>NW_027271589.1:0-460000 GCF_040938485.1 Diadema antillarum | reverse complement strand
AATATACAAAATGCGCACAATAGTTAAAATAAACATGTTTCTAGATGAAACCATCTACAGTTATTGTTTATTGAGAAAAACAGTGATATCTCCTTATATTTCAGGCTTTATTGCAAAATTTTTAGAAGGTGGGATGTTTTGTGATACAACTAAGCTACACATATGCATCGAATGTGATAACTCAAACATTTTTTAAATCACTGCTCAAAATGGTAAACTGTACCTCTAACACCACCGAAACAATTACACAAGTACTGGCTGCACAAAGCTATAAGAATGTACACTATTTTCGACACATGTGATTACATGTATGAAAGCTCTTCTAGCACAACACCGGCTTCACATGTTGTTGTTGTTGTTTTTTCCAGACTGCACTTCAAGGAAATCAGTCACACCAACTATTCAGTAACATTTTGTTTTGCCCAGTACAGTGTACCAGGTATTTATTTACAATTTTTTATGTACAAAATCATCTTTGTCAACAATATGGGCAAAGTCTTCTACACACACCAATGATCTTCGCCACAGATGAAAACTGCCATTTTCTGTCGCTAGTGTTAAAGGTAAAACATAGTTCTGGTATGCCAGAATTGTTGAATTTCGCTCCAAAATGTACACATATGCTTAACAAATGTGTGGAATAACATATTGGTTGGGTAACAATGAAAATGTGAAATATTAACCAAAAATGTGTGCCGGAGTTACAATCTCAGAACAGAGTCAGGCTAACTTGGACTTGGGGACAACTCGGCCTCTCTTTGATGGTGGGGCTGGGTTGTCCCTCTGGATTGTCCAGTGCTGTACTATGGGAGTGCTTTGCCTTCTGGCTGGTCGCAGTTATGGGCCGAGTTGATACAAAGAACCTCTTTGTGGCGCACATACAAAATGAATGTGTGCCTATATATAAAATATGGCGCTCACGAACTGTGTGTAAATTGTCTGAAATAGGGCCGAGTTGTCCCTGAGATTGAGTTAGCCTGGATCCTTCTGGAATAAAAGCTGGTATACCGACTTCTATTTTTGATCTCAAAATACCACAAAACAACTAATCATTCTGGCAAATTGCATCAGCCAGGTAAGTTTCTTGGTAGACTCTTTCGATATGTATTGCAAGCAAATATGAAATGGTGTAAGACGGGTTCTCAAACCCTTACCAGAACTTTGTTTTCACTTTAAAATTCCTCCACTTCTGCTTTCTGTGTCAATATACCATGTGATCAGTTTCTCATTGGGGTTAGCACTATTGTAAATTTAGTTCCTGCTGACTCGTTTTCTCATGGCTGCAACCATAACAACTAACAGTCAACCTTGCTTAAGTTGACCTCACAGAAGTGTTTTCAAGACCTCTTCTCTTCATATTCTATTGATTTTAATCCCTCGTAAGTAGAATTTTCTCTAAGCCGATGGTATTTCTTCAGTCCAAATATATTCATCTTAAGCAAGGCTGACTGTAAAGCTACTGCTTCTTACAAATAGCAAAACTTTTATATCACATGGACGCACTATATGATGTACTTTGGGTGAACCCTGCTATAACGAACATGGATGCAAGATTTCCTTAGTACTTAACGTAATACATAGAAAAGGATTTTACTGGCATAAATGTCATAAGCTTTATATACTTTGTCAATTTTTAACCAAATTTCATCTATATAACAATGAATTCTTGTGGTCCCAACTATCGTTTCAAAACAGAGTGCCTTTGTACAAGTGTATCAACACTTCACATGAGACAGTCCTAAGGGTACTGCAACGAACACACAAAAAGTGAACGAACATAGAGACTACAGAAGTACCCTGTTATTAAAAAAACAAGGTTGCCAGGACGGCTAGTTTTACGTCATGGCAACTGTACACGTAGTTGGTACGTGTACCTCATTGCAAACTCGAGGAAAAAAGCATGCTAAATGCATGAAGGAAAAAGCGTAATCTGCAAATTCATCTTGCTGAAAGCTGTAGGTACATCCTTAAATGCTGTACGTATAAACAACAGATGTCAGTCTGAAGTTGTAGTTTATGCTTAGGCTACATGGACGTCTCTTAAAGACCAAATCAAATGTAGGAAGCATGCGGGCTAGCTCCTTTTCTCTTTGGTCAATATGGATTACAAACATGCTATTTTTACTGAATCCCATGGGATAATGAATCTTTGCTTTACTCAAACGTCTGCCTTTCTGAACTAATGTCAACAGAAAAACTGTTTGGAGCATTTACATACATTCTACAGTTACCAGCAGGGGGGGGGGGGGGCATTTCATGAAGCATTCTGTCCGACAGTTGTCGGACAAATTTGCTCTCAACCAATCATATGCAAGGATTTCAGTAGCTTGTAACAGATTGTCAGAAAAAAATATGACAAAATGCTTCATGAAATGCCTCCCAGAAAGATGACGACAAACAGACATGAATAATTCTACAAACATTCAATCCCTCTCAGTATGTTTCACAAAGAGATATTTCACCTCTTCACTAATCTTCTGCTGGTATGGCATAATATAAGTACTTGCCCCCCCCCCCCCCCCCCAAAAAAAAAAAAAAAAAAATAATAATAACAAGTATAATATTATGAAAGCAGAGGGATGACATAGTTTTGGTTGAGAATGGGCTTCAAGTTTCCAACTTTTTTGTTGGGATAATTTAGAAACCTCTTATGAAATATAAATGAGCATATAATTCTAAGAGGAATTCAAAGTTTGTTTGATGAAAACTGGTTTTGAAATGGCTGAGATATCCAAAACAAAGCAATCCTAATATTAGCGGTGGGGGCACAGACAAAGATTTAAGCTAGCAAGCTTTGTAAATAACTCAATAGCATGCATTCCATCATATATACTAACAGCGAATCCCAAAAGAGAACAGTGACATATCAAATTGAGACCAAAGAAAAAGATATCTGTCATCATTGCTGATTTGTTAGATTAGTTCCCTTTGTTCGTGTTGACAAACCATTCGTTGTGCAAAGATCATGAAAATTCCCCCATACACATGCAGCAACAGCTATTGGCAAAACATTTGCTGAAACAACTTCACCAAAGCAACTCACTTCAAAATAGGCAAAGCGACATAGAGGTCCACAGGTTGATGAGCTACTAGTATTGCATACATTACATCCCTGCGCATTTGTTCGAGTCCCTAGACTGATATCATGCACGATTCAGTCTCGCTCAGCAAGAAGAGTTTTTTGATGTTGAAAGCGTTCCACGTGAGATGACTTCAAATTGTCGTGTTTCCTTTATCTGGCTACTCATTCTCCTCTCTTTTCCGCTTCATGCCTGCTTTCATCTCGGTCACGATGCTCACCGAGGGCTTGATATCAGGTTTAACATCTACGCTTGATGTGGAGCCTGTCGATCCACCCCCTGCAATACAAAAATCAGTATGTGAGTCAGTCATGTGGATGATGATGATGATGATGATGATGATCATCATCATCATCATCATCATCATCATCATCATCATCATCATCATCATCATCATCATCATCATCATCATCATCATCATCATCATCATCATCATCATCATCATCATCATCATGTGTTCAACTACAAAGAAAAGAAAAAAACTATTTACTTACATGGATAACATCACTAAAGTCAATGACACTTGTTTTGCTGTCATATCGCATCAATGTCTGGGATGTTTCACAAACTAAAACTACTCTTCAATGTAGACAAAGGTTGTGAATCTTTTTTAAGTTCAAGATTTTTTATGTAGCATATTTTCTTTTCAAGACTGTTTTTTTTTTCAATCAAAAAGAAGTCAGTATAGCTAAAAAGCATGGACTTTCTCTAGAAGATAAGGGAAATGTAGATGTAGTAGAAGGCAACAAAAGTAGCAACACTGCCATACCTATGTAGTACACCTTGTTAGTACGAGGCACGGGAAAAACTAGCAGAGTTCTTCATTCAGAACAATTTGGTGTGGCTTGGGAACCATTTTGAAAACATTCATGGGGTGTCTGCCAACTGAGGAATGGTTTGCGGTAAAAGCAGAGGCTAAGTCACCATAACTACCAAGGAAACAATCATGTAACAATTCTAAAACATAATGCCTCGGGCACCCTATCAGAGGGGTCATAGACATTTAATCAACTACAAAACCTCCATCACCTGTTTGGACATACAGTTGCAGCCATTACATTGGATATAAACAAACTATTTAACACAGCAAACTAGTCATTTGCTCCTGCGACATTTGCTTGGTCTTATTTTCTCTGACGACTTACGGTTAGGGTTTTTATAGGGTTTGAAGGTATAGTTTGGCGTGAGGATTAGGATTATGGTTAGGGTATATTTGTGGGTAGAATTTATGTTTGTCTTAACAAGCAAATATTTCATGGGAGCAATTGCAGCAAGAGCAGATGCCATGGAACCAAAGAACACACTGGGTTGGTCTACCTACCTTTGGAATTGCTCCCGCCTCCAGATATGATGCTAATGGATGATTTGGGAGTGCTGGATGCCGCTGATAATGATGATGAGGATGATGAGACCATGGTATATGAGCTGCTCTTTAGACTGAAGGACTGACCACTCTTTGACACCAGTGAGAATGTTGGACTTGCTTTGGCTCCTAAACCTGCAGAATTTACAAGAATTTCAGTCAATTTCTAATTTCATTTTTGTCTTTTCTGTTAATCGTTAATACATGTACACATAATTCATTCACTTACATCTTAAATGAACACATAGTTCAAACAAGAAATGAAGCTTATTGAGCATAAAAAAGTTGCAGAAAACTGATTATCCAATGGTGGTGAGCTAGTGGAGTAAAATGGAGTAAAAAAAGGCCAGAGCTATGACGCCAGCAAAATTGTCATCAGAGGAAAAATAATCTTTCATCTCTGACAATGATTCTGGAGGATCGAATGCTCAGGCCCTTTCTGACTCCAAGAAATTAAACATGTACTGTTTTAAGAATTAAGTCCTCTAATACAGGCATAAAATGAATGAATGCTTGGACAAAAGGAGGGAAAGATGAGAACTGGCCACAATCAGCTTTACAGTCATTAATCTCATAACTCTCTTTCACAGATATGGAGTAAACATGGTGATATCCTACAAGAAATTAGTTTTGAAATCGAGCTGCTATGTGCTCATTACAATGCACAAAGTAGGATCCTTTCTTACCTGAGCTAAGTGATAACCTTGGATTGATTGTGAGAGTGGGCTGTGGAAATGAAATTGCAAAAGGCAGAAAAGAGCATTTCTGTGTGAAAACCGGTAGGTTTCATGACCACATGCAAATAAAATAAAGTATTTCATCACCTCTGATCTGTGTATTGAGCCAATACATTATCAGTCACATTGCAGAGTAATGTGTAAAATGTCTGAGGAGTTTAACTGTTAATGCATTATTTGATTCTTATAATAATATCAACAGTTTTTCTTTGAAAAATGCATGTTTCAACAAAAGAACAGGCTAGCAAACGTTTTTTTAAATTTGCACTCTGATAAGTGATAACCAAAATCTCAACAGTCTGCATTCAGAAAAAACTCAATTTCTTTTAACTATGAAATATTTGTCATCAATTCCTTAGGATTTTTATACTTCATGTTAACTATGTATTGGACATCCAATTTTTCACCAGCATAACACACAAGGCACAAAAACACAAGCAAACAAAAAGCTGATCTAAATACTGTTGTGTGTTTACATTACAATTTTGGTGAAAAGGATTTGTGTATACATGATATGAATGATTTTTGGCCAAATCACCTCTGTTGAAAGAAAAGTGAAAATCAATGGAACCTAGAATCACTTGATTTCCACATAGATGCAATATCAAATTCCCACTTAATTCATCACAGTTCAGTTGATTCTGACAGTAAAATATTCAAAGGGTTCAAATTTCTAGGGCACTCATAAATGCCACATGAACATTTTCATTACAATTAAAACAAATATCTACCTAGTGAACTTCTCAGAGGGATCATCATTTCACCATGCTTTTGAAAGGTTTAGCTTTTATTCATCACCCCCTTGTCTGGTCATTTTTGAATAAAGGGGATAACTACAAAGAGGAACTTACCCTTTTCTGTGGTGGTTTGAGTCGATAATTGCAGGCGGAGAGGCAGTATCTGTCGGGTGGTAATCTGGGCCCGTTGTGAGGTTTGATGGCGGGCAAGGGGCTGCTGTTCTTTTGTTTGGCGACTTCCATCAAAAACTGGTGAAGATGAAATAAAATGAGTGAGGTTACCACACCTAAAACTTATGCACATATGTATCTGCTTTATATAAGGGCAGAGACGAGTCTCTCCTTTTCAAATAGGTACAGATTGTACAAGAACCACATGAAATTGCAGAAACAGAACCACTTTATTAGGTAGACAGTAGAGTCTTTAAGGTTTTGCTCAATCAATTACAATGTACATTGTAAATTCACAAATCAGGGATGAATATGGGATTAACAGATTCACAACTCTAAACACACTGCTACTCTCCTCTCTTTTTTTTCTCTTTCTATCTCTCCTCTTTTTCTCACTCTCAAGAAAAAAACAAAAACAGACAGAATTGAGATAAAACGATGGGGTACAATTGATCATTTATCTCGCAAAAAAAAAAAAATCATAGGCGAGGTGAAAGACATTTCACCCGCTACTGGTGAGCAAAATGTCGTACACCACACCTGCGATTTTCTTCGCGAGACAAAGGACTAAATCATAGGTGAGGTGTATGACCTTTCACTTGCTCCTGCTGAGCGAAATGTCGTACACCTCACCTACGATTTTCTTCGCGAGACAAACGACTAATTGTACCCCTATTGTCTTAGAATTCGCCGTGATGGTCAACATCTTCACAAAAATCAAGATAGCTTACAGTACCTCTCTCGGGGGAGGTGTTGTGAAGGAGTGATCCAGCCTGGTCTGAATGGCAAGCTTTATGTCATCAATGTCCACATCTTTGCGGCCAGCATGGGAGCTGTAGATCTGGGCATCGTCCAAGACATCTGTCACATACCCTGCAGAGCATGGCAACAATGGAAATCACAGAAATTTAAACTTCTAATGCTGGATCTGGATCTGGATGTAGAACCCTATACGATGCGATGCAGGGCCCCTTCTTCAATTCTGGGGGTAAACGCATTGGATAGAGATAGGGTGCAGGGTGTTCTAAAAGGATGTATTGATGGCCTTCTTGAGGGAGTTGGTAGAAGGCGAATTTACAACGCAGTCACTTACAGTGTAGGTGGTTCTAATCCATTATTGTAGATGGAAAATAAGAGTATCGGAACTGGTCAGTCTGTGCACGCAAAGCCGGACAGGGTTATAACACTTTTGACTTGTTTGTCACTTGGTGATCAATAAAATTGGATGTAGATCTAGTCAAACTTTCAAATTTTTTAGCACGGATACATCATTTAGGCTTTATTGGTTGAGCCAAGGAGGAGGTACACTTTTGGATGGGAACTGTAATGTTAGAACCCCCTGTTTAGAGTAAAACCACCAATTTTCGGACACTTAAGCTTTTCTGCAATATTTGATAAACTGAAAAAAAAACACACTCTACAAAGTTATATTTTAACAATGTATGTTAAATATATCAAACTACATTTTCCCAATATTGATTTTGTTACACCATAAAATTTCACAAAATCTCAAAGTATTATCACCTTGTCAATTCCCCATTTTTTGGACACCCTCTCCAAAATTCGGACGTTCAATGTCAATACGCATACAATGCTGCTGAAAAATGAGTGCGCGCCATGCTTGTTGGCACAAAGTTGCATCGGGGATGTTGCAGCGCCCGTTCGTGTCCAAATTTTGGTGACTCGGCACTTGCATTCAGCCCCTGTACATTGATATTCACTCATTTCGGCATGTACGGAGATTTTGTTTTTCTTTTGTGTTTTTGAGGATACCATCACACTCTGAGCTTGCGATAAGCGAAAAATCTCGCAACAGAATGGCGTAATTTTTCAATTTTTAGTGCTTTTTGGGCGACCCTGATTCTTTACACAGGATCTAATTGGCGCGCTTTGGAAAAGTTGCAGAGATTCTGCATTTTTGACAGTGGAATTTGGGATTTTACAGATGCATTTCATTTCAGGAGGTGACTCAGGCATTTTCCTATGGTGAACGAGTGTGCCAGTATGTGATTGAAACGATGTGATAATTACTGATATGCATGTGTTGTGACAGTAGAATTTGCTGGCTTCTTGTGATAAGTGAAAAAGTGTCCAGATTTCGGAGGCCGGCCGAAAATTGTGGGTTTTACTCTAACGTTAACGTTAGTGGAAGAGCTGGCTGGTTGTTGCCTCCTGGACCTTCGTTCTCGAGTCTTGCAACCTTTCAATTTCGTGCAGCACCTTTCATCCGGATAAGGCCAGGGACAGGACAGGATAGGACAGGTGCACCCAGTGTTTCTTCGGTTCAGAACATGCACACGACTCAAGTAACGTTAAACCACTCCTAAACAATATCGCCAGTATCGGTATTCAAGCTAGCCGTTGTTGTTTATCGCACTCGCTTTGAGTCGCTCCCTCATTTGCAATGAGCATACATGTTACAAATTTCATCGGCACCAAAATACGACGGTAAGGTGTATCAACACAATGCACATTCCGATTCATTGACCATTTTACCAAGCGTAAATTCTCATAAATCTCATATACCTTGGAACACAAAAGCACAAAACTTACTATATGTGAATTCAAGCATTTGATTGATGACCCTTGGCTCGAAATCTGTTACCCCCATGTCTTTTAAAATTGCTGTCATAATTTCAGCGTCCCTCGGTGTACTTTTGTTGGCCGACATTTTGACGGATCTCCGACACTATTCAATTTGAGGACAAGATCTAAACAAAGATGATCTTATTATTCAAAATAATATGGGAACCTAAAATAAATTAAAACTGCTATTTAAATCTATAAATATATCATAAAAAGTCTTAAATTATTATCATAATTAATTTTGATGCCAAATACATTCACAAACAGCAATATGAAATAAACAATCTCAGATTCCAAACCAACTTCACTGGAGCGCCTCACGATCACCACACCGGTCAAGCTAAGCTTGTTCGTCCATCGTGTGCGTGCAGCTAGCTAGCTGAGCAGTCCACGCACACTCGAGAAGGCCCGCCGCCTGGATTGTCGGCCTGGGATTTGTTGGGACCTCGGTGTCCGCCCGCCCGCGCCCGGCCCCTGTGGGTCGTACCTGTGTTTACATACCCGCGTAAAGTTCATTGTTGGTGCTGCATGCTGGTGAGTGGTGAGTGGTGGTCAAACCAAACTAAGGATACCTAGCTTGATGCTGATATAAATTAAGACGTTTCCCGTTTCTTATTCAGGTAGTATCGGTGAGAAGGCCCACACAAGTCTTTATTTATTCCCTTTTGTTATCGTGTTGACCAGTCCGCAGTCGACAGTCGACCAGGTTCTATAGATTTACGGAGAAGAAACACTAAAGTTGTAACGTTTAAACTTTGTTGCAGTTCTCCTCATATACTCACACTCAGTCACACGGTGAGTGTATACTATTGCCAAAATTGGATAAACGATAGGTCAACCTTGTCAAAACGGTGTATAGACTATAAATCCACACTGCAAAATGGAACCATGCTCCCAGTTCAGTTGGGTGAATAAGAATTGTAAGGATGAAATGAAATGTGAGATGAGAGACGACAGCGTGATAGCATATCAAATATAAGTTACAAATTAGGCCCTAGTTAAGTAGTCTTCTTAAATGTTTTAGTAGCTGAACTGTGTCGTGAGTGCTCAAGATAATAAAGGTCATACACATCAATAATAGTACAGTGACATTGTAAGGGAACATAATGTGTAAACGGTTGTAACAGATACGCCGAGAGAGGGCGGAAAGAACAACGAAAGATGGCGACTGTCAACGGAGGACTTACGTTGACGTTTCGGTACCGAAGACCGAATTAAAAGTGTTCGAAAGGCAATTCCCTGTCTGGTTCTAGTGTCATTCCCTGTTGTGCAAAGTTGTCCCCTTTCAACATGTTCGAAATCTATCTAGCTGTAACACTATTAGTATTGAGTATAACAGTAAAATTAACAATGTTAACTTTGTGTGTAATCTTGTGCGTTTCTTTCCAAATCCTAAAAGGAGTGATTCATGCTTTTTCCACCATATCCAGGTAGATCTATAGGGTCTCTCGTCTCGAGCCCTCACAAAACACATTTGCCAAAATGTGGCCGAGGCTACTAGACATGGACCTGGATCAGTGCAAGCTCTTGCTTCGACGGCTAGAGCTGGAGGCTTATTCCTCCATGGTCAGTGCTTTTCGGGCCCAGGGAGATCTCAGCGCTGAGAAAAAGCAACTCTTGAGAAATGTGGCTTCTACTCTTGGGTATGTCATTCAGTTTTTGTTGTAAGGAAAAAAATTTCTGTAGTCAATAGTCATGGAATGGAGTTTTTTTTTTTTAAGTTGCCTGTTTAATATATGCTGCCTTAAAAAGGGGGAAAAGGGTTATTTTTATAAATGAAGAATGTGAGTCTGTCACATTTTGTACAATCCAACAGTCATGAAGAAAAGATGTACAGAATGTAAGTAATGGCAAGTCAAGGTCTGGAACTCAGTAAAATTAGAAACATGCCATGATGATGATGATGATACAATGTGTTTATGCTTTATGACTGGGTACTAGATACTTTGAATTTCTCAAATTTCTCTGTATTGATGTTTAAAAAAATGTTTTCTGATATGGAAATTTTACATGCTTATTCTGTCAACTATGGTAAAAGTAATAACAAATAAGCATTTTAGCATTCATAAAATTTGGGCAAAGAGACTCCCATCTATGAGTATGCAGGCAAACAGAATTCACCGAAATTGGCACAGTTGTCTGAAAAAGTGATCCGCAAAAATTTCCACTTTTGCAGTACAAGTGTCAGACACGTCCTTTTCTTATATTTCTCAGGAGAAAATGTACTCGGTAATCCTCCCTCTGTGAAGAATGTGCGATGGCATGATGTATGGCACTTTGATGAAATAATACTGCATTGGTGTAATTTTATGTTCATTTTAAGCATCTTTTAAGCAGTAACATTTCAGTTTGATTCCAGATATTCAAAGATGTTTATGGTTTGGTTGCCGGAGAGATAAGTTTATAAAGGTAGTGATTTTTTTTTTTCTTCTTGTAGAGGATGTTTTTATATGTTTCAACCCTTTGGCTTTTTAAAAACATCCTGATTCAAAGTTGTTTTTCATTTTATACATTGATTGATTTTGATGAACAGATGGTTATGTCATTATAATGAATTTGACTAGTATTTGACTATCAAGATCTTATAACAATCCAAGGTGGCAAGCAGATATGGGGCTAGAACATTAGGCCAGATAGAAGACATTACAAAAGACTTGCTTCACATTTCTGCTTGTTCTTGATTCTCCTTTCCACAGCATATCAACAGAGAGACACAAAGCTGAAGTTCGTAGGGCTGTCAACGATGAGAAACTCACAACGGTAGCGGAGAGGTATGTTGCTACATACTTGTAGATGGTGCCAAGCTGGAATCATAGATCTTTCATTTAAAGGCTTTCACATATTTGCAGATGAAACAAAAACCCAGCTTTAGTGCTTCAGAATAATTCGAAAATGTGAGTTATGAATAAAAACAACCAATGTAGAAATTTGAATCAGTATAGTCAATGTTAAGTATTATTATACGAAATGTGAACAATAGTTATAATAAAAATGTTTCTAAACTAAACCATCTACAATTAACCATCTACAGTTACAGTGTATGGTTTATTAAGAAAAAATAGTGAAATCTTGTCATATTTTAGGCTTGATTGCAAAATTTTTATATGGTAGGAAGTTTTGTGATACAACTGACCTACTCATACACATCAAATGTGATATCTCGAATATTTTTTCAATCACTGCTCCCAATGGTAAACAAGACCTTTAATTGACACTTTGTATTGATGTTTTGTGGTTGATAATTCAGGAAATACAATCACCCCCCCCCAAAAAAAAAGTCATATTAAGTTTTACTGCAGTTACAACAAAGACATGATGTCAAGGATACAATCTCTTCTTTCTGATTTCTTGCCCCGCCCCCCCCCCCCCCCCAAAAAAAAGATTTGAGTGTCGGTTTGTAGATTTTTTTAAGCCATGGCATCATTGCCTCATCTAATTTGCATAGATGTGCTCCCTACTTCTTCATAAAAACACATGAAAATTTGAAATACCATAACTTTTGAAACTTAGGCCCAAAGAAAAGATAAGTTATTGATTCATTATTTCATTGAAGGCTCTTAGAGAATTGCAGGAGGAACGGGTTAAGAAAGATACAGGTGTCAGTCAGTAGATTTTTGAAGCCATAGCATCATTGCTTCATCTAATTTGCATATGATGTGGTTGCTATTTTTTCAGGAAAACATGAAAATTTGAAATGCCAAAACTTTCCAAACTTAGACCCAAAGAAAAGATGAGTTATTGATTCATTATTTCCTGTTGCTGCTTACTTTAGGATCGGCGGCGACAACAGCTCCATAGAGTGGTCAATAGAGGGCAGGCGACTGGTTCCCCTCATGCCTCGACACATTCCACAGACAGTGTTCACTGTGACAGCCAATCAGGTGGCCAACATGGCACACGCCCACAATGCAACGCTTCCAGACCCGGAGCAGACGGCGCGGAAAGAAGGTAAGATAGACTTTTGTCACTACCCTTCCCTAGACAAGTAGCTTGTGCGTACCCTTTACTTGAACAAGGGGGGGGGGGGGGGGGGGGGAGCAGATCATGAGGCGTATAGAGCAGCGTTCTGTTTTCTAGATCAATTATTACACAAAGATAATAATAGATTCATGCAAGATGTTATTGAGATTTACAATGAAACATTTGATGTGATGCTTCTACTTTTGGGAGGATTTGTTTGCGTAATTATAATTTCTTCTCGTACAAGATTTCCAGTCTGAGCCTGAAGAGACAGTGACATTACACGAAATAATGTGCTGGAACACACCTCTGCAATACCCACAGTAGGTTTTTCTCTGTTACCAGTCTGTACTTGTAGGAACACTCTTGCATCCAGAGTAGACACAGACATTCCAACACAAAACTCAGCCAGGGGGCCTGTTGTATGAAGTACATTAACATGAAACATGAGTCAGTGGTATGGCAGCTGGTGGAATAAAAAAAAAATATATATATATATCAGCTGTGAACATTCTAGTCAAGTTGTTAAAGACAAATTGTTCAAATTCAAGTTGTGAATTGGGTGTGAGATGATCATTGTCCATTCTGATGGTGTGGAGATTCCAACTGATAAAAGTTTTAAGATAATTGCAAACTTTTTTGTGACTGGGGTCTCAGTAAGGAAAGCACCATACCAACAGGCTCACTGCTTCTCTTTTGACTATTTACAGAAAGCAAACAAACAAAATGCTTTGCTTAAATGCGATGACATACTTAACAAGTCACATTAATTTTTCTTTTAAAAGACAGTGCTTATATTATGGGTGTGAATTGGGTCTGAGATGATCATAGTCCATTCTGATTTAACTTTGATTACCTTCTACAGGTTACTCTTCTTTGGGCGATGGATCAAGACCCGCTACCTCTGGCCCCAATCACATTGTCCTGCCCCCAGGAACCGTTCTCCCGAAAAGTAAGTTTTGTCCATGGGGAACTTCAGACAGAACCCCTTTGTTAGCAAATTGCAGTATGGAGGTTTTAAAGTGTATCAACTTATTGAGGCTGAAGTATGTGACTCATCTGACTACAGAATTTTTGTAAAACAGAGAATGAGTAAATGAATAAGGAATCAGATACCAGTATTAATGTATTTTCATGAATCTGAATGCTGGAATGGACATGTCCTTTGTTTGTATCAACAAGGTAGATTCATGAGTTACAATGTATCTGTTGAGATTTGTATGAATATAATACCCCTGATATGTATCTCAAAGATAAAGGTGTTATTTCAAGGTAGCTCACATTTGTACAAATGTATTTTAGAATTTAGACAAATACAAAGCAGTCTTCCGTACTTGAGAATAAAGCAACTTTACCAAAATGCCATTATTTTTTTTTTTAATTATAGAATGCCCCATCTCATAGCTTTAAAGTAACATTTAGATAGTAATACCTCTCCTGTCCTTTGTTCAATTATGCTCAAACCTTCGCTTATTTCGTGCTGTATTCACTGTCACTGTATTCCTTAGAAATAATTCTGTCCATTTTGTGATAAATCCTTCCTCCCTTTCTTTCAAACCACCCAACCCAATCACAGCCACCCCAGATCTCCAAAGTCTGGAGGAGCAAGCCAGGTCCCGCAGTGCGGCCGCTGCCTCTTCCGCCTCCCCCTTCACTAGCAATCCAGCCTCTTTCCTGAGTGCTCTCACCAGTAGTGTCAGGCACACATCGTCCCACTCTACAGCAGGCTCGGGATCAGGGTCAGGGTCAAAGGTCACTGTGAGGTCATCCAGCAGCACCGCCAGCACCGGCAGCACCATCACTGGCGGTGCCTCCTCTTCCGCCATGAAGATCACCTTCAGCAAGATGTCCACCGGGACCACTCTGACCACCACACAGGCAGGACAGAAGGTACATCCGCAGATCCATGACCTCCATGATGAACCCATACCACTTCTTTAAGAATCTACAGCACGCTTAAAGGGATGGTGTAGTTTTGGTTGAGATGGGACTTCACATTTCCAACATTTCTTGTGAGATGATATGAAACCTCTTATGAAATATGTGAGTGCATTCAATTCTAAGAGGAATTCAAAGTTTAGTTGATGAAAATTGGTTTTGAAATGGGTGAGATATCCAAAAGCAATCGGGTCCTCATAAAAGGTAGGACCCGCCTTTTATTAGGACCACTTTATTTTTGGATATCTCAGCCATTTTAAAACAGATGTTCTTCAGAAATTCTCTTAAAATTGTATGCCTTTTAATATTTTAAAAGTAGTTTCTAATGATCTTGCAAAAAGTTAAAATCTGGACCCCCATCTCAATCAAAACTATACCATCCCTTTAAGATATTAAATGTGCACATGTGTATATACTCGTACATTCAAACAGGCATGCTCCCACACACACATCATCATTTTGCCTGTCGAGGTGGACTGAAATTCCATACAAGGCACAATACAGGGCACTATAAATCCACTTGCCTGCTTGCCCTGTGTAACTCAAACTCACCATTGGGCAAGTAACATGATAAGGCTCTTGTCTATCAATTGTGTAGGAACCATGCCCAAGGCAAGTGAAGGAAATATTTTTTGAAAAACCCTGCAATACATGCAAACATCATATCAGGTGGGAAAATTTAGTCTGAGATTATCAGCAATAAAACCCTCATTGATAGGTCTCAGTGCATGGTACTTCATCTCTTTAACCTTGATCCAAGTGATGCATCAATTTACCTGTTAGTCTAAGCAAACAGTACAGTAGAACTGTTGACTGATGAGAGTTTTAAAGGACAAGTTCACCTTCATAGACATGTGGGTTGAATGAATGCAGCAATATTATAGGAACACATCAGTGAGAGTTTGGGGAAAATCGGACAATCTGTTCAAAAGTTATGAATTTTTGAAGTTTCTGCTCAGTCACGGCTGGATGAGGAGACTACTATAGCTTGTGTTGTCACATGAGTACAACGATATAAAGAAAGTATAAAGAAAATTCAACATATTTTCACTTTTCTCGCATAACAAAAGAACACTCGACTTCTCTCTTTCAGAAGGCAAGGGGAATAATATTTCCCTTAACATACGTCAGTAACGAGTCAAAGAAATGTGCACTTTGTTCAAAAAACGAAGTTTACAAAGTTTTGTGAAACTCTCTTTTTATTTTCCTTATACCGTTGTACGCATGTGACATCATACAGTATAGTAGTTTCCTCATTCAGCAGTGATTGCGCAGATGCTTTAAAAATTCATAACTTCTGAACGGATTGTCAGATTTTCCCCAAACTTTCACTGATGTTTTCTACTAATATTGTTGCATTCACTCAATCCATATAAAGGCTGTCATTTCTGTTGTAAGAGTTTACCCTTCAAAGAATGTCTCATGTAGCATTTCTTTTTAACTCCTCAAAACAATAATGAACAAAATGGTACTACAAATTGTATTCACTCGTTCAATTTAGTAAAAGCCAAAAGGTCTGTATTCGTACACCTCAGAATGCGTGGGCATAATTGAACATACCATGTTTTCACATTTTTCTACTTCCTTGTATGTAATCTTGTTCCATATAATTTTTTTTAAAGTATTCTCCATGTTCACTCCCCCTGTTTCATCAGGTAATCATAGTTTCCAGTGCCAACTCCACCAGCCAATCACAGACCCTGTCCTCAGATGCCATTCTCCACCGGTCTCACAGCTTGCCACCCTCCAGTAAGGTCTCCATGGCAACTGCATCCGAGAGTCAAGCAACATCCTCGAGCCATCCCTTGAGCCTTGAAGGTATGAGTAGTTTGAGGGGATGCAGATGGGGAGTAGCATCTGAGAGATTTTCAAAACTTTAATGGTGTGGCAGTTGGAATTCTCTCTATTATTATTCCAACTTGCAATGCAAAATATTAACTCTGCTCTAGTTAAAGTCCCCAATTCCTACAACTGTTTTGCGATATAATGCCCGGCTGGAATTTGTTCAATGAAGAGTTAATCTACAATGTTTTGGTCTCTTCTGAAAAGCTCATTAAAATAGAATTTGATGTGCACCTTCCTCTACTTTAGGTTGAATTAGATTTCGTCACAAATAAGATGCAGTGGGTTTAATCAGGCATATATCTCCCATTTATCGCACAAATATCCGAAGCTATCAAAGACAGAGGTGTTTAACATGTAAAAACTGACTGCCAATGCTAAAACATTCAATTTTCACCCTATGACGATGCTTCCATAAACTACTCTTTGACAGAAGCTATGCCTGCGATCAGCACATCGGGTCAGCCGGCCGTGAAGCACCACCGATCAAAGAGTGGCTCCAAGCAGAAAGCGCCGAAGCCCGCCACGGTCGTGCAGAGGACTGAAGGTCCAGCTTTAAGCACCAGCACGTCCGTCACTGGCACCGGCTGTAGCGGTGTTGTTCCGGCCGTGATTGGGGCTAGTGGGAAGAGGGCCTCTCAAACCTCTCAGCGACCAGAACCTGGTAGGAATCACCTATTCCCTGACTTATCTCTAGCGTTGGAAGATCATGATTTATGCTTTCCTCATCTCATGAATTCAAAGAATTTGAAGTAGGGCAGGTGTCGAAAAAGATACAAGTAACTTGTGTTATAAGCACAGTGAGGAGAGTCAGATAGGAGGAATATACATCCTTGTGGGTTAAATATTTCCACTGTCAAAATCATAATATTAAAGCAAAAAATAGGAGGGAATTAGAATTTGAATGATGAAAAGGACACGAAAATTGCAGCAGAGCTGCGTAAGATTCTGTGTTTCTCCATGAAAAGCAATGGCTACCAAGAAATTTAGATTTTGAATACAATAAAAGCCAGAATTTTTGTGCAAGTAGTTTTTCATGCTCTGCTGGGTAAAATGACATTTGCTTTTTTTTTTTTATTTGGCAGATGGTCACGACAATTGACCAAGCATTTCAAACAGCTCATTGCTGCCGCACTGTTACGGGGCTTTGGCAGCATATGTGATGGTAAAAGGGAACTGGTCTGCTGCACTATGACAGCAAATTCACTCGTGCTATTATACAGAACTAGCGAACATGAAGAAAACTACATTTAACATAGCAGTAATGCCCCTTCTATATGCCTACTTTGAAGTCAAAGATAAAAAATAAAAACTTCAACAGCCCCCCCCCCAAAAAAAAAAACAAAAACAAAACAAAACAAAAACAAAAACAAAAACAAAAACAACGCACACTTTCATTTTCACATTAGTTTTGTGTCGGCAAAATTCACGAAAATATTCACTCTGCAAAAATTTCCATTTTTACAGTATCCATGAAAGGGAGGAAGTATGTGCTTGCCTATTGCACCGGAACAGCTTGGCTGTACATTTGCCTGGTGCAGTTTGCTATTTGTGTGTAGTAAATACTACTTTGGCTCATGTACAAGTGCCATGTTTTTAGCAGTCTAGCAGACACTGTTGACAGGAAATGAAATTTGAGAAGCACTAAACTTGCAGGCAGTGTTGTGAAAAACAGTACTATGGATCAAAAGTGCATTTGTTGAGTACAAGGCTAAAAGTATAGTGGGGTTGTGGCTTTTTATTGCTTTTGATAGGATCGTGTGATACTCCATGGATAACAAGTTGATTTAGTGAAAACTTGCTTTTGATGAATAGCTGCCATTGGTAAGCTGTGAAAGTTCAATATGTTGTGTATTGTTTGTATTTCCCACTCTAATCTCATATAGAAAATATTGTGTAATACTAGTAATTAGCGGAACAAATTCTTATAAGAGTATGAAGAATGAACTGTGTGGTATGCTGAATTTTGTTACTGTTTGTTATAATGCCAAGTTTATTTTTTAAAAGTCAAGTCCAGTTTGAATGAGATCCTTAAAAGAAAGTTAAAATAAAACAAAGTTAGTGAACAAGTGAAGATCAGAGATATAAACATGAAGAAGAAAAATTGGAAGGAAACAAAGGATTCTGAAATATTAAAGGATGGTATAGTTTTGGTTGAGATGGGACTTCAAGTTTTCAACTGTTCTTTGTGAGGCTGTAAGGAACCTCTTACGAAATATGAAAGAGCATATAAATTCAAAGTTTATTTGATGAAAATTGGTTTTGAAATTGCCAAGATATCCAAAAATTGCCAAGATATCCTAATAAAAGGTGGGACCACCTTTTATTAGGATGGCTTTGTTTTGAAATTTTCATTGGAAATCTCGGCCATTTGAAAACCAATTTTCCTCAAATCGTGAATTCCTGTGAGAAAGGTATGCTCTTTAGCATTTCATTAAGTGGTTTCTGAGTATCTCACAAAAAGTTAAAAGCTGAATCCTCATTTCAACCAATTCTATACAATCCCTTTAAAACTGACCGTCTCCATTGTCAGGGATGAAGCTAATCACACAAACGGTGGCCAGCAGTGGCGGCCGGATGCCTTCAAAAGCATACCAGGTTTCCTCCACCACAACATCATCCCCGACCGTCAGAACCACCACCATAGCTCTCCCCGCGTCGAAGACCTCGGTGTCAGCGGGTAAGGGCATGAAGATGCACTGAATCATGGTGACTGCATGGTTGCAAGGCCTTGTGTAGTGTTGTGTGAGTGGAGTGACACCCACTGTATAATCTGGATGGAGTTTATTGCCAGGTTCGGTATGAGCCCAAGGGCATTGTAGTACACAAGTGCGTTGCAGGGTGTGGTGCATTAGATCATGTAGTGTAGTGTAGTGTAGTGTAGTGTAGTGTAGTGTAGTGTAGTGTAGTATAGTGTAGTGTAGTGTAGTGTAGTGTAGTGTAGTGTAGTGTAGTGTAGTTTAGTGTAGTGTAGTTTAGTGTAGTGTAGTGTAGTGTGGTATAGTGTAGTGTAGTGTAGTGTATTGTGGTGTGGTATGGTGTGGTGTAATGTAGTGTAGCATAGTGTAATGTAGTGTAGTGTAATGTAGTATGGTGTAGTACAATATGATATAGTGTGGTGTGGTATAGTGCAGTGTAGTGTAGTGTAGTGTAGTGTAGTGTAGTGTAGTATAATATGATGCAGTTCATGGCACAGTGTAAGACTTGGTTCTGTGTAGTTTGCAGTGTACAGTAGTGTAATGACTAGTGCAGTATATTGCGAGGTGCAATATAATGCTCAAGGTATTGCAATACATTGCACAGTGATGTGCAAAGTGCCAGGAAATGTGGTATAGTGTAGTGTAGGGTAAGTATCATAGCTTATCATGCAGTATCTTGTGTAGCAATGTGTAACTTTTCAAGTGGTGTCTTACGAAAATATCTCCTGTTTGTGAGAGGTGTGTTATCCACACATGCGTATACAGCTATTGATGTTGCCATTTTTGTCACAGGGTCGTCATCTCCGATAATGGGGGTGAGGAACCTGGTCTCCACAACAGGTCCAAGGATAGTGACAGTGCCCAGTCCTATCACCGGCCGGTCCCCACCAACCATGAGCAACGTCATTACCTTATCTCCCATGGCGCTGCAGAAATCCGGAGCCAAGTCCACCACAACTACAGGTACCCTGGTTTTCCCAGAGACTCTAACCTCGAGCATCTCTTAAACTGAAGATTCTCTTGCCTATTCCCTCTAGTAAAGTTGAGACGCTGATTGTGTGGACATGCACAAATATCATGTGCACACAGCACACTTCACAATCCAGAATATGAGGTCCCTTGCTGCTTGGGCCCAGCTGTAGAGTCATAGATGCTCTCTGGTGATATCTTTGCTTTATTCTCTAACATATATGACTTAACAAAACGATTTTTTGATCCACTGATCCACTGATAAAGAGCATGAATGTTTTTATTTTGTGTGATTTTTTAAAATAAATATTTTGAGGAGGTATTTGGGCTGGAGAAAGCTAAATTATATTAAAGTGGAAGAAAATATGTCATAAACTGAAAACATACAGCTGGAGCAGAAAAAATTCAAACTCAGGCAGGAGAGTGGAAGATTTGGGGGAAAATGGCCTTGAAATGGGAGCTCTCCTGCCAAAAGAGCAAGAGTTGGAGTCTCTGTTTACCATCAAACAGCCAAAGGATTCTTACATTCACAGTATTTGATAAATCTTCACATTTGTTGCTCATTTACAACAATTTAAATCCATCACAACAAGCCTGCCATAATTTTCTTTTCACTTGTAATATTAAGTGTGTAACACTGTGTTGCCTTAATAAGTTTGTGTTTCCATTTTCAAAGTCACTGAATGGCGATGGCAGTGTGCCTAAAGGTGAAACTTACATTCTCAATCCAGTACAAAAGAAAAATCAACTGACCTCACATCATTTATATTCTTCACAAAGTAAAGCATGCCGTCTGCAATCGGTTTAGTGAGTGCAGGATGTGGTGAAGGGAGTGTGTATAGCACTAAGATGTTCCTGATTCCTGCTCACATTAGCACCAAAGATGGTAGCAAACAAGCTTTCATGCAATCCTCACTGTTATGTCAATATCTTTGTTAAAAGTATTGAATTTCAAGAGAGATGACAGTTCAATAAAAACAAAGCAAAACAAGCTAAAACTGGACAAATGTCACATCTGTTTATTGTTTGCAGTTGTCGTCACCAAGCCTGGGACGGTGCCGGGGAAGACGAACGTGATCGTCGTCCAGAAATCGCAGGTCAAATCCAAGACCATCAGCTCATCCAGGTCAACAGCTCCCGGAATCATGGTGAGATACAGTAAAACCAGAAATTTTTGTGTGCATTTTGATATACCGAATTTTGCAAGAGCAGAGATTCGCAGCATCAAAATGTAAGCAAAAGTCCTTGTCTACACTCTGTGCATTGAATACCAGTGACAATACGTGAAACTTTTATGCTGTGAAAAAAGGCTGTTGGCTTCAGTTCAAGAAAATTTCATGTCGTGAATATTTCATGCTTTACAGTAAGATGTACTGGGCTTTCTCTGTCAGGAAAAGAAAGAAGCAAACCAAAGATATGTTTTGAAGTCAATGTTGACAAGTGTTTTAAGAAAGATGTGACCTTGGCTATTATAGCAAAATCTTTGTTAGGGTTAAAACCCCTGTCTAGTGGCCACCTCTCTATAACAGACGCTTTTTTGTCTCCCTTGGGTAGCCACTATAGCCAGCTTTGACCGTTATCATGATTTATAAAATGGGTTCAAGAATGTAGCCAATAGGAAGCGCTGAAATGAGACACACCTCCTTCCTTTACTTCAGTACAATTGCACTGCCTGTAATCCTATGGTAGATTGCCGATCGTCTGTGCGCGCGGCGGCTCCTTTGATGAATTGCATGCATACGCGCTGTCAATCCTGTAAACAACTTCTAGTTCGGGCTGCCGGCCTGTCTCCCCTTGTGCATAACATGTGTGGCGTACGTACGTATACTCTATTATATTTTGGATCAAAAATTTGTCTTCCATTGATTGGTTAAAAGTGCTTCACGTGATTATAGGTATTTTGAACTATTTTAGAGTGTTGGTGTGTTTGACACGCCATGAAGTACTATTTGCAAAATGACGTCACTTTTATGACGACATTTTGCAAATAGTATATACTATTTGCAAAATGATGTCACAATCACCCTTCTTTACAATCAAGTGTACGTGGTCCGTCCACGTCCGGTCCCGAATTCTAGAGTTCAGGTTTGCAGCGGCCATACGAGCGCTTGGATACATGCGACGGGCAACTCTGGCGGTGCCACGGCTGCTACGTTTTTCAATTTCCGGTCTCTCGCACTGTTGCGTATTGCAGGCGCTGCGCTGCCGCCGCAGTGCGGCTAAGCCTATACATAACTGCGACCAGCCCCAACACGCAGTGTTGCAGTGTAACTGTGTACACGGAGCGTCTCGGGGTTAGGCTAAGCCCATAATGATTTTACTTTTTATTCAAATTTTTGATCCAAAATATAAAACAAATATACTTTGCCTAGTTTCGAGTTTCTTGTTAAAACTATGGGCCTCTGTAACTCCAAACTAGTACTATTCACTTCGGGGCTGCGCCCCTCAGTGAATAGTACTAGTTTGGAGTCACCTCTGCCCATAGTTTTAACAAGAAACTCTCAAGGCCAAGTATATTTGTATACTATGTACTATACTATACGTACACTTCGTACAGTACAGTAGACCAAGCGTTATGGGACCGGACGCGTACATGGAGTCACTTTGAAGAGCAAATCCAATGATTTAGCAGGTTAATTCTCACGCCGTTTTCAGAGTATGTTGTCTAGTAGGCCTATATGAGGAGTCTATATCAAGTCTTTAAGGTAAAGTGTGCATATTCTATGTAAAATAAGTAAGTTTTCATGCGGGAATTTAAGTGTCCGGAAACCCAACCCCCCATTATACTTATACTGTATGTGCGGGACTTCCGCGATTGCGACGTGCGTAAATGTTTGGGACGAACATCTTCGGACGTCTTGACCCACAAAGGTACGTGAAAAACGCTGAAAAATGATGTTAGTTTTCGAATTTTCGACCCATTTTATAAAACAAATGATGCACAGGATTATTTCGTGGCGTTAGTGGAGGTGTAGCTCACTCTCGGGTATTTACAATGTAGTGCAACATGCACGAGGCTTCGCCTCGTGCATGTTTCACAATTGTAAATACCCTCGAGTGCACCACGCCTACACTAACACACTCTATCCTGTGCATCATTTGTATATTGTTTAAAACATATTAATCATATGCCTAGACATATCAGTAGCATAACTTGCTGATCTTTGGTCACAAGAATGATGCAGTGGTAAACAAAAATCCTCTTTGTCTCCATTCCAGACAATCACAACTTCCATCTTGACCCGCCCCAAGATCGCCATGACGATGACCAGCGGTAACCCAGGCGTGGTGCCACTACCGTCCACGTCCCTCGGTAGTCCCTCGCCGTCCATACGCTTCCCGTCCCCCTCTGTCTCCGCCCAGAAGACAGTGCGAGGCCCCTCCCCCGTGGGTGCTGGAACTCCAGTGGGTGGGACCTTGAGTCGTGGGCGGAGCCCCACCAGTCCACTGAGTGTCGGACAAGTGATCGGATCCAAAGGGCAGGTGAGGCATTGTAGATTATATAAACATAGTAATGCTTCATATTTTACTGTATGCAAACACAAAATTATGGCTTAGACTGCTTGAGCTGAATTTCAGAGAATTTATGACTATCTATAAATTCATACCTTATTCTTTTCATTCAGTTCTTTACAGGGATCGTACAGTTTTGGTTGAGACCTAATTTCAGGTTTCTAACATTTTTTTTGTGAGATAATGAGGACCTCTTATGAAATATGAAAGAGCAAGTAATTCCATGAGGAATTCAACGTTTATTTGATGAAAATTGGCTTTGAAATGGCTGAGATATCCAAAACAGAGCGATCCTAATAAGTGTGGGACCCACACTTTATTACGATCGCTTTGTTTTACTTTGTTTTTGGATGCTTCAGTCATTCCAAACCCGATTTTCATCAAATAAACTTTGAATTCCTTGTAAAATGGTGTGTGCTGTACTATTCCATCAGTGTTTTCTTGGTATCTCGCAAAAAGTTAAAAGCCCAATTTTCTCATCTCCACCAATACTACAGTATCCCTTTAAGCTAATTTTTTTTTTTCACATAGAATACAGATCTGCAAAAAATGAGAAAATATGGTTTTGAAATGAAAAATGTTTCTTTACAAATTTGATTTGATATGATAGATAGCTGCAAAATTCCCATTTTCTGAACAAAATATCTTTATTTCTATTTGGCTTCATATGTTGTGTATAATTGGTGTTTGCTTGGTGTTTGGTGTTGTGTTTTGTCTCCAGAGTTTGACATTCTATATAATCGTTCTCATTGAAAATCATGCAGGGAGAAACTTTTAGAGCTGACAGGAACTTAGAGCTTCTGACAATTATGAATTACCCAGGAAATAAGTATACCACAGCTTTCCAGTATAGGTTGGAATGAGAATTTGCATAATTGGAAAAGTACCCGACGAGGCATTCGATAATACTATTAAGGACAACGCCATAATGACTGCTCACACACTACATGTCTGATTAGGGACATGTGTAATACGACATTTGCAATCACGGTATTAAAGTTGCTGTAATTGCAGTCAATACAGCACAAACTTGAATGCTCATAGGTAAATCATGTCTGCAGACCTGCCATCATAGTAACTTGTGAATATTTCGTTGTACTGTTGTTCCTGACCTTATATCGCAATGTGCTCCTGGCGTATCCGGGCAATTACCCCCAGAGGGCAATTACCCCCCGGCTAAATACGGGTTAGTGGCAAGGTTAGAGTAAAGATTAAGTTTAGGGTTGGGAGTATTGGTTAGGGTAAGGATTAGGTTCAGGATTATGATTATGATTAGGGCCAGGGGAAGGGTCTGGGGTAATTGCCCAGGGGGTAATTGCCCTAGACCCACTACTGGACATTAGTGAAGACCTTGAAGTAAAGACCAATGCTGTAACCAATGTACTACGACTCCTCTTCCCTTTGCAGGTGATGATGCGACCCAAGTCGCCCATCGCCCAGACCATTGCCACCCTGTCAGCCCCCCGCAGCCCTCTCCCCATGAATCCGGAGATGCAGGCAAAGATCAAAGGTCACAGGCGGTCATCCTCCAAATCGCCACCGGGTCAGAGTTCGCAGAAGCTCGTGGAGAGCCTTGCTGGTGGAGTGGTGCGAAGTGCGATCGGTGGACCAGGTGTGTCACATTGAACATCCTGCCATGAGGCATCTCCATGAATATAGTAGCATTAATTGCTATTTTTCCCCAAGTCCTCCTCAGTTCCCCTGTAGTTTCTCCCATAGTTTCATCCATTTGTACCAAGTTTCGTCCACCAAGCACATGTGTCAAAATACACAGATTACAGCACAACAAATAGCTCAATTGGTTTATATCTTGGGTGAATGAGATAACTAATTCCTCATAACTAATAAGATTATCTATCAATGCCTTTAATTAATCCATTCTAGAGTTGTGATGATAAGTCTTGAATTGCTCTTTAAATGATGTAGATTGATTAAACACTAGAAGGAAGACAGACTTGTTATTGACTGCTGAGTATAAATTGTGACCCTGCACCTCAAAACAAACAAAAAGTCGCCAGACATGAATTTTTAGTTAAGACCATATTCTGAAAGAGCAGACTTTAAGCTTTAAAATGATGTATAATTCAAATCAAATGGACTCTCCTAACCTATCTAAATATTGGAAAGAAAGCACAAACTCAGGAAATGTGTGAACTGAGAAAAGAGGCTCTGAAGTACAGTGTCTATTCAAGCGCTTAATCTTTACCAGACCGTGTTGGCTGTGCGATGAATGGGACAAAAAATAGGAAGTAAGCCACTAGAGTAACAACAATGAAGGGATTATCAGATTAAACTGAAATTAAGCATACTTCATAAACACATTCTGTCCATGATTAATGCCAACTTTCAAAGCAGTAGCACTATCCTTTCAAAAGTTATTAGAGTTGAAAGTGAAGAGTGTGGACAAGGTTTTTCAGAAATGAAAAAGGGATTCTGAAGACACACCTAATCACACTATTCTACCAAAAATGTTCGAGATAAACTGCTAAAAAATACACTTTTCTGCCCGTTTTATGATACCAAATTTTAGCATAATGTAAAAGAAGACCCGCTCTTTCAGAAAATATGAAAAAGTCAAGTTCTGCTAGGTTGACCCATTTCACTTATTTTCAGTCCTCACGCAAAATCAGTGTGTGCGACTTTATGTTCGTTTTGAGGTGCACTGTCACAATTGATGATTTCACTTCCGTGATCTGCAGAAGCTGCCAAGATGGCTGGCCGGGAGTCGTCGCTCATCTTTCAGACTGGAAGCAAGCCTAACACGGAGTGGATTGAGTATGATGGGTCGCCTCCAGCCAGCCAATCAGCATCGTCCGCCATCAAGGCTCTGCTGGAGTTCAAAAGTCAACCACCTCCTGCTCCAGCGTCAGGTGACTCCATGTTTATCTGTTTTTGTTTTTTGTTTTTTTCTGAATTTGTAAAGAATCATTTCGGCCTTAATTTGTTCTGCGTTTTAATGTGTATTTGCCATTTCATGTTTAGCCCGTTGAGAACCGGCTGATATTGCTACTACACACATTTTCCATAGACACCTGCCCGAGTATGCTTGAACTTGTCTTAGCGGGTTAAGGTAACCTTAATATGTGAAATAAAATCAAACAGCAATCAGAATTAAAGTTATGACAAATTTAAGGTTTCAAATGTTTTCACAAAACAGTGATCAAATCTGGGACCACTGATGTAAATCACATATGATAATGGTGTCCCAAACTCATAACTGCTCACATGATTTGATTTTAAGTTATGAATTATTATGAGGTATTCATGCGTGAAATGAATGCACACCCTTGCTTGAAAGAAGATGTATCGGTCAAATCTGGAATCAGTAATGATAAGATAGGGCTTGAAATGATCCATAGAAAAATTCATGTACTGTTTTGGAAATTCTGTTGCAGTCAAACAAGTTTCAATCCCTGGAGTCATACCGGGCATGATGCCCTCAGCTGCCCGGCACCTCTCAACTGTTGCCACGACAACCACAACCAGCACTGCAGCAGGAGGACAGCCAAAGGAACCAACCAAGAACCCTTCCATAGTCACCGTGGAGGTGCAGGGGGGATCGGCGGAGCGCCTGGAATTCTCCACCGAGCAGCTCTCCAGCGTCGTGGACCAGTTCGAGCAGTTCTTGGAGAGCGAGGAAAAGGAGGAGAAGAAGGAGGGAAAGGATTCAGACAGTGAGCTGAGACGGAGGCTGATGGCCCCAAGCCTTGCCTCAACATCCAAAGAGAAGGCTGTGACGGTATCAAAGGTCAGCCCTCCTCCATTCAAGCTGGAGGGAGCCAAAGAGGTTAAGGGGGGCGTGCCTGACCCCAAGGAGGAGCACACCGGGGTGGATCCATTTGAGTTTGTGGAGGAGGGAGTGTCAACAAAGGAGCCCACGCCTGTAAGGAAAGCCACCCACAAGCAGGAACCACATAGGTCGGCTGCAACTGAGGCCAAAGAACCATCAGAACGGGTCTCAACAGAGGGTGCTAAAGCTGAGGTGCAACAGGTAAGACCCCTTCATAACATTCTATTTGTATTCTATAGAGTACGGTGTACTTGGCAGCTATTTTTACCAGTGTGATGGAATATGCAAATGGACACCATACCCCCAGCTCTCAAAGCTACCCCCCCCCCCCCCCACCACAAGTTTCCAATGTTCTCAGGTAGGAGTCTGCAAGAATGCATGGAAGGTGAACTTGCAATACTCAGGTGAGCGCGAGACCCCCGGGTCTCTTGTTTCGGATCCAGAGTTGGTCAGTTGTGTCACAGAAAGTCGTATAGTGTGCGGTGGCCTTAGATAAGAGAAACAGTGTTGTGTCCATGGCATGGTCAATCAAATGCTGCACATCTGCCATATATTTAGCAAGTCTAAATTTTCACGAATCAGGACTTTTGGAAGATTTCATGAGTAGTTTAATTTGTGATGAGGGAGTACAGTACAAGGAATGTATGCATGCATGTCACATTTATGTCGGGATCAGAGTCAATATTTTTCACAGTTTTTGGAATTTGCAAATAGCATCCGACTTGCAAAATTTGTGAAAATAAGAACCTCGCGAAATATCCGGCATATAAAGTAGTTTGCGTATAAATGAATGTTTATTATTCATATGCATGAACCTTGTTTTGCCTCTCAGTTTAGATCTTTTATTTTTGTATACAACTTAGATATGTTACACCCTTGTAAAGGGAAAACCTGTTGCCAAAAAAAAGATGTCTTGAACAGGCTTTGTGCGTGACTTTCTTGACACAGGCACCAGCTGTATCTCTCGTAACCCAGGGTCCCAGGGCGGGGCCCCTGGCCAGCGTCGTCATGGAGTCCTCATCCAGCTTTGACATCACCCAGATGAATTTGGAGGACCTGTCCTGTCAGAGGATGCAGGAGGAGGAGGAGGAGGAGGAGGAGGAGGAAGGGGAAGCGGAGGAGGAAGGGGAGGAGAAGAGGGAAGATGACCCCAGCAGCTCCGGCGAGATGCTGTCCTTCCAGGGTGAGTCCGTTCAGTGGATGAATGAATTGAGCGGATGAACTCCATGACAAAACTTGCAGTGATGGATCCAGGAAGGAGTGCACCGGGCGCTCACCCCCCCCCCCCCCCCCCCCCTTGCCTTTATTTTTGCTTGAAACAAAAGATTAAAAAGAAAAAAATGGGGAGGGGTGCGTGCGCCCCCTTTAAGTTTGTAAAGGCGCCCCGTCTTAATAGAATTCCTGGATCCTCCCCTGACTTGTGTGTGTATGTGTGTGTCTGTCTGTCTGTAAGCAGGGTTTGACATAGATGGGGGCCCACTGGCCCGGGGCCACTAAAAATTGATGTGGGGCCACCAACTGTCAAAAAGCGTATGTTTTGGTGGCCCAATTTGGCAACCCAAGATTCAAAATAGATTGCCATATTCCTTTTATTTAGCACCACTGTACTACTTTTTTTTTTCCATGAGCTACCAACATTTCAAATTCAGTGATTTTAGTGCCCTGAACGGGCCATCAGAGAAAAAAGTTAGTGTCGAGCCCTGCTGACAGTGTCATTAAATGGTGATCTCTCCGGATATGATAGGCCCACTCTCGTTCCGAAATTTGGCATCAATGCAAGTCACAGTGTTTAGGCTTTCTATTCACACTGCCGCAAAAAAAAAAGAAAAGAAAAGAAAGAAAAGAAACAGTTATTAGATTATATTCAAAAGTTTGGTCACCCTGATGCATGCATGTAGTTGGCAGAGCAATCTGTTGCACAAAGCTACCAAGTAACAATAGCCTTGATGGCTAGCTGTTTGTTTTGTGTGTCGCCATGGGGAGGAATGCAAACATGGAGTGAAGATCACATGATATGAACCGCAATATTTCCCTTGTACGTTTTCTCTTTGCATGCTGTCACTGCAAACTTCACAGGAAGTTTTAACAACATAATAAATTGCTCCGGTCTGTGATTTTTCTGGTGTTCTATTGGATGGCTTCTGGCAAAGTTGCCCTGCAACTTCCCACAAAATGTCAGTATTTATCTTCCGTTGTCAATTGTAGCAGTTTGAACGGCCCTCCTTTCTAATTGACTGTAGATGTGTCCGCAAAATTGACGTCCTTGGTTTCTTAATTGGTTGCGCTATTTCTCGGATTCCACAAAAATCATTTTGCGGTGGGTCGTGGGATATAAAAGTGGAATATAGATATCGGTCTTTGGTAGGAGTGCATAAATTTGGGGGTATGATATTTAATTTCCCACAGCTTTTTCAGGCACTCTTTCAGTAGCAGACACACTACAAGATGGACAGGCCCATAAGCAAAGAGCCTCTACGACTGGACAATACTGTATGCGGCATATATTTAGCGAGTCTAAATTTTCATGAATTTTATTTATTCTCCACTCATGGGATGGATTGCCCTGGTCAGCTAAAATCATGAATTGGTACTTCCCGATAATTTCGGGAGTAGTCAAATTCGTGATCATGAAGTACAGTAATGAATGTAAAACAGTTTCAGTTTCAGTTTAGTTTATTTCCACAAGTTCAGGTAAAAACATATAAATGTACAATCAATCAGTTCTAACACATACATCATGAACAAACCAAAAATTATTTTGGATAAGTACATAATCACAGTTAAAAGTTAAAAAGTGTGTGTTCAAGATTGACATAACAATTAAAATAAATGGTGGAGGAAATCAGCAGTAGGCCATTGGCCTTTCGAGGCTGATCCCATGAGCAAATATACAATACTAAAACTGTATGTCGTTATACACTGTTTCATAAATCATGAGTTGCATAAAAAAGAACCGGATTTGAAATAAATAGGGACAAGAAAAGAACATCCAAAAGGAAGGAACCAAGACATACCAAAAACAACCATAAAAGGGTGGGACAAAGGGATGGGCAAGAATTATATATGCAATTCAAAAAAAAAATATATACAATTTGGGCATAAAATATTCTATAAAAATCTATAAAGACAAACAAAATTACATAGCATCACAATACTGAGTATCATTGAATATAGTGTGCAGCTGTATAATCGTGAATCTTAACCTGATTATTCAGTGTGTACATATGTCAAGCAATATCGTGAGCCGCGCCCCGCCATTGAGGGCGCACCACTTCCAGCATGATCAGAGCCCTCCATTACGATACTGAGTACAGTGTAAAAGAATAATTGTACAGTTTGTAATACATATTGTACAATGAATGTAGAAGGCTCCGATCATGATCACCACAGGCACACGCACGATTTCCAACCTGTATCACTCTGCATTCCCCACCCAAGGCGTATGTATGCGTGCACATCACATTCATGTCAGAATGAAAGTCAATATTTTTGCACTCATCTAAATTCGCATATAGCACCTGACTTGCGAAATTCATCAAAATATTACCTTGCAAAATATTTGGTGTATACAGTAATTCTTGTAGGCAAGGAAGGTATACATGAATATACGGTTGTACATCTTTGCAACATTTTGGACAATATTTGCAAGTAAAAGGCATACTCCTGAGCCCCGGGGACCAAGGCAAAATGATCGACTGAGTATTGAGATGTATTCTTTTGAGTTTGGTGTTACTGTATACACTGTTATTTTCGCGCACAGATATTTTCGCAAATGAGGAGGTCATAGACATTTTCGCAAGATGTTGTTTTCGCGAATTGACGCCGACGCTAACGCAATTGTGCTATTACCCTAGGGCATGGAGACATTTCGCGTGTTGTTAAATTTGTGATCCAACTGAGATTCGTGAAATTCGCGAAAATAAAACGCTCGCGAAAATAACAGCTTATACAGTACTCTTTCCTGGCTTGAATGCATTGCATTAAATATATTCAACCACATGTATGTAACAGCACCAGCCTTATCGTGATTTCTCGTGTGGGGGCGTTGTGGCATAGTGGATAAGAATCCCAACCCCCTATCGAAGGACCCAAGTTCGATTCCTGCCCAGTACTTGTCTTTGGACGAGATGTTTTTAGCCACAATGTCCCTCTCAACCCAGATGTTGAATTATTATAGATGGGTACCTGGCAACGCTAGGGTATTAATAATGGCAGGGCCCTCTGGTAGAGCAGTGGCAACACTGAAGAGGCTATTAGAAGACAACCTTCTTCTTCTTCTTATCATTATTATTATTATTATTATTATTATTATTACTATTATTATCATTATCAATTTTATTATTATTATTATTATAATTATTATTTTTGTTATTATTATTTTTGTTATTATTATTATTATTATTATTATGTGTATGTGTGTGTCATTTTTTAGTCCAGTAAAGCCATTCTGTAAGATCTGTGATGGGTTTTTATTTTGAAATGAAAAAATATTATTTAATGGGTCATTTAGACACCCACTGAAATGCTGGAGGGCAAAGATAGACATCAAAGACCTCTGCATGATTGTGTGTGTCTGTCTGTGCAGTGTGTGTGTGTGTGTGTCTGTCTGTGCATTGTGCATCGTGTGTTTCGGTCTTACGTTGTGGTTGGCTGCATACGTTTGTGTTGATGCCGAGCTATAGTTGTGAAGTGCTAGCCAAGGCAAAAAGGTTGAAGTGAGCCAGACAAAGGGATGATGTATTATACAGAGAGGGGTTTTCCCCCAATTGTCCCAACTGCCTTGGTAAGTGGCCACCCTTTTTCTCCACCCATGCAAGTGTATCTTGACTGTTTTTCGTTTTATTGGGTTTTTTTTTATCTATCCATCTCTACTGCCAACCTTGAGCCCTTGGCACATATTCACATCCTCAGTATGTTGCTCCCCTTGACTTCCGCTGAAAATCATGGAAAAGGCAATGTACGAAGAAGAAAAAAAAAAAGAGGATCAGAGAATTTCCTTAAAATATTGCATCTATCACTTTTCAGCAAAACTCCCCAAGGCCAGTAACTCAAGATGCCATCAACACTTTACACAGGCATATCGATAGTAGTAAATGACAGAATATCAAACCACATACTGATTTTCAGTGAAATGAGAGATTATTACTGTGAGAAGTGTGACGCTTTTTAAAAATTTATTTCCTATGTCAAATCAGGGAGGTGACTCACCTCCCTGGTCAAATACATAATAACCTACACTTACGTGCGCTAAAGTAAGTCAGTGCTGTACACATCAGTCTGTCCACTATTTTCCACAAATTCTGTGGTTTGGGTACTGGTTCTTTTTGACCAGCTGTGAGGACAAGAGTGGGTGATAATAGCGGGGGTTACTGATTCAGATGGAGGATTCGGATAAGTTTGCAAGCACTAACCCTTATCGGTCGTAAAGTAGCCTATGCTGTAAAAGTGAATTTTTTTGTGTGACTAATTTTTCGTGCTCGGCTGCGCTGGCTAAGAAGAGTTTTACATTTTTTTAACTCCGCGCAATCGAGACATCAATAACTAGAACATATTGCAAGCAAAAAAAATTTTTGCGTGCTTCTATTTTCATGCTAGTTTCTTAGTGTGTGAAATGTGTGAAAATTTCAACACCGCAAAAATTTCCACTTTTACAGTAATCAAGGCGGAGTATGCAGCTAATCTGCTTTACTGTCACGCTAAACGTCTGATGTGGCGAGACTATTGTCTTTGCTAAGCGATACGTCTGATACGGCAAGACTACAAAGAGTGGAAGCATCCACCGCCTGTAACCACCCGTCTTGCTCTAGTCATTCATAGTCTCACAACATCAAATGTATTGCTTAGCAAAGGCAATAGTTTCGCCGCATCAGACATGAGTAACAGTAAAGACCGTAGCTACATACTCCGCCTAAATTATAGGCTAAATTTATGACCGATACGGGTTAGTGCCAGCAAGACAATAGTCTCGCAGCATCAGACATTTAGCGTAACAGCAAAGAAAATAGCTGCGTCCTCCACCTAGATTATAGGCTTGTTGTAAGTAGGAGTCTGCGCCAATAAGACTACATCCACCGCCAGCACTGTCCCATAGGCAGTGTACTGTCGCTGGTCCCTACAGGATCAAGAGCAGCTACAGTGGAGGGATAGATTATACTGTAACCCTAAATAAAGGAATTCTCCTATCATATCTATAGGACAGCTTCATTGAAATGTATACCTAGCATTGCAACATGTATGCAAGTCATGGCACCTTCAGTATGCAAAATATGACAATGATTTAGTGTTATATGAGTAACCACAGTTCTATATTTAGATGGATATGAAAACGATATCAAAGAATACTTTCATTTCTGACCATATAAAAGTCAGACTTAGAATTACGTATGATGCAAGCTACTGCATGACTTGCAAAAAAAAAAAAAAAAATAAAAGAGTTGTGATCCTTTAATGGTAACAGGAAGAGACCTGTAGAGAACATAGCGCAGTGAGAGGCGATTTATCAAGGACAAAAGATAACTGATATGGTGGAGGGGGGGGTGGGGGGGATGAACGGGGGAAAGAAACAAAACAAAACCAGAGCATGAAATGAAAGCAAAAGCACTTCTAGGAAACATATCAAGTATCTCGGCTGGAATCACTTCAGCTTTGCTACTTCCGCTGCTGGCTGATTGATATTTCTAGGGGACAGTGGCAAGGCCATGCTTAACCCTGTCGACAGTCACCGTGTATTGCAGTACTCACTTAAAATTGAGGAATATTTACAAACCTTCTCCTCTTGAACCTTATGTAATATGCTAAGTTAGTGCTATTAGTTTAAATCGGTGACTGTAGTTTCAAATTTGTTCATGGCAGTTCAGGGAATGGGCGTGGGGCAAATTTGGGCCCCACTTGCACATATTCACCTTCTCTTGTAAAGGCATCATAGGTAGACAGATTTTCACCAAATTTGGCAGGCATTATCACTCAGGTGACAGAATATTGTATAGCTGTAGAAATTGGCACCATGCCTCCACCCAACCTGGGGACCCCCAAGGGACCCCAGAACCCCCAAATTAGAGAATCTTCAGAGTCAGAATATTAGTAAATATTGTGTAGTAAATGTACTTTCAAGGCTAACTGTGGTAGATCAGCTGGGACTGAGACTAGATTAAGTGGCAGTTTTGACATTATGATTAAAAAAAAAAAAATGTTTGGTCAAATTTTCTTTTCTTGCATGTATACTTTGCCTGTATTTTTGCCAGTATGATAGAATGTACAAATTAGTGCCATTCCCCACCCCCCAAAGAAGCCCTCAAAACTGCTCATTCCCCAAGTTTCCTATGTTCTTAGGTAACACTCTGCAAAAATGCATGGGAGGTGAACTTGTGATACTCAGGTGAGCACATAAGCCCCCCAGGTCTCTTGAGGGTTTTTTTGCCCCGAATTTCTTGCTAATTTGTATTACGAGTAAATACATTCCCCCACTCCCCCCCCCCCCCCATTTCGAAGAATCAACGTGTCAGTGATAATGGACGAGCAAGAGGTACATTGTGGAGGTTCCATCTTATGTTTCATTTTATTTTGCTGGGCACTTGTGGGGGTAGAAATGACATTGTGGGAGTATTTGTGTACACATGGGAGACGACAGTGGGGTACTCCTACAATGCACCTATTGCTAGTTTGTGTGTGTTGTTACTAATACGACAATGGTAAAACTTGTAAACCATTGAACATAGTGATACAATATGCATGGCATGTTCTATTCTGCCGTTCCCAGAAGCAAGTAGCGGTGGCTCGGGCTCGGAGGGAGTGGTCGGTGCCGACGGAACCGTCAGGGTGAGTCGGCGCAAGAGGAAAGCACCGACACCGATTGACGAGGAAACCGGTCCATCCAGCATGCCTAGCTGGGCTCGTGCTGCTTGGAAGTAAGAACACCCCCTTTCCCTCATATCCACCTTTGTACAGAGACCTGTGGGGTGTTTCAACTAAGAATCTAAACCAATCTTAGCTTGTAAGATCAACTATGTATGCTGTATGTGTCTTCTATGGTATTCTAACTTCCTAATAAAATGAAACTTTTAGAGACTGATATATGCAACCATTAAAGGGATAGTATAGTATTGGTGGAGATGAGAATTGGGCTTTTAACTTTTTGCGAGATACCAAGAAAACACTTATGATATAGTACAGAGCATACCATTTTAAGAGGAATTCAAAGTTTATTTGATGAAAATCGGGTCAGGAATGACTGAAAGATCCAAAAACAAAGTAAAATAAAGCAATCGTAATAAAGTGTGGGTCCCACACTTTATTAGAATTGCTCTTTTTTGGATATCTCAGCTATTTCAAAACCAATTTTCATCAAATAAACATTGAATTCCTCATAGAATTACATGTTCTTTCATATTTCACAAGAAGTTTTTCATTATTTCACCAAAAATGTTAGAAAACCAAAACTAAGTCTCAACCAAGACTGTACAATCCCTTTAATGTACAAAATAGAATAAGTGACAAAGGAATTTGTTTGTAAATTGTGATAACAATTTGAAGTGGATTCTGGAAAAAAAAAAACCAAATAAAACTAAATAGGAAAATCAGAGGAATACCGTAATTTTAAGTTGATCTTAACTTTTAAGATCGACATAAATAGATTCTTTGTGAAATTCAAACACCCTCCTGTTGTGATGTTGTCAACATCAAAGGGTTGGCATAGTTTCAGTCGAGATACGTCTTCAGGTTTCCAACATTTTTTGATGATGATTCTTTTAGGTGATGAGAAATCTGTTATGAAATAGGAAAGAGCATATAATTTGAGAAAAATTCAAAGTTTATTTGATGAAAATCAATCTACCTTTTATTAATATTCCTTTGTTTTTGGATATCTCAGCCATTTCAAAACCAATTTTCATCAAATAAACTTTGAATTCCTCTTAGAATTGTATCAGAGATGCTAACCAATACAATTTTGTAGTATTTAGTACCATAAACAGAATGAAATACATTAATACAATATTGCCTTTTGAAAGTATGGCTTTTCATCTTTCAAATGAAAAAAAAAAATGAAGCCAATATAAACCGCAGGAAACTGCAGAAAACTGCATCATCATATGTAGGCCTTACTACTTAATTCATGCGACCCCTACAGGAACAGAGAACAACGAGCCTAAATGGGCTTGATGCGAATACTTAACAATTTTCTCTCATCAGTGTTGATAAAATAACAACATTTTACTTGCCCATTCTTACCAGGGAAACCGTTTTTTTTTTTTTTTTGGGGGGGGGGGAGGACATTTCACTGGCACAGAGGGCCAATGAGCTAGTGATGGTGTCAAGATTTTATGAAAATCTGATTTTCCTCTCCAAAATCGTATTTTTTAAGGATATTCTGTCTGTTTTTGTTGTTATTGTTGTTTTTCTTATCTATGCTTTATGCACTTTAACATTTCATGAAGTGCTTTCTAAGTATGTCACAAAGTTAAAAGCTGAATCCTAATCTCCTCAGCCAATACTTCATGTATACTATCCCTTTAATACCAGTAGCATGTTTACAGAACCATTGAATCAAAACAGGGTAAATGCATTTTAGATAGCTTTGAACTTTACTGACACATTGAATTATTTGTTATGTCTTTATGATGTTAGAATCAAATACTGAATAAACTGTTGGCTGGCACACTTGTAAGCACAATGTCTGTAATTACCCTGCCACTATTATCTTGCAGCATTAATTGTTGTTAGAGTGAGGTAAATCCAGCCATCCCTGTTCTTGGGGACAAATCGGGATCAAAACTGGATGATGAATGATAATGAAAGAGATGAGTTACAATGCAGAGCAAACATAAACCTTAAGAGGTGATGGTAGAATATGCTTCTTCATTTTCTCTGCCAGCTTGTTGCAGCGAGTGATGCGATTCCGGGGTGCAAACCGACCCAAGGGAGGGATCAATGCTGCCTCGTGGTTCACCAGACCAGGTAGGATGATACCACTGGATATTTTGTTTGGATGTGTTATTATTGTTGTTTGCTAGCCAGAAGAATGTACATTAAATGGTGTGAAATTTTGGTAAATCTAAGTTACTGTGTATATATCTGTTTGTGTTCATCAGTGGCGTATCCAGGTGAGGTCGAATTGGGTGCACCCCCTTTTTTTTTTTGGTCAAAACAAAAGAAATGTAAAGACCAAAATTTTGGGTGGGGTGCGTGCCCCCCCACCCCCCCCCCCCCCCCATTTGATTTTGTAAAGGTACCGCATCTCTACAGAATTCTTGGATCTGCCCCTGTTCATAGTAATGCCTTTCTTGTTTACTGAAAGCTCCTTACTTGTAATAAATTAATACCTGGACCAGCCCATTTGGCATAACAAAGTCACAATCCAGATATGTACAGGGAGTGTAGTGTATTATCCCTGCTGATTTTTCAAAGCAGGCGTATGGCATTTTTTAAGAATAGAAATTAGCAGATTATACAGGTTGCTAATTCATATGATTTCTTTTTCAGTTGAAGAGATAATTCAGAGTACCTGTCTGCTTACTGCCTACCTTTTAATGTTACGTAGATTTATGCTTACTAATCTTGTAAGTGATCATTGTTGCTTAACAGTATATCTTATGTACATATGGTTGAATATCTTAGATGAGTTGTTTCAAATCTGAATTGTTTCGAATTTATTCCACTTGCATTTATTGTTTAAATATTTTCCAAGCAACATCTGTGAAAACCTTTTGCCCAACCACTTGCAATCACAAATATAAAGATGAAGTCATGTAATTCATAAAAATACGTGGTCATCTGATTTGAATTGATTGCAAGTTATGGGAGAATTAGGCATCAAAAAGGGTATAATGCTACATGTATGCAAACAGAAATCAGAGAGGGAAAACCTGAAGTTGTATTGTCAAATTGAAACTTTTCTTCACCACACCACGGTACATTTACAATATAGCTTGGCAGTTGATAGGAAAAAGGAAACCACATTTTTACCCCTCCACCCGCAAGGAAGTGGCATCGATCGTGGTTTCAGGGCGTCTCTCGTTTTGCTCGTCGGTTTGGTTGTTAACGTCATTTCCTCGACATTGGTTGGAATTTAACTGATGTGTCACTTGAAGGTGCCAGTGGTGTCATGCAATAAAATGAAGTGTACAAGCATTACTGATGAGAACAATGACCCTAGATGGACAGGTGTTTTTCATATCAAGACTATATGGCACCACTTGACGGATATCATTGCAATTAGATATGAATTTCATTGACTTAAAGGGATGGTGTAGTTTTGGTTGCGATGGGGATTCAGGTTTTAACGTTTTACGATAAATACTTAAAAAAATATTTTATGAAAATATGAAAGAGCAGGCAATTTAAAGATAAATTTAAAGTATATTTGATGAAAATCAGTTTTGAAATGGCTGAGATAGCTAAAAACAAGACGTTGTAGAAAGGTGGGACCCACCTATCATTAGGACCACTTTGTTTTGCTTTTTTTTTGGATATATCAGCCATTTCAAAACCAATTTTCATCAAATAAACTTTTAATTCCTCTTAGAAATGTATGCTCTTTAACATTTCATAGAGTGGTTTCTAAATATCTCGCAAAAAGTTTTCAGTTGAATCCTCATCTCAACCAATACTATACCATCCCTTCCAACAAAAAAAAAATAAAATAAAAGATGACTAAGTTTGTTTATCTACTGACAAGTTGACGGCGGACCATGGCACAAACTGGTTGATTTTGTGGCAGCCAGGAAAATACATTTCAGAAGAAATTGGGCAACTCTTCGTCACAATAGTTGAATTTCCTGTGACCAGAAAAGTATGTTTTTAGTCATGTCAGAGGTTTGTGATACAGTGATTCTCTTATAAATCTTGGGGTCAAAGGCCAGATGAAAATGATAACAATTTACTGTTCAATACAGAAATTGCACTTTTTTCTCCATGCCTTGAAAATTACTCAATGCATAAACTTATGAAAGGGTCAAAGTCAAGTTAAAGTTCTTAAATCCCAAAATACATGCTCTCCTATTCATCCAATTAAACATAGACCACATGCAACACATTTGTGACAAACATGTCATTTTAAATATTTTGCCAATTTTGTGAAACTGTAATCACACATTGTCCTCATGAACTATAGACCTATTAGGAGAATCATGCATTATGGCGGAGGCATACCGGTCGCCATAGTGACATTTCTAGTCTTCAATCTAAATCAGAAGTGCCAAGGCACAGTATTGGAGTGTAGATGGTGTTTTTATGCAGTTCGTGTTGACCCATTTTTTTATTTATTTATTTTTTTGTTGTTGTGGTGTTTGGTCTTCTTAACTTTAACTCATGAGTGCAGTGTCAATAAAAGAACCCCCCCCCCAAAAAAAAAAAAAAAAACACACAAAAAGAAAACAAGCGAACAGGAAAGCCATAATTTTTCTGCCATTTGTAAGAGATTTAGTTTTGCACTTTGTTCTGTCTTTTTAAAAGAGGTTTTGTTTTGCACTTTGCACTGTATCTCTGATTCACACCCCCCCCCCCCCCAAAAAAAAAAAAAAAAAATGAGGGAAAGAAGAACTGTAATTCTTCACTGCCACTGGTAAGGGCATTTTGAACTGAACTTAACATTGATACCGTTATCGGAAAAAATGATAGGAATCAAAGAGTGTTCTCACTGAAGGGCTACTGCCCACTATCTAAGGCCACTGCCCGCCAACTAAGACGGCTGCCTGCTAACTAAGACCGCTGCCCACTAACTTGGACTACTTCCCATTTTCAAGGGCTGTTGTCTAGACGATTGAATGAAAATTGCTCTCTCTCTCTCTCTCTCTGTCAATGATTCTGTGGAAAGTTGACCCGCTGGAGGCTCCGGGCTACCACAAGCTCATCAAGAAACCCATGGACTTTGGTACCATCAAACGAAATCTGGAGGTGAGTTTAGCCGTCTTGTCCCTGCAGTACCCTTCTGAATATTGTACACTCTCTTTTTCTCAGGTTGCCTCTCTCTCTCTCTGTCTCTCCAGTCTCTCTTATTCTCTCCCTTTCTTTCTTTGTCTCATCAAGTTTAAACTCTAATCCTTTTCTCTATTTGTCCATCTGTCTGTATGATGTTTGTCTCCATAAACCCCAGTCACACAGCGTTTTACGGCTTAATCACGGCCAAAACCCGTCAAAAAGTGGTCTCCCGTGAAGCAGACGATGTTGTTCGCGTTGATGCCGAGTTTAAGAGGAGCTACGGTCGATTCATAGACGTGGCAGGACGCGGGGAAAAATCGGAACGGCGTCAGACGCGGTAAAAAGTTTTGAACTGCTCACAATTTTATTCCGCGGACAACCACGGCGGCACATGTAAAGACGTGCAACACACGTGAAACACATGTGATAATCTGTGTTCCGGCAGTGATTAAAACTTGGGGAGACGCGGTAAGACGCAAAAGCGGTCTGTCATGGACAGAGCACGGTCATCTGACACGTGTTAGGCTTTGGTATCACGGGAAATAGCGTGTGTTTAGTGGCTTATCACTGACAAATGGACTTTTCCGCGTACATACACATGACTGGACGTGGTTAGCCGTGCTTAGGCAGTGCTTCAGCAGTGGAACAGCCGCCAACGGCCATATCCCATACAAAGCACGGCCAAACCAAAATTGACCAAAAAATTACCACTAACGACCACGTCCACCAGATTTTCATAACTTTTTGTACGTGATTAAGACGTGGAGTGCTGTGTGACCGGGGCTGTAGTGATCAAATTCGCATTATTTGTCACAGGTCTGACGGTGTACATGTACAGTGCACTCATTTTAATTAACACGGTTTCAATGAAATTTTGGCTACGATGAAGTAAAATTTCAGGCTGCAACATTATCTACTCTATGTTTTTCGTCATTTATTTATATGCTTAAATGATGAAATTTTGATATAACCAAAAAAAAAACACAAAACAAAACAAAACCACGAGTCCCAAGGACTTTCTTATAACAGGAGCCAAAATTGATATCCTGTTTTTTGCATCAACTCTCTGGATATTATGCTCTCTCTATCTCCGTCCTTTTTTCATTCCCTCTCCTTCTTGTTTTATCTTTTTGTGTGTTTGACTTTGTATGTCTTTGGTTTTTCATTCATGATACTGTAAAAAGCTGTTATTTTCACTTAAATATATATATATATTTTTTTGCAAATGAGGAAGTCACTCATGTTTGTGTATAGACATCATGAATATGATTATATGCACCATAATTTATTCTGTTTTTCAATGAAACAGTGCTGAATGTACATGTTTGTTTGTTTGTTTGTTTTTAATGTACGACAAGGCCCCCTTTGAAGATCAGCAGTAACTATGGCTGAAAGGGTGATCCTTCCCATAGAAACAAACAAGCAAACAAATAGACTGACTGACCATTTCCCAGAGATGTTGCTTTCGCGATGTGACACCAGTGCACTTATGGCTGTCTGTTTACGCCGCCACTTCACTGTACCTGTCCTTAGTACGTGTTGTATACGACCGAGCGCATAAAGATGCTAGACTAGGGTGTCTACCCTTGCGGTCACAAGTAGACCAGGAAGAATACAAATGAGTCCCATAACATGCCTGTATCTGGCCAACCATGACCATGGTGTCACCCAAGCCCGGGAGGAGCAAAATGCCACAAAATATAAAGCACATTTATATTTTTCACTCCGCAAATCTAATGCAATCAAGATAAAGTGGTGATATTTTTCTATGTTGTTAAATTTGTGATCCAGCAGTGAATCGCAAAATTTGCGAAAAAAAACCTTTGCAATAGAAATCTGTCAGGAGATAACTGTTATTCTTTGAGTGATTCTGTATCATGTTTCTTGTCGCCCTCTCCCCCTCTTCCCCCCCCCCCCTTCCCCCTTCACATTCTCTCTCTCTCGCTTTCTGACAGGCGGGGACGTACCTGGACTTCGGCGAGTTCCACCAGGACATGATGCTGGTTAGGAGTAACTGCCTCCAGTACAACCCAGCGGGCCACGCTGCCAGACGGGACTGCGAGGAGGTGTTCCAGTTCTACTCCTCAGAGTACTCCAAGACACTGGACCGGTGGCAGAAGGTACACTGATGGCCCCCTTTCCTCCCCTGTTCCCCTCATCCCACCCCCACTCCCAAAATAGACAAAATGAATAGATATAAACTAATGACATATGTAAATAGATAGATAGATAACCAAATAAACCACACACACAAATGACCAAAGCAAAACAAAACAAACAACACATGATGCAAGATAACCAAATAAACCACACGCACAAATGACCAAAGCAAAACAAAACAAACAACACATGATGCAAGAACAAAGGCAGAACAAACACAATAAAACAAAATAAAATAAAGATACAAACAAAAGTAAATGATCATGTGATGCAATAATGCTATTAAACCTTTAGGTAATGACAGAAGACAGAAATGTTGACACAAGCTGCTGCAATTTGACCTTGAGAGAATTTTTTCCCCAGATCCTAGCTTGAAACCAGAACAAGATGATGTTGTAGCTGATTTTAGCTTGAATATCAAATGCTGGTAGCCATATGCATTGTTCTGATTGGCTGAGAGGAAGTTAGAGAAATGTGCCACAATAGCATTTTTGTGCTAAAACCCTTCAAAAAATTGGCTATGTTGTCCTGGCTACATTGTATTTTAACCTGTTGCTTGTAAGACATGACAATTCCCAATTGAGTGTACAGTGCACTCCCGTTACAACGAACACGGTTATAACGAAATTTCGTCATAACGAAGTAAATCTTCTGGTCCCAAAATTATCACCATTAAAGTGTATGGTGCAAAATTCGCTTATAACGAACACGGTTATAACGAAATTTCCGTTATAACGAAGTCTTTTCCGAGCGCCACAGACAAAGAAAAACAAAAGAAATGTGCTCTGTTATAACGAAATGCGAATTGCTTTCGAAAATACGTAGCGGAACAAGCGTGTTATAGCGTCTCTGCATGGGTGAACTTCACACCACTGTGTGTTCGCTCCTTGTGTCATGCACAGTTTCTGAAGGGAACTTGCGTTTATTATTGTAATACAGTTTATCCCATCACATTTCACATAGCTTTCCAGTGTATGATGAGTATTCAGTGAACAGAATATGATATAATACGTGGTTTCCTTGTTTTCGTTATAGCCATGTATATTGTATTTGTTCGGTTATAACGAAATTTCGTTATAACGAAAGAAAACTGCCGGTCCCGAGCATTTCGTTATAACGGGAGTGCACTGTATACATTATGGACCCTAGTCTCATGTGTAATGGATTGAGCGTGGACAGTATCAACAGAATGTCAGGATTAGAATGTAATTGTGCCACATATGTTTCGGTGACTTTTTTACCGCTAATTGCAGCAAATGCTTGTCGTGCCAAAGTCACCAAAGAGACTGAGAACAGAACCACCGCCGCAGCCCTAGACGCCATCAACGTTTGTTCGTGCACCCTTCTGTGGAGAGATGGTGGTGATGTCAGGGAAGAAGATCGCGATGAAGAGGAGGAGGAGGAGGAGAAATCGAGCCATGGATGATAATGATGATTATGCCAGTGGCATGATGGAGAGGAGGAGGAGGAGGAGGAGGAGAAGGAGAAATCGGACCATGATGATAATGATGATTATGCCAATGGCATGATGGTGATAAGTGGATTTGGATGATGACCACAATGATAATGATGATGATGGTAGTAACAATAAATGTATTGTTGCTTGTCATAACACTGCTGATGATGATGGAATGGTAGTGATGAATTGGATAGCAGTAACCATGGCGATGATAATTGTGATGATGGTGGAATGGTAGTGATGAATTTGATAATGGTAAACACTGTGATGATAAGTGTTATTATCATTGACGATGATAATGATTAGGATGGATAGGCTGTGGTAACATGGAGACGGGAAAGTAAAGTTGGCTAAGATGACTGGAAGATGGTGATGACATAATGCTAGGCAGGTGCAGCTGAAGTGAAAGAACAGGATTGTACTGGGTATATTTGCGCTGAGAATATGACAGTGTTGATGTAAAAACCATGCCGTGATAATGAAACAGGTTGGAAAATGGCAGAAGTGACAATGATGGGTAAGAACATTCTGGTTCAGTTTCACACCTCAACTGTATCAAGTTCACACCACTACTTTGTCAAGTTATCTATTACTCAGTCAGGAGTTGTTTCAAGTTCTGTATTACACTACAGGGTACTCCCATTACAACAAACATGGTTGTTACAAATTTTGTTGCAACTAAGTAAAAATTCAGGCCCAAAATTTTATCATCATTAATGTCTGTGGTGCAGAATTTTCTTGGGTTATAACATAATTTTGATCGTAATGAAAGAAAACTGCTGATCCTGAAAACTTTGTTATAACAGGAGTTGCCTATACCATGATACATGTATTTCACTCTTTCATGGTTAGTAATGTCTCCTTTTTTGAATGTGCTAACTCTCTCCATTCAATCTCAGACTTGTGACATAATGGCATATCTCCGCCAGTTACCCTGAGCATAATTATGCTTTGATGTTTTTGGCTGAATACGCATGGGGAACTACATGCTCCATACCAGGCTGTAATCATCATCATGTATGTGAAAAAGGGCAACATGAGTAAATTTGTTATGAGTGTCCAAAATCCATGTTTGTCCCCCAACTTTATGGCAGATTGGATGTTGAGAGGTGACAGCCGGGGAAAAGATTCCAGGGTTTCTGTTAGTTCATTGGATCTTGGATGTTTATGTCTATGCTGTGAATCTTATTTCAGCACCCTTTGACGTTGTTGGGTTTTTTTTTTATCTTGAAAGCGAAGTAATAGTACCCCCTGAGTATCTGACTAGGGGGTAATTTAAATGTTGACCATATCGCAGATGTTTTGTCTTCTGTGAATTAAAGTAGCGAGTCAGGATTCCCTGAATCCATTCAAGAGATTCATATAAATGAAACGGTTGTCGGTCATTAGATTTTCTTTTCAATCATGGGATGTCAAGATGCATGCAAAGGGAGGAATTTTTCAGATGAGAAAAAGACTTGTGATCACTCATCAGACCAGAATTAAAGGGAATTGTATTCATTATTTGTTTTATTACAGAGTGAATGAAAGTTTGCATGTATAATTATGACTTTTGTCCACACCAGGGAGGATACAGAAATATGTAAAAAGCTGAAAGGGAAAACAAGTACAGACACAGCACCAACTTGCTTATAAATACAAACAAAAACAAGGTCTCTAGCTGTTTTCCATAAGGTGAACAAACTGCCCTTTTTTGTTTGTTTGTGGTTAACATGACTCTATGAAGTCACTCCTTTCCTCATAAATCATTGTTCACATGTGACTTTTTTATGTCAATCCTGTCCTCTGTTATACACACACGAGAGCTAGAACCGGCAACATTTGTGTTTGAAAGTAAAAATGAAACCAGAAAATTATTTCTTGACTTTCTCCCCTCCCCCCCCCCCCCCCCAAAAAAAAAAATCTACAGGGCCTTCAGTTCGAGTACATATGTTTGCGATAAAATGCCCTTGAACTTTGACACCCACACAGTCACGATCACTTCCCCTTGATATAAAAACGGGAAATGACCGTAAATGGCGGTTTTTTTTATTGTCTTGTTTACTGTTTTGCTTCATATGTTGTGCTTCAGTAATTGCCATCCCTTGCTTTCAAATCATGACTCAACAGTTTTTCCATTCTGAAATCCAATATTATAAGTGATGAAGAATTGTGATACTGGGATGTCTCTTGATAGAAATACATATTCTGCCCGCTCTGTCTTTTGCATACAACAATAATTGTGTGACATACATTAATTATAACGCTGAAAATATTGATAAGCTAGTTTTCCATTCTCAGTTGATGTGAAGGTGAGAACGACAGAGGAAAAAAGCAACAACAACAACAAATGCTTTACTTGTTCCAGTCCTCACTGTGTGAATTCTTTTGCCACATTTCAGTGAATTAGCAATTTTAGTGAATTTGACACTTTAGTGAATTAACATAGTCAAACCTGTCTATAGCGACCACCGTCTATAGCAACCATCTGCCGCATGCGACCACTGAACACAGTTTTCCCCGGAAGAGAAAATTCATGTTAATGACCCTGTCTATAGCGTCCACCTGTCTACAGCGGCCGCTTCTTCCGTCTCCCTCTGGTGGCCGCTATAGACAGGTTTGGCTGTATTTGTGCGTGTATGTTTAAGTGTTCATTAACTTCAACCGGAGGTGGTCCCGCTGCAGTTAACTGGTATTATGAACTGCAGTGTTTGACAAACGTGTCATCGAATATTCTTCGTGTAAACTCAGTTCAATGTATCGGGTCTTTTAGCGATTAAAAAATCTGTAGAAAGCAACAAGACTCTTAATTGCAAGATATCTCATAACCTGTCTGCAAGTTCGAGTTGGACAACAAAACTGATTCTTTCCCATCATTTTGCTAGACAGCAGATCTATTATTTTTTTTTTTCGTACTTCGTCAAGCAAAGAAATATTAATCACACTTGGCGTGATTCCATCCATTTTCTCCTACCATATTTCGTATCTTTTTTTTTCCTTTTCTTTTCCTTCTTACTATATACCTTCTTTACCTCTTTGGTTCTTTACAAACTACACTTGTATGAGATGATTTCAACAACTCTTTTGTACAATTGCCGCATGTTTTTAATTGGATTTTCCCCGCTTTTAAGAATACGATGATGAGAGTGTGCGCATTCATCCACGTAAATTCGAAACACCGAATTTCTCTCGAATTGATTTCCTATTCTGGACGACAAGAATTTGCTGGGTCTTTGATAAGACAACCGGAAGCAGGGACTGAAAGACAAGTCCCCACCGGATGCTGAGAGTGGTAGTAAAACGTTCATTCGTTCGTCCAATGGCTTGATTGTTTTCGTGTTTCTTTGCCATGCAATTCACCAGGTCGCGAAAATGAGTCATTATACTCCACAACGTTATATCTTTGGTATTCAGACACTATAGCAATCATATGATGGTGTGGGCGATTTGCATTGAGCGTACTAAGTTTGATTTGGCATGGAGCAGGTTGTAGGAGCGTTATACCTCAATCTTTATCCTTCGTTTTTCAGTGATCGGAATATTTTATTTGTCGTCGGTATAGATAGGTATGTTGATTTTTTAGTACATGTATAGTGCCTGATTGCTCTCATGTTCCAAGAAAAAGTTGTGAAGTTTCACTTTTGGATCTCCCATCGTTTCCCCCGCCCACCTCCAAACTTCTACCTGAATTGATAGAAAGAGGGGAACTGAAAAGCACTCGCCCGTTGGCTCACTTTTCCAATCTGGGAAATACAATATACTTTTATCTTGCCGCGTTTGCGAGGACAGGAAGCAAATAAAGTTGTTTATACAGGTGCGCATGCAGCCAGTGTTCATGTCTATGGTATCACGCGTCCTCTTTCATTAGGGGGGGGGGGGGGGGGGGGGGGGAGGGCTTTAGATTCCCCGCTGTTTGTGGACTTTCGCCAAAAATCTTGAAGACACTATTACACTGTCTAACTGTGGTGGCTGAAAGGGGAATTCCGGACCAGTTAAAGTTATTCTGAGAAGAAAAGGTAACACTTTTTCTTGCACTTATTTGACAGTGGAAAATTTGATCAAAATCTGAAAAGTAGTTATGAAACTGTGAATAACTTTTTTTTTTTGACAAAACAGTTCTTTTACAGTCAAATATTTTATTGTGAGTTGATGATGTCATCACCTCACAACTTACCACAAAGTCAAACACAATTAGGGTGTTTTGTATCCAGTGTAAGATCCCAAGATATATGACTGATCGTGATTTTGAAGTTGCATGGCCAGGAACATTATGTTCTACACTTTTATAGCAGGTGAATTTTCACTTAATTTTCATACAATTAACGGAAATTTGTGAGGTGATGACATCATTGGCACTCTCATTTGCATTTTCATATCGAATATTTTGAATCATAATTCATGTTCGAATATTTAAAATTGCATAATCCTCTTACATTCAGTCCGTTTTCGATCAAATAACTGTGTGTAAAATACTATTCTTTTTTTTTGTGATTAACTTTCAACTGGTACGGAATTTAAACGAAATTGTTGAACGTTGCTGACTGAGATAATACATGAAGTATTGTGTAATGTGCGAACACAGATTCTAAATTGTGCTGCCTTATAGCTATGAATAATAATTATCATTACCATACTAAAGCAGTTTCCAAATGTCACGTTGATTGGTCCAGTTATTGGCATAATTTGTATTGTCTATAAATGTTCTGTATGTGTGAATAATTCTTTTGTCATACACTTCGCGTCATTAGTGTATACAATGTATATTATTGTACAGATGTACAAATAAATGCCTTGATGAGAAACACGTGATAATTTGTCTTTATTTCAGTTGGTGAGTTACCGCGTATATCTTTAAAGAAAAGTGTGCCAACATCTGGGATGAATTTATTAGGCCATGTCATTTCATTTTGTATATGCTACTAAAATCATTCTTTATAAAATTCCATAACTTTCATCATTCGTTTGGATGAATCCGTTACCATTCTGCTTGTCTGATTTTGCTCTGTCTGTTGAGGCAAACTTGAAAATGATGTGGAATCGTCCTTTAACGTGAGTTAATTTTACACACAACCGTGTTCTCGGAGTCTCTATTCCAGATTTTTTTCCTTCCGTCTTTTTTTCCCCTCTCTCCGGGTATATATATATATATATATATATATATATATATATATATATATTGAGGTTTATTTTCATATGTCTTGTCTTTTATTTCCACCGGACCTGATCGGAGACTTACGTCCTTCCTGCTAAACAAGTCAAGGTTCTCTATATTTAACTGGCTGCCCAACGTAAGTTTGGAATTCTTTCTTTTTGTCTTTGCTGACTTTTACGTCACGATAGGTTGTAATAATGGCGGCGTTCCTCTTCCTATAGAACTACAATGTATAGAGTTCGAAGAAACTATTCCAGAAATATCGTGCATTCAGTTCATCGTGTTTTTGAATGACGTCATAAAAAGAGCAGTGTTTATAAAAGCTTCCGCATTTGCGCGCGAACCTGGGGGGTGTTTCATAAAGCTGCTCGTAAAGTTACGAGTGACTTACGAGCGACTGGTGATCAGTTCTTGTGCTGAATTATGGAAATTCTGATAAGTATAGCACATCAGAACTGATCACCAGTCGCTCGTAAGTTGTTCGTAACTTTACGAACAGCCTTATGAAACAGGGCCCTGGTTCACTGATGGATTTTGGTATGTAATGACCTGTCTGATATCAGCATAGTGAACTACTTAGCCATATAAAGGAAAGCCATTAGACCTGCATTATTTGTTTATTTCCGTAAATATCATTTAATTATAGGCCCTAAAGCTGCGGCTGAAAGTACACCACTTCATGATCAAGGTGATTGAAACTAGATTAGATTGAAGCAAATAGAATGGTTAAAGTTTTGACAAAATCTGACATGAAACAAAGTCATATATACTGTTATAAAGTGTCATTTTTTCGAAAACACACACGCACACGCACACACACACACAAAACTCCCTAGTATCAGTGACAATCGTCATGATATCATGTATGCAAATTAGACGAAACGATGATGTCACCGTCCCACAGTCTTCCCATTGGTTGGTGTTATAAATAGGTCTATGTTGGATATTGATGGTTGAGGAACGATAGCCCCCTCCCCACCCCACCTCCACACACACATACCGTAGGTGTAATTCTGACAACTCGAAAGTAACTTGATGCCGAAGATGTCATTCATGCTTTCATATTCCACTTCAAACATGGAAATCTGCATGGTAAAAATATAGTAATCAGACATGTGAGCGGAAGGCGCGAGATGGGGAGCCCGCCGCTTAGCGGCGCTCTATCATCTTTGGAGATCAGTCACCTACGCTCATCTTGCATATCCGATTGTGATCGATGTCACTCTTGTGAAAACATCGATCATAAACGTCCATGATATCCATTGGTGTGTCATTCCTTATGGAATTTCAACCATTCTTTTTGTTTGTTTGTTTGTTTTTGTTTCATTTTTGTTTTGTTATAAAAGTCAACTTAAAACACGTTGGATAGTACATTTTGATTTAATATAGTATATACAGAGCCTGTTACCCGGCAGCTAGGCGTTTATTTGCATGGTACGCGTTTTGGTTGAGACCTGACTTCACGTTTCTTTAACGGTTTTTTTTTTTTTTTTTTTTAAGATGATAAGAAACCTATGAAATATGTAAGAGCATGTAATTCCAAGAGGAATTCGACGTTTATTTGATGAAAATTGGTTTTGAAATGGCTGAGGTATATAATATCCTTAACAAAGCAATACCAAAAAAAAAAAAATATTACCAATAAAAGGTAGGACTATCACCTTTTATTAGGAGCAATTTGTTTTACTTTTTTTATATCTTAGCCATTTAAAACCGATTTTCATCAAAATTAACCTTTCATTTCCTCTTAGAATAGTATATGCGCTGTAACATTAAGTGGTTTCTTAGTCATGTTAGTTACGTATCTCGCAAAAAGTTAAAAACTTAATCTTCATTATTGGTAGCATACTTACTGCTGTTGGCCACTCGGTATAAAAGGTGACGTGTGCATATGGTATAAAATTCAGTATACATGTATTATAAAATAGCGTGCCTGCATTCCTATAGACCGTGTGAGACCACCTTGCGCACAATAGGCCAACATCGAGGGTTCGTTCCAGGCCATGTGAGACCAGCGTAGCATGTATAGGTCTATCACGCTATGTGCATCATACCGGAATCATCGTGCAACCAATGAAGTCATCAACCACTTATATCCTTACCCAGGCAGAAAACAATAATTGTTATATTGAGTCGATTGTGTATGCAGGGTGTATGCCAGACACTCCCATGATTCACTCCCGATTGTGATCGTGCAAAAGAAGTACTGTGCATCACAATAGGCATCACAGAAAACAGTTCCAGTCCTGCAATTATTAATACATGTACTTCAAAGAAGAAGGGGAAAAAAAACCCACGAAAAGTAGAAAAGCACTTGGGTAAGAGCAAACCTCCGTCGAGCAGCTTATTTCCAAAAATACACGCTGAAAATTGCCAAATTTCCAGGTATAGACGCTTTGGTTAAGACATCAGCTTTCAGCTGCAGCTAAACGGAGTCTCAAGTTCATGGACCTTATTTGAGGGTGGTCCACGAGGGGTTTTAGCATGTCGCTGCAACATGCTCAAATCTTGTGCGACATCCTCAAAAGCCAGCAACATGTTGTGCAACATCCTCAAGAATTTGCAACAAGCTCAAAATAAAATGTATTCAAACATGATTGTGTAAAACATGTGCAAAACAAATGGAACGTCAAATTACCTTGTGCATATGTACTTAAATATTTGTGTGCAAAACATGAGAGAGAACACTGAATGTAAACAGCACAAAGAGAGATAAATTGCGAAATATTGCTTAGGTTGATCGTGATGTACGCTCCACACACACACGTCTCAGCTTGCAACATGCTCAAATTTCACGTTTTGGACCACCCTGGTATATGCAAAAAGATGACCAAGTCGTTCAAAAATCCACAAAAGTTCCTGGATCACTACCAAAATTCAATCATCTGTTCCTTTGGTCATTATCAAATCTTCCTGCACGTTTCATGCAAATCTGTAGTATACTTCTTGAGTTAATTTACACACAAACAAACAAGCAAAGATTTTTTTTTTCAAATCTATGATTAAAGAACTGAATGTATAAAATGCAATCATGATTCAGGACTGTGAAATATTCTTTTTTTACTCCCGTCGTAAAAGCACAATATGCACGTCACGCTTCAAGCTGTCACAGTATGACGGCGGAACTATCTACGTAAAATGAATACAAACCATCAATCAACCCAAAATATCCCATATGCTTGAATATGTGTTATATCAGGGCCCCGGCCGTTTAATGAAAAGATGTTATTATGGAGTGCGTGCCAACTCTTCCCGGAATGGCAACTTCCCATTGCGACAGCCAATCAGGAAGCTAGATTCTTGTCGTTACTATGACATTTGCCATTCCAGCAAAAGTTGCTATCATATCAACCTTTTTAATGAAATTGGCGGGGCCCAGGACTCCACCCTAACTTTTTTATTTCGTCTGCCCGAGAGTAAGAATAAAAAAAAGATTATAAATAATAATTGCACATTAAGTTATTCAAACAGCTAAAAAGCTTAGTTCTACAAATTCTACATGGTCATGATTGTCTAGCATTACGGGATAATGTCTCTGTCTCTATTTTCCCCTCATTATTCACGATCTACATTTCACTTGCCAGGACAAGCGGGCGAGTGCCAGTGTATCGATAAATAATTCCTTCATTCCACAGAGATATTTTGTGATCGGTCACTCGTCGGAAGCAGAGTCATTTGCTTCCGACCACCAACCGAAGTGTATCGGATCGCAGTCTGAATTTGCTGCCCGACAGTCACGTCAGTGTCAGACATGTCGGGCGTTCGCGATCCGATGAGGCAAGATCGTTCGATGAGGATCAGATGCAACATAATATCTGAAACACTGACCTGATAGTGGACATACTCAAGTCGCATCATCAGACTGCGATCAGAAACACTTTGGTTGGTGGCCAGAAAACAAATAGCTTTACCTCCGACGAGTTACTGATCAGAAAATATACTTGTGGAATGGGGATATACATAATCGGTAAAGTTCTGAATCTGGGCTTAAGTATAACAGGCAAAATTCGGATCTTTAAATGTGCGGTGCGCTCACCGTCTTTCTCTTTTGTGTTTGTGTGCGTTGTGGCTGTGGTTTGGTTTTTGTTTGTACTTTTTTGTCTCCATTTTCTTTTCCTTTTTGAATAAAACACATACCCACTCATTCGTGAACAACGATCGGAACTTTGATGCCATTTTCGGCAATTCATGATTATCATTTACGTCATTGTGTTGCCATTTCGAACTCTCATGTCGCGTCTTGATAAGAAATGTAATCAGTTGTTGGACCAAAATGGGGTGGATAGTGGGGTAGTTGCTGCTCTCAATTGCATGGTAAGGAATTTCCACTTTTGTTGCTGAGCTATATAGTGGCCTATACCGAAGATTATGTAGAAAATTATGCCCCTCGAACATCAGATTAGAAACATCCGTATTAAGCGCCTTATAAATATACTGTATTATTATTATTATCATTATTATTATTATTGAATGCATTTCTTTTGTTCTTTTACTGATCAACAGGGAGGTGCAATACATTTATTCACTACGCAGGCATGCAATATCAAATGGGTTGACCAGATTTTGCCTTCAACCATCATGGACTGGGGCTTTATCTGCCTCAACCATAATAAACGGACTGCTTCCCGCGAGAAAATTAACCTGCAAAGTACTTGTATATATTTATCTTTTAAAAGTTATAAGTTAAATATTAATGATATCTTACGATAAAAGCGCAAATATTCGAAATGTCAGTGACGCCCCTCGCAACCACAACAGCAAAGTGATCTGTTTGACACACATGCAGTTCTAGGATATAACGAGTGAATGACATTCAACGGCAATCACCCGTGCTTGCGGACAACCAAAGAGTAGAATTGTCCGCGATCCGTCAACCTTGTAAATAATATCAATGCAATCTCCATATCGCCTTATTAATGTGAACGTGCATGAACGGACGTGACCCATTCACGATGACATGCCTTTAGGCATATAGTTGTTATCATAAGATTTATGGTGATTAATGACATTATAGTTATGATAATCACAATTGTTATCGTTTTTATCATCGTTATCGTCATTTTACTGTTATCATCGTTACTATTATTACATTACTACAATTATTCGATCGTAACATTTTGGATTCACTTGAGGTTCACATTTTTAAGTTTCACTTTAATTACGTTTAATATCGCACAGCGAGATGAATAGATCAACTTCCATCTCTCTGTTGGTGGGTAAAATAACATAAGAAATATAATGTGATGTTCAAGAGGCAAAATTTCCTTTGAACTCCAGTAACGGCCTCTTACTAATAAAAGTGGAGGTTCCTTACCAATTGAGAACAGCATAATACTGCACTGCCCCTCCCCCTAATTGGGACAACTTATTACATTCCTTACCCCTGGGACGCGACATCTTAGAGTTCAAAATAGCAACGCAATGACGTAAACAATGATCATTGTTATGAATTACCAAGAACGGCATCAAAGCGCCGATGGGCGTTCATGGATGGGTGGGTGTGTGTTGTGTCGCTAAAAATAGTGTTAAAAGGCGACAAAAAACATCTGAAAATGGAGACAAAAACTATTTAAAAATGGAGACAAAAGAATTCGACCCATAAACATAACCACAGCCAGAACGCACATTAACACAAAAGAGAAACACGCAGGAATGACGCGCGCACCGGCGATCCAGTAATGTTCCTGGCACTAAATGACGTTCGTCTGTCTTTACAAAATGCAGACTCTATTGACTACATCATGGATCGAGCTAAATTGAGTAGCTCCATGACTACATAAATACTTCCTTGTGTGTGTAGTATGGGCATAAACGTGGAGATCTGTTCCCTAGTTGATCACTAAGTGTGCCGTCGGCGGCCATGAGTAGGGGGTCGTGCACCGGTTGTTAAGTTCCGGAGTACTCAAGTATATGGAAGTCCTGGTAGAACGTACTACTGAGTATATAACACGACAGCTACTCCACTTTGTAACTCCCCCTGACGCGCTCTTCAGCAAATAGTTGTGAACCAATCCCCAACTCTCTTTCTTCTACGAATTAATTTGAGAATCAAGAACTTGAGGAGGTTGTTGGCCCATTCCCCGGATTCGCTGCTTTGTTGATGGGACAGAGGCCCGGTCTTGAGACGAAGGACATGCTTCAATTCACCTACGAGCCGCTGAAGAAGACACAAACTGTGGCATAATTTTTAGATACACGTGTCAGGTATGTATAAGTACTTTTGGTGTCACGACATTTGCTCCTGCGACAATATTGCTCCGGTCTCAATTTCTCCAATTAGGACTTGGGGTTAGGGTAAGGGTTGTGATATAATAGAGTTTTAGGTTAAGTTTGATGTGAGAATTAGGATTAGGGCTATTGGTTTATGTGTTTTGGGTAGGATTTATAATCGGGTCATAGCGTGCAGATATTTCATGGTGTATGGGAGCATTGTCGCAGGAGCAAATCTAATGTCATGGAACCGTACTTTTATGCTTTCCACACACCTTTCCTGTTTTTTGTCTGATTACAAAGGATCAAAGTACTGTGTTCCTATTCTCTTTATGTTCAGAAGTTTACAAAGTCATTTCTACGCCAATTCTAAAATGGAGTGAATTTGCATTGTTAGCCCAGTTCAAAGGACTATATCAACAATAATAAATATGACGAATAAAAATGCGTTTCATATGAAACCGTGTGCATAACCCGACATGCCTAAAACGGGTTCATTTCATGACAGTGCCGATGATATTGAAAGAACGCTTCTTTCCTTTGATATGTGAGCTTGGCTTTACTCGATTAAAGAAAAAAGATTATACTATATTGTCTGCTTTGCACGGTCACTCTGCTATCACTGTAAGAGAGGGATCGAAAGAAAAAAAAACAACTAAAATCTCATTCTTACGGGTATGCCTACAGTCACCCCTCCATAATAGTGATCTTGCTAACTCAATGAGTCAAATACGCACAAATTGCAAACATATTCCTATGGGCAGAGAATTAATCTGGCACGCAGAAGGTTAAAAACGGGACAGGGGAGGGATCAGGAGGGGGTAAAAACAGTCATAAATGTAAAACGTTTGTTCCCCCCCCCCATCCCATTACGTATAGCTTCAAATAATATGGTTTCGCCGGGATAGACTTGTTCAGTCGTCGCATAGCAAAATTTGTTTAGCTACTGGCATGCCATTCTGTTCGTTGTCACCTTGAACTCTTCGTGGTACATTGTAGTGCGATAATTTGTAGAGGAGTGAGCACAGTAAATTGAACGACTTATGGCATCAATACTTGATTCTTATCTCGCACTTATTGTTCAGGTTCGCATGGTAAGAACCTATAGCAATATAACTTCCTTCAGTCATTGATCTATTTATACGTTTGTCATCACTGCAAATATGCTTTCTGTCTAAATCGAAAATTTAGTTTGATATATTTTCTTTTCAGTTCTCACAATCGGCAGAGCCATATACCTCAAATTGTTCGTCTTGTTCATTCTTTTCTCCCAGCAGCAGTCAGCTGAAACCGACGTTTGTTATTACACGATCAATACTAAAACGCAGAGGTGAATAAGGTCACAGCTCAGTTCCATCTTCCATTGCTCCTGGTATAGCTGTACGTAGAAAGAATATACGAAGCTTTTAAAGGAAACCAAAAACCGAAGAGAAATGTGGATTGAGTGAAAGCAGCAACATTAGTAGAACACATCAGAGAAAGATAATATAAAGAAAATATAAAGGGAATTCCACGAAAATTCGTTTTCCATGAAGATTACACGTTCCATCAGTTTGATACTGACATAATATTATTATGTTAAGAGTAGAAATTATTCCTCCTGCTTTCTGAAAGCGGTTAGTCAAGTGCTCTTTCATTATGCTAGAAAAGTGGATTTTTGTGGAATTCCTTTTATATTTTATTTTTATTGTTGTCCACACATGACATCATAACTTCTAGTAGTCTCCTCATCCAGCGGTTCCAACACCAAAACTTTTAAAAATTCATAACTGTTGCATCGATTGTGCGATTTTCCTCAAACTTTTATTGATGTGTTCTACTAATGTTGCTGCTTCCACTCAATCCACATTTCTCTTCGGGTTTTGGTTCCTTTAAAGATAGGATCACTTGTTTAGAACTATAAGCTCTGACATTCTATCCCGTACCACCTCTTGACCCTTTTCCTTTGAAATGGTGAACACTCCCCTGCTGTTACAACGACATCACTCACTGCACTTTATCTTTTGTATCGCGAAATGTGTGTTAAGTCGTACAAAAACAAGCAAAAATACCACATAGCTATATTGTGACGGTAGATACCGCTGTACAGTGGGGTGGTGATAAAGCAAACTGACGTTTTACGGTCTTTAGTTTTTGTGGGCGGGGCTTGGCAATGATCCGAGCAGACCGATTCTAAGAACCCATGTGAATTCAAGATATTCAACATGCTGATCAAATATTTGAGAATATAATTCTTTAGGATGCACAGATCAATCGACACAAACACTCCATGCACTTGAAAATACAGTGGGTATCAATACTCAAGACGAAGTAAATTTAGTTAAACTGTTTTCCTTATTTTATTTCTTAATTTGTTACCTCCTATAACTTCCCTTTTTATGATTTGTGATTTTGTTATTTTAATCTGGCAAGTCATTTGTAAATATTATGATTCTTTTTGAATCTTCGAATAAAACAGAAAATGATAAACAAGTTAGTATGTTTTCAGTTTGAATGTACGGAAAATAGCCAAACCTCGTCATGGTCAATATCATAATTACTTCACAAGGAAAGGGTAAATAACACTTTGAAAAATACACTGTTGACATACAAAATGGGCGTATACATTACTGCGATGTGGTGTCTGTCTATCCATGGGGCAACCAACTCCATGGTCTATCATAGTCACGATACTATAATGCATACAGTATAGGAGTAACTGTGGTAAGATATTTATCTCCCTAAATAATGGCAGTGGAAGAAATAGGTGCCTACATCGGCTGTATGTGCTTCGATATCATGTACCTGTTGGTAAAACCAGAGCGATAATTGTGCGCGTTTCCGTATCGATGTGAAAATCAGAGGGACGAACTACAATCATGCAATTCATGATTTGTGTTAGATCTGATGATGCAGTTTGTATACTTCTTCTTTTTTTTATTTTGGGGGGTGGTCGGGGTTGGGTGGGGAATGGATTCACAATGCATAGGCCGTATAGAATTTCGGACTTGTTCAAAAAGTCGCATTTTCTCCTCGCGTTGTCACTTAATTTGTTTCTCCAGAACAAAACGGCTAGTAATATTTGAAATTTATAGGATTAACCTTATGAGAAGACTCCATTAAATGATAACAGGTTTTTGTGGAGGCATGCATCGAGATCTAGATAGATTTATTTTTTATTTTTTTTTCATTTTATTGATTGCTTAAAAAACACGAGTTCTGAGAACCAAAAGTGCATTGCAGAGTAGAAATGCATGCATTTCGCAAATCAAGAATAGAAGTGACTGAGTTGAAAACGGTTTGGTGTGACACTAGAGGCATTTTATCTTGATGACACGCTTCAGAGAAGATCAAATTGAACTAAAATGCACAGGTATTTCCTCTATCTAAAGAATTTAGGTTACAGTCTTTGATGGCATTGTTCATTTATTTCATGGTATTTTCCCTATTTGAATGCCGAATCTGTGCCTTGGGGTGCGACAATGGTGCTGTAAAATGACAAGAAATACCTGTCCACAATGGAACACGAACTTTGACCTTCTATGGGTCAGGTTACGGGGTTAACGATCTATACGATGGAAGAGACCATCCCCTGTCCCTGTTTCTGTCATCCTGAAAAAAGAAAATGAAAAGAAAAGAGAGTACCAACTCGTGAAAATAGAATAAACACAAATGCAGTTGACATTATCGGGCGGTACAGTCGTAATAGAATAGACGTCACTCAGGAGTACACAGCGGTGTATAAAGTGGGTACAATGTGCGACAGCGTGTCATAAACTGTAAACATAATTCCCAGAAAAACAAGCTGAAGAGCGCGCAGACCTCCACCAAACAACTCATTTTCACCCATATTAAGAGTTCCATTCTCTATTATATTCCTATAAATCCCATTGCGTCTTAGAAATTTATATGTATTATACGTTATACAAGATATGTTATCATTTGACATTTGTATTACCTATGTATATTGATTTGAAATGAAAAAAAAAACATGAATGAATGAAAGAATGAAGTTGATCAGCGGTCATCAGATAGTAGGCATTAAAAATGTGATGTTCCCTTATTTTTTCACACTTTTCGTATCATCTTTAGACATTTAACTCCTGTAGCCGGCAGTCATATATTATTTTCAGGATAATAATTTCCCACCCATTTTCATACATCGTATCCATGTTGTTGAACTTATATATTGCTCGTGTGGCGTGATACTGCATTGTATTTTCGTCACTTGTAGAAGAATATAGGAGTGGATTATTCACTTGGCGAGCTGCTGTATAACTCCTGCGCCATCGCAGACGTTTGTGTGGCTCAATGAATCCATATTAATTCTTTCTTCTGTCAATGAATCAAACGTGCACAAATTTCACACATAAACTTGTGGACAGGAGATTATTGTGGCCCAGAGAGACTTAAAGAAGGTGCCTCTGTGTATTTCGTGCAATATATTCTCTTCTTTGTTAAATTCACTTTTATCTTCACAAAGGGCAAATTTACCTTCATACACACGTGGATTGGGTGAATAGAGCAATATTAGTAGAACACATCAGGGAAAGTTTGGGGGAAATGGGGCAATCCATTCAAAAGTTATGAATTTTTTAAGTATCTGCGCAGTCACTGCTAGATAAGAAGACTGTTACAATGTATAATGTCATGTGCGTAGAACGATGTGAAGAAAATATAAAGACAATTTTACAAATTCAATTTTTTTTTTAAAAGTGCACATTTCCTCAACTTATCAACAACATAATCTGTCAAAGGGTAATATCATTCCCCCTACCTTCTGAAGAAGAGAAGTCATGCGTTATTTTATTTTTTTTCGAGAAAAGTGAAAATATGTTGAAATTTCTTTATATTTTCTTTATATCGTTGTACACATAATGACATCACAAGCTGTTGTAATCTTCGCTTCCAGCAGTGACTAAGCAGAAACTACAAAAGTTCGTAACTTTTGAACAGATTGTCTGATTTTCCTCAAACGTTCACTAGTTGATGTGTTCTACCAATATTGCTGCATTCATTCAATCCACATGTCTATGAAGGTGAACCTGTCCTTTTAGGGTTCGTATGATAATCATAAAAGGTTCTTCGATTACTGCATTTCCAGTGCACCGGATGCTGCTTTCTGTCGTCCGAACTGACTGGCTGACGGACGACGATTTGGACAATCACTGACAATGGGAAGTCACTGCATGACCAAGACTCTTTGTTTTATCTCCCTGTTTACGTCATTCGTCTTTTGGGGTGCAGCCAGCCAAGAAGGAGACTGCTTGCAATCCAAGAAGCGAAATGGTAAGCCTTTAAATGCTTTCCCTGTTGTTTTCTCGCTCCCCCCCCCCCCCATTACATTTAATGTTTCCAGGCTAGCATGCCTGTACAGTGATGGGGCATTAAACTGCACATTACTTGAATATGAGACCGTTCTGAAGCAAATAATTTTCACACAATAGGTAAATAATGTGCTCTTAAATGAAGCCCACAATGATTGGAACAATCATCCCCCAGCATTCCCACTGATCAGTTACTAGCCATCCCCTTTGAACCATGGACAAGGACCGTATAGTTTTGTATGGGGCGCCAAGTGTTACATGGCCTATTTCGTTACGGAATCAGTCATTTCGTAGACGAAATGACCATTTCGTAAACAAAATGATCATCTCGTCGACGAAGTTAACATTTAAAAGTCTCTTTCATTACCTTGTTTTTGATGTTCTTCTTTTTCTTCTTCTCCTTCTTCTTCTTTCCCAGAAACTTCGGGCACTTTCCCTATATCATTCCTCTACGAGGCATATGCAGATATTGTCTACGCAGACCGCGACAAAGCGCGAGAGTTGAAATGCCAAGTAAGCGACAATTTCTGCACCATTCACTGGTACTTCGAGGGCAAACCACTCGAGTTGGCGCCCTCCAGCGCCGGCCCCGCTGCAAGCGCGTACGTGCTGCAGAAAAGTAACCAGTCCCTGACTATCAAATCGGTTGGCTGCGGCGACGAAGGGAGGTACACCTGTGTGGCGTCCAACGGGGAGTCGACCATCTCACGCAGCATGACTTTGACGGTATCAGGTACAGCCAGATGTTCCATGATATTCTTGTGACATAGCTCTCATGAAATGTCTGGCACGCTAAACCAAACATAATTTTTCCCACAAAAATGTTACCCCAGTTCTAATCCTATAATTACCACGTCGAACTAAACCTAAAACTCTAACATAGCCCTTATCCTAAACCTACAAGTCCTTGGAGAAATTGAGACCGGAGCGCGTATCGTGTTACTACAGTGAGAACGATGCAAAATAAAGTGTTTGCTCGCAAAACAGTTTAAGTGCCTTTGAAAACGTAAGTAAGTCCATCACCAGATGGAGTAAAATATATTTTCCCAATAATACCTCACTTGTTTCCAACAATGAATATTCTTGATTTTTTTAGTAAAAAAGTATCCTTTATTTTCTTCTTAATTTCTAAAGTTTTTTTCTTTTAAAGCAGGTTTAATCGTTAGTATCTCAAATAAACAGCAGTGGAATTAATCGGTTTACGTTGAAACTCGTCAAATTGAGACACGTAATTAAGAAGTAATTAACTTAAACATTTGTCAGCACAGTCTTTGTGTACTGATGGTTGCAGAAGTGTAGGCCTATTTGATATCATTTTTGTTCTTATTTCTTGCAGTGTAGTGTGGTAAGTATGCAGGAATAAAGTTTTTCCATATGGTGTGGAAATTATTTTCTTCTCTTTGGCACTATTACGGAGACGGTGATAAAAGAATCACGCAGTTTTGAATTATCTTGTAAAGGAACAACAAGTCGTATGCTTGAACTAAATGTAGTTGTTACTATGGGGAAAGTGATGTTCTAAGGTACTATAGGAGGCCCACGTGTGAGCGATTGTTTTAAGTACAAGATTTACTATAGATTGCGACGTTTTTGTCACACATTGTTTATCTGTGGATCGTCATTATTGCAGACCCTATTTCCCCCGTAAGTCCGATCGCCATCCACGAGGAGGACTCGTCGCGCTGCAATAACCTCGCCGTTGCTCCGGGCGGGGACGCCGTGTTCTCATGCACGTTTTACGTGAAGAACCCGTCTTGGGTCATCTCACACGACTGGTACAAGTACAACGCCACCCTGGACACCTTCTTTTCCGTCGACTTCATCCAATGGCATAACTCGGGCTACGAACAGAGTGACGTCAGCAAGACAGAAATGAATCCCGAGACTCCCTGCGCGCATGCGTAAGATTGCGTTATGACTTAAATGTTTTTATATGAATTCATAATCATATACAATATTATTAACATATTTATTTACTTATTCATATGTGTGTATGCGTGTGTTTTTTTTAAGTTTTGAGATTATGTTCATTCTTCTTTTCATTCGCTAGTTATTATCTTTTTCCCCTTTAATTTGGCTACAAAGAAATTTATTTCGCTGAAATATTTTGTGCGTATGATTATTTCTTTCGCATATAGTTGCGTGTGTTTTTTTCTCTTTGTTGCTTTAGAAAAGTTAAATACCAGGTACGAAAGCAGACTATGTATGCATGCTGTATTAGTGTACTGTGTGTAGTAACACCATTCTACAAAGAAGATATGCTGAGATTGCATTATACACGCGACTATATACTCGAATTATTCCTCCCCTCCCCCCATACAGGACTTCATACATCACACTGACGTTGAATATAAGTCACGTGACAGACGAAGCACTGGGCGTGTACATGGTGCGATGTTGGATCTCATCTTTCTTCATGGCTGTGAATCTGACGCTGTCCTATCGTGAGTGTCATTGCAGAAAACAACAATCTATTTCCGGGTTCCACTTTGCGCATGAGCAGAGAAAAGGGTCATACGTACCAACAGGGCATTTTGGTGTTTGAATTCACCGAGAAAAGCACAGTACAAGAGACAGTTGTCGTTAATGCTATTTTTGTTGTCTTTAGGGCGAACTGCTCTATGGGGCGCCAAGTGTCGCATGGTCTATTTCGTGAAATAGACCATGCGACCTTGGCGACCCATACTGCACTGCTATCTCGGTCGTAGACAGGGCTCGAGGATTACATAATTTACACTTGACCTTTTAACATCGATTTCAACATGGGTGGGATGTATGTGTGTAAATTTTATCATTAGATATGTTGGTGTCCGACGGATCAAATCGAATTCCTCGACACATCATTGATTATCAAGGACATTTTAAACACTAGAGTCAATTTCGTTTGTGATCCATGCTTGCGAAAACTAGGCCCTACTAATAGTATTTCTATCTACAAAAACTTGCACATGGCCTTTTCATTTTCTTTGCATTTAAGCAGGTATTACTCGCTTGCAGTTCAGATTCTCGATTTACTCTACACTAAAGCACAAAATATGCACAAAAAACGCACACGCAAATGTCAGCAGACTTTTGTTTTCTTGCAAGTTGTTACATTTTCACTGTCCAGTAACCATACAAAGCGATTATATTTCAGTACGCAAAAGTGTAACTTAATTGTGGTTACTATACTGTGGGTTGCAGCTATAAGCGAAGCTTAGTCTTTCTAATCGTGATGACGCCTGGTCTTGTAATCAGGAGGTCGTTGGTTTGGGGTCATCCCGCTAGACCCACACCCACGAGTCATACACCCCACGAGTTCGACATTGAAAACAGGTACATGAGTCATACAGCTCCCCAGTCATACAGTCTATGAGTTCGACACAAGGCAAATAAAGCCCATGAGTCCGACACTAGGTAAAAACAGCCCACGAGTTCGACAAATATACAACACGGCCCTTAATGTGTCGGTCTCGTGGGCCATGTTAGCTTTATAGCGCAGAACTTATGGGCTGTATAGACTCGCGAGCGGTATGACTCTTGGGCAGTATGACTCGTGGGTGTCGGTCTCGTGACGTGCACCATTGGTTTGAGTCCAAATTGAGTACGTATATGCTCATCATTGCTATTGCTTAAACACTGTATATCAGTGTTTATTTACGTCATAGCAATGAAATGCGTCTAATTAATCAGTTGCTCTAAAGCTAAGTCTTTCCTTCTTTTCCTTGTAATCATTGGTCTTGTAGAAAAGCCTGAGGATACCATCACAGACACAAAAACTATTTGGCTGGTTGCGTGCATTCTCACCGCCTTTTTCCTCACATGCGTGTTGATATGGAAACGCCACGGAGTGGACATCAAGTTGTTGCATCACAGTTATCTCGCCGACCCAGAGAGTGATAGTGAGTTTTCAATTTTGTTTTTCATTCCAAATACGTAAACTGCATGGAGCAAATACCATTTAGCGTAGAGAGCAGGCTATATTACGACTGCAGTGGAATGGTTGCAATCATATGGCCAGTCAAATGTGTTAGGGTAAGAGCTTGAAACAGTAGGAGACGTTTTATACTGTTTCGTTTGCTTTTGAACATCCTATAGCAGACGAAGCTCGTTGTCAGCATTTTTTAAAAAAAAGTGAAAATCAAGCGGACCCATACACGGAAATGCTAACCATCGAGCAACATCCCCTTCCCTTTTTTGGTACTTAAGTTGTGAAATCAGTTGCAAAAACCTCGAAGAGCCAAAGTTTTATTTGCATCTCTCTTTATTGACTGGATTAAGATTGATTTGTTTGGATCGATCGTACAATATTCAACTGGGCTGAATATACTTTTTACAACTTAATTTCAATAACCTCCCCCTTTTTCCCGCCATGTCGCAGGTCCTTTTGCTGACGGCAGCGGCAGCAGCAGTTCAGCGGAAAAACTCTATGACGCTTACATCGTATCCAGCTGTGTGGGAGAGGACAGGGCCTTCGTGTATAACATTCTATGCCCGAGTCTCCAGGGTGATTATCGGCTGTACCTGCGGGACAGGGACGCTTTGCCCGGGTCGGGTAGGTTCACTTTGTGTTTTCATGTTCTTTTTTTCACAGTAATTCAGAAAAGGCCGGGCTGGGCTTCTTCAATTGACTTATATTTAAATCTAGACAATCGCAGTTCCTCCGGATTGCTAGGTCCCAAATCTGCTATGACTCTAGTAGAACGTCGGGTTTCCATAATGCAGATTTCAATGTGCAAGTTTTATGAAGGTTTCAATTTTGGGTAAGTCATTACTATTCCAGTTTGTGCTGGGCTGTGCTGTGAGGCCCAGATCATGTAGATTATTGTGAAGAAAAACATACCAATCAAAATGCAGACCAGTTGTATAGCAGTAACGGTGTAAACCCAGACCAGACGATCCATACTTTGATGGGATACGGACACATCGTCATTTGTCTGTTAATCTGGTTGTTGTTGTTGTTTTGTTGGTTGGTCGGTTTGTTGGGGTGGGGTGCGATATTTGAAAGAATGTCGTATGCCAGCATGTACGACTTTAATCACAACCTCAGAAACAATTCTTCACTAGGATACACTGTACCAACAAGCAAAGAATACCGAGCTGATTTTACTTAGTGGTAACATTCTCCAAGAAAGATATAACTCTTATGATCTGTTTGAGAGAAAAAAAACACACTTTATGTTTAATTGTCTCCGAGGATTAAAAAAAGCAAGTAATATCTTTCGACTAGAGGTCAGTTTGAGGTCATGGAGGTCATTTACGTTTTCTCTATCGTTGTGCTTGCCTCCATAGTGACGTGTGAGGACATTGTTGAGGCGATGGAGAAGAGCCACAGGTGCATTGTCGTACTCTCGTCCGATCTGTGTCGATCGTTATCGCTGTCTTCGTCATCGACGTCCCATTCATCGTATTCCCTGTCGGCGTCAGCTTCGGAGCCGGACGTCGGATCAATGTGGGCCACGAAGGAGCTCGAGTATGCCTTCGATCGCATGTGCACGCACCAGCACCAAATCATACCTCTCGTCTACCGTGATTTCGAATTCGATCGTCGTGTTGTCGATCGGAACGATCGCACTCTGAACATGATCGAATACATCGTGCAGAATCTGACCTGTCTAAGATGGCGGCAGAGAAGCCAGGTCGGGCTAGACGCATGGGCCTTGAAACGAATTCGCCTTCGACTTCCACCGCCTAAGAGAAGAAGAATGGGATCCAGCGAGACGAGTAGAAACAGTTCGAGGCTGCCATCATCATCAACGTATCTACCGGATCGGTTATCCAGTCAGGCATCACCGGATTTATCCACACCACCTTCAAACACTGCATTTACATCGATACCACTGTCCGTGTCAGAGCACAGTGCGCCCAACTTACCATTAACCGTCATTCCCACGATAAGCGGGACCACGCACACCTGTTCGCCTGTGTCTAACGGGCCATCGTCCACCTCATGGTCCCCATTATCCCATCTCTCGCTATCTCCGTGCCCACAAAGTTTATCATCGAAAGAACCTACGTCGTTGTCGCTCTCGAGTCGCGACTCGGGAATATGCGGAGACGATCAAGAAGAGACACCCGACGCGACACACAAGCCAACTTCACCGGTTTTCGTTTTCCCTGTCGCAAGGTTTCTGACGTTGCCTAGGATCAAACGGAACAACGATTTTCTTCTCATTGATAACGAGACGCTCCCAGGTGGCTTCGGGTCCAGCGACTAAAGCAGCTGGAATGAATCATGTTTGCGTCAGATTCGACATGGACATTTCCTTTTGCCAAGGCTCACCATTTGCCTAAAATTGCTTCGACGAACCTGCGTCGTATAGAACGGATAGTGCATTCTCATCAAGCTGTGTGTGATGAAAATCATCAGAATTTATCTATGCAAGTTCATCATTACATCCTGCCGTTGTGTGAGTGCTTCGGACGGCTGCGAGAACTATGTGACTAAATTCCGAGAATCTTTTTCTTTTTAATTCTTGAGATAATCTCAATAACTTGATTGAATGCCACTGTCGAAATATCGCATAGAGTTCTTTCAAAGGTGATTCATTAATGTATCACATTGATGTACAACACTTTTGTAGACTGTCACAAAGCGATCGTGTTCAGTGGTGAGTTAGATCAGTCGGTAGCGCGTCCTCCTCACTATCCAAAGGACCCCGGTTCGATTCCCAGGTCTCACTGAGCAATGTTGTGTTTAATCACACCGTCCCCTCTAAAAGTAAGAGGCAAAACACCCTGTTCCTCGGATAAGACATACCACCCTTAATGGAGGTTCCGTGTGTGATAGAGTCACAACTCATGCTCGCAGAAGATCCCGCTTCATTTATTCATCGCCAAGAGCAGGGTGTTTAACCCAGTAAAGTGGTCCCGCCTTACAAACATCGACATCGTAAAGAATGACAAAAGTGGTGAAATTAGAGACATTTTCACGGATATGCATACCTTCATAAACTGTCATGTAACAGATGATTTTGCTGATGCAAACTTGAAAGTTTAGTAACAAGGAAAAGATGAATTGAATAGCTCGTAATCAGGTCCTGCAGGATACAACGTCTATGAAGTTGAGTTCTTGAGGAAACTGGCCTGTATGGAGAACAATAAATACCAATATCCTTATCTATTTGTTAATTTTTGAACAATATTTTTATATGTACAAGTGTATAAGGAAAAATTTCTTTGTCTTGTTGTGTCCGCCTTCTGGTTTATTTAAATCGACTATGAGGGGACTTTTATTTTTTGTCCTGCAAAATAACTGACGCATCATGTTGTTCATTGAATCTTATTCACACGTCGCGTGCTATAGGCCTTCGTGGATTTTGTCTGCAATTGTAGCATTTCATTGCAATATGCCTTCTTCCTTTACGATTTGCGATGCCTATTGCGAAACGTATAATACGTAGTCACTGAAATAATCAATCCCGTACCGTGCTAAAAAGCCTATAATGGCTTACAATTACTACGTTGTATATACATAGGCCTACTATTTTTGTAATCACGCTACTTGTACTTGGCTGCATGAAATTCGTCTTCCGATTCCAATACTTGTAAACTTGTAACGAGACATCCTCATCCATTGGATCATTTCCATCACCAAATGACACACTGCGCGACTTTCTAACCTGGAGAAAAAATACAGTGTGCATAGCTGTGGTGAAGAATATGTTTTGGCTGGAACAGTTAGCTGGAGCAAAGGAAAGTTGTATTTCTCCTCCGGGTTCTACATATCCCTCTATCTTCCCGTCAGCAGCTCAAGCTCTTTTTACCTTCTGCCTTCTGCTGTACATACCAGCATATTTTGGCCAGTATGCGTTTCTTATCCAGAACAAAAGGTGGCGCTAGTCATAACATATCTGCAGTAACTCTGTATGAATCCAGTTGAGGGGCAAAATCTGAAGAATGAAATGTGGTTTTATATGTATAGTTACTTCCCTATTATAGGCGTCTATATCTATATCTGCTGCAGATGCAATGTATTGACCTACAATGTGTATATAGGGCCTACTATTGAATTATTCCCTTTTGTTCATTAACCATTACCTTTCGTTATCTTCTCTGTTTTCTACACGAATTCAAAGTATTCCAAAGTGCTCGCTAAAATGAGAATTTGGAACAATAAACAACAACGACAACTACAACAACAACAACAACTAAGGAAGATTATTTTAGAAGACTTGACATCCGGCTAATCTTGTTTGTGCTTTCCCATGTGTTCCATTTTGTGATTCTTGAGTAAATTGTTCTTTAATAAATGTCGATAAATGGAAATGCGCAATGTATGGTGTTCAGTTCCATGTTGTATTATGTGTGATGCTACACAGCAGTTTTTAAGCTACTGTTATGATGCGACTATGCCAATGTTCGGCAACATAAACTACCATAGCAACAGTAATCGGCTGTAGGAATTCTACGAGCTGTCACTGAAACTGCATTTCAGAATGCATATGTATTAAAGGGGAATAATATATTTCCTGAAAGTTAGCTTATGCAAATCAAATCAAAATAATGAGAGAAACCAAGAAAGTTTCAGCAATCTTTCGTTTTTATAAATAAAGAAAGTTAATGATTTGTGAACTTACATTATAATTGCCCTGAGCATGAATTTCATAAAATCTCTTGTGTTATCAGTGACGGAATTACATGAATATATAGGTCTTAACATGGATAAACCTAACGGGATTCAGTGATTGTAAAAACAAACAAACAAACAAACAAACAAACAATCAAACAAAAAGCAAAACAAAAACAAAACAAAAACAAAACAGAACAGTGAGCACATTGAGGGCACATTTACTATTGGAAATCTATTCGATGGGGAAATGAACATTTCTGATTATAACACAACAGAGCAAATTTTTAATGGGGATTGAGCCGGCGGCAAGTGATATCACACAATTCGAATTTGTCTTGATTGATCACAACTTCAGAAACTCATAGCCTTCTCAGTTTCATCAGAATTGTAACAAATTTTCCTGTTTTGTTCCTGCAATTCTTCTGCTTCTTTTTACCCAAACCGATTTTCATGGTGTATTTAAAAAACAACAACAACAACCACAACAAAGGAATCCTACCAAAAGATGGGTCCTATCTTTATTATGACATCTTTGTTTTTGGATAATAAATCTCGGTCATTTCAAAACAAAATTTCATCAAATAAAAACTTAAATTCCTCTTAGAATTGTATGCTCTTTAATATTTCAAACAAATGGCTTCTCATTCTCTGAATCCCCATCTCAATTAAAATTATACCATCCCTTATGTTGATCGCCCGTTATTCATTCATACGCCATAGAAAGGCGTAGGTGGCATCCTATAGTCTGTCTTTATAGTATACGGCGTTGTCAGCGTCCAGTGCCGTAGAAAATAAAAAACGCGAGTTGTCCTCGAGTCCGAGTGTCCTGAAAATGGAAATGGTCCAGAGAAGAGCTGCGCGATTCACTTTAAATCGCTACCATAACACCTCGAGTGTCACCAAAATGCTACAAGAACTTAATTGGACCACTCTGGAACAGCGCAGAGAAAATGACAGGCTAATTATGATGTACAAAATACACAATAATCTCACTCCTATTTCAGCACAGGACTATATCATCAAACAGGCTACTCAGTTAACGAGAGCCTCGCAACCACACTCCTGGTACCATATTCGAGAACTGAATCGCATCGCCATTCGTTCTTCCCAAGAACTGTAAGGAACTGGAATTCCCTGTCGTCAGAAATTGTTTCAGCGCCATCTGTGGGATCATTTCGAAACCGTCTAACGGTTGATCACAGTGGCTAGTATTTTCGTCAAATTTTCTATGTGCTTGTAAATATCTGTAAATAAATTGTATTATAATGTAAATAGCACCAGTCTGCAAGAATCTTCAGTCTATTGAAGGAGGCAGACTTAATCAGAAGAAGAAGAAGAAATTACATCAAAAGGAAGACACGTTCACTCAGGCATATTACATTATAACAATTTAAAAATGCTCCAATAAAATCAAAGCCTCACCTTGATCGGGTAAATTCTTAGATGGCGTATTGCGATTCCGGCAAACCTTTTGGTTAATATTTCGCATTTTCGTCGTTACCCAACGAATATATTGTTATTACAGCGTTATTCTTCACATTTCTTAGGCATCACGTTTGGAGTGAAATTTGACAATCTTTACACGCGTATCATATCAGAACTGTGTAAAGTAGGTTATGGGTCAAATCTTGTTTTGTTTACATCACGTGATAGAGAAAAGTTTGGTTAATTGTGACGTTTGAGCGCTCTTAGTTGTTGCGAAACGTCCGTTGCTATATGACGAAAGGTGCGCGCATCTCATTGCGCGTATTTTGGTTATTTCATGGACGACGACCACATACGTTTTATGGGGGAGACCTTTACGACACGTACACATAAACGTGTTGCTATGCTAGCGCTAGCTAGCATAACAGTGCAGTATCAATGTTGTTGTTGCTTGGGTATCCGATTCATTCATTACTAACTATGTGGGTATGGGTGTCTACACAATGCTTTGGCGATGACAGACCAACTTTCAAAGTTCAAATTGATTCGCATTCGTGGTTTTCTTCTGCATGTCACTTGTATGGAGGTGTAACAGCAGAATATGTAATAAGTATGCCACGCAGAACAAGACGGAATTGCTCATGGTTCTACTATCACTAATCAGGTCTCCGTCACTGTGAGCAGTGTAGCGAAAGGGAACAAGAGAGCAGTTTCTGACGGTTCAACAGTAACACTCGAGTGACTCACGACAATGCTGCATTTGCTGTTGCCACACAACACCACATTCGTCGATTTCCGAAAAGAATGACGACCTCTGATTCTGAAGAAGGTAGGCCTTTAAGAACGTTTGGTTAGTGTGTCGGGTATCTCGTAGGATCTAACGGTATGCCTATCCACAGCGGGTTTAATTTTTATCATTAAGAGTATTTAAACGTTAGGATTCAGATGTTACATGTTTTTGCGCGCTTTGTCGACTTGAAACAGTCTCACTTGTTTAAGGTAGTAGCAGTGTTAGATCTCGGTCAGTAATATATTTTAATGTCGATTATTTTAAAACAATTTGGCTATAAAATGGTATCATGTGAATTAACTTCTTGTATTAACGTTAATTCTTACACTTGATCATGACCGCGACTGAACCCGAGCGAGCGGAGAGAGAGCAAGGGGGGGGGGGGGTGGGGGGGTGGGAGGGGAGGGTGTGGGAGGGGGAGTGGTTGTGGTCTATGTATCCCATAAAACTTCTTCCATGGTGACAAGTTTTTGCATTTTGATGTTGTAAATGTTGCAATTTGACGTAAGTCGGAGGGGGGTGTCCCCCCTCCCACGTGAGAACTTTTTGCATTTTGATGTTGTAAATGGTGCAATTGCCAATCACGTTTGGGTCTTTTATTGTTTTGAAACAGTCCAATTGTTTAAGGTAGCAGAATAATTTGATGTAGATTACAATGAACAATTTTGCCTATAAAATGGTATTATTTGAATAAACTCATTGTATTAATTTTTACGATGAATAATTATCATGAACGCTGTCTGTTAAGCAATTCAAACAGGAAAAACAAGCACACGAAGGTGTAGATAAGGGGAATTTCTCCTCCCTCACGAAGGAGATTTTGCATTTTCAGACCTGAAATTCAGCGATCTGGTGCAAACTTTTACTGCAATACTTGGAATTTTTTCCAGCGCCCCCCCCCCAAAAAAAAACAATTGAAGAAATAAATAGGGCTTTTTCAGGATAGTGTTAAAATCATGGAATTTACCTCTTATTCCGAGTGTGCACCATCTTTGTGTTATATGTAAAAAGTCTAATGAGGTAGAACTTGGGGGGGAGGGTGTGGGAGGAGGAACACAAGACGGAGCTTTTGCGTTATATAGAATTGAAATAGAGCGATCTGAAGCACACTTTTTTGTGGGAAGTTCGGAAATTGTCATTCCCCAAAGTATACTAAGTCTATGGAGGGGACCAAGCAATGGGAGGGTGGCAAGATACGTCTCCCATATTCAATTCAACAATCTGGTGCACACTTTTGTTGGAATATCTGGAAAATTGTCAATCAGAGAAGATTGGAAGGGAGAAGCCCTATTCTCTATTCCCCCTTCCTACACGAGGGAGATTCTGTATTTTCTGATCATGCTGATTGCATTTAAACGTTTTGGTACATACATTTTGTGGCATATTTGGAAAACTGTTCATGTTCGAAGTGTAACCACAGTCTACTTTTATGCATAGGGGCGGGGGGAGGGGAGGGGACGTACGAGCAGGGAGAAGGCGTGGGCGAGTGCTAACACCACCCTTCCAGTTTTCTATCAAAAAACGCGGCAAGAAAATTTTCCTCATTTCGGGAATCATCGGGGATTATAATGATATGTTTGCCCCTCCCTTCTTCCCCCGTCCGCGCTCCCTGTCCTCCAGGATCGACGCCCCTGCATACGAGGGTGCTTTTGCATTTTTAGAATTCAGATGAAAATATCTCGTAAACACATTAATGATGTAATCTGGGAAAATTTCAATCCCAGAAATGTATACTATTTTTTTAGGGGAGGGGGAACCCTCCGTTAATTGAAAGTATCTAGATATCTCCTCACACCAACGGAACATTTGCATCTTTTTAAACTGTGGGTAACAGACCTGGTGCAAACTTTAGATGAAACGTTTTAAAATCTGTCAATCTAAAGCGTATTAAGTAGAAAGGACTGAAAGGGGAGGATATGGAAGGGGTTAGGCCTATCCCCCTCTTACGCGAGGGAGGTTTTGTATTTTCAGAATTGAAATTCAGCCATCTTTGGGTGATTAAATTTAGAAAGTTTTCTATCAAAAACGTAAAAATATCTCCACATCTCGGGAGTTACGAGGAGGAGTAAAATGACATGTTTGTCCCCAATACAAGTTTATGGGCCACCATCCCCCACCCTCTCAATCGACGCCTCTGCATTAAATGAGGGAACATTAATGTAAGTGAAAGATTTGCTGCACACTCTTTGATAAAGGAAATATGTCGATCTCAAAAGTGTACAAAGTCTATCGAAAGGGACCCAGTAGCGGAGCTTTTGTATATTTTTGATTGAAATTCAACGATCCGGTGCATAGTTCTGGCGATTGTTGGACAATTTTCCATAAAGAGAGTTGTCCTCATCTCGGGAATTGCTAGGGGAACAAATGATTTGTCTGCCCCCCAACATTTCCGTATAGGGGTGGGGCACATGCCCCTTCCCCCAACTCCCCCCGAGATAGATTCGACGACCCTGATCATCCCTTGGTATGCCCATAGATACAGTATCAGAGTCATCATCGTTTCAGGAATGGTTCAGGAAATGGAGGGGGTTTAATTATGGCGGTATAGTTTTTGTCATTGTTTGTTTGTTTGTTTTCGTACATAATTTGCAGATAGTCCCGAGTTGCTAGCGTCATAGCATGTTTACATGTAAGCCTATATGCTATTTGACGTTGTCAACGTCTGGACCATACCTTATGTCGATATTACTTTTTTTGCGAGCGAGCGAAGCGAGCGCTTGAGAAAATTATACATTATCCTACAAGATAGAATACTGTTCAGCTCTGTTACCTGTCTGAAGGAGGGCGTACGAACGTCATGCAATATGCCAAAATTGATACAATCACATTTCTGTTTCCTCCATTTTTCTCAAATTTCAGGGGGGGGGGGATGATTGTACAGGCCATCCCCCCTCCTCCATTTCGGGGGGGGGGGGGATATATCCCCCATCCCCCCCCCCCCGATTTACGCCCATGATTTATATTGTAATGGGGTAATATACCCCCAATGCAACGGAAATATCCCTGAAAAGTACAGTTTTACTGTGGAAATGTGCGATCTGCAATGTACATTTGTATACATGGACGATTAAAGATTGGCAAAGAATGTTTTGACTTTTGTTGAAAATGTAGGCCTACACTATTCATTGTTTGGCGACGATCTAGACCTAGATCTAGACCAGTCTATTTAGTAACCAGTTTGACGAGGTTTTTTTTTTTTTTTTTTTTTTTTTTTTTTTAGTATTCAGTCTCGTCTAAAAGTAAAACTGTTCTTTGTTCTACCATCACTAGTCCAGGCCTTTAATAGTCAAGTTCTCCTAGAAGTTATTGTAGAACACATTTAGGTCCTACATCTGCTACGGTGTTCTACTACTACTGTTCTAACGTTAGGCCTAGGTCTAGATTAAAAAAAAAAAATAGTTCTAGATCTAGCTAAACCTAGCTCTATGTGCTAAAAGTAATCTCCACCTCCTTAGGCCTATCTAATGTCTAGACTAGAGTACTGTATATACAGTAGACTATACCAGGGCCGGCGGAGCGTATTCAAAAGTGTTGGGGCCCACTTCCGACGTTTCATGAGCTATCAAGCAAAAAAAAAAAAAAAAAAATGTCATCAGCTCATCTCTCCCCTTCCACTTCCGGGTTTCTTCAGCGACAAGCAAATATTTCTTTTTAGTGCCACTAATGTACTTTCGGGTTGAAAAAAAAGGGGGGGGGGCAAAAGTGATGACACCTTAACCCTTATGTATTCCTTTGTATGGTGCATAAAACGTGTGGGGCCCCGAGCCCCCCCCCCCCCCCGTTCCGCCGGTCATGCACACAATTACGAATACTAGTACATTGTACTATACTGTGGTCACTACATAGCATTGCGCATTATAAAATGACCTTTATCAACTGTTTGTCACTCTGATTGTCTGCATAGTGCTAAAGACTATGGCTGTGGCTGGAGACGAAGAGAGACACCCAGTTCTGGCCACCGTCCTCATGGGCATACTTCGGGCCATCGAAGAGGACTCGTCAGGCCCATCTTCAGCAGAGGACGTATTTCCGGCCCCCTGCCGCAATCGTCGAACTTGTGCCGACAGCACTGAGCATTCGTGTGACAAATCGTCTTCACTGCCGATGCGAGAAACTGGTCTTTACGAGACACCGGTAGGCTTGAGTCGATTGACTAGTTCCACAACTAAATGCAATTAACACTGATAAACTCACAGAGAATTGCCTTTTATGTCGCCACTGTCTTCGCTTGTAATTTAGCTGAGTATTAGATGATCCGAGTATCCTCTCGGATCACCTTCTGTATTTATTATTATTATTATTATATATATTTTTTCGTTATGGAAGCTTATTGAGCCCAAAGAGATTTTCTCCTCAACTGGGGAAAATCTCTTTGATTGAGCCAAAGATTCAGTGTTAGTGATTATTTTGGCCATAATTTTTTTTTTGGTACTAATTGACAGAATAGCAATTGACAGATAGCGTCAAACACACTCTCACAAATATTGACAAGTGCACTCACAGTACAAGACACACTACATCTTTCTACTCAACATGAGCAATGTGCTGTTTTACGAAGATAATTACAGTGTTCGAATGATATTATGGAGCTTTAAAAGTGATAACCCTTTTTATTCGAACATCCTGTACTAATTTAATGCATTAGATGCAACACTGGTAATCACATTTAGCAAACGTTTGAAATCCGACGGGGCACTTAGAAGGTATTCTGTCTAAAGTAATTATATCTTGGATCTGCCTGTATTTATGCAATTATTCTAGGTCTCTTCCCTCAGATTGATTCGTGTGTCAGGTAAAACATTGTAACATTTTGTTGACGTTTTCTACTAAGGTAAGAGGTCAAGTATGAATTTCAGTAAGCCCTCTTATGCAGCAACTGTACAGAGCAGTAGTGGAAATTAATAGTCAAACTTGGTAGAGCAATCAAGGTTGACATAAATTAGTGATTAGCCTGCCAACAAGTCATGCAGTACATTAGACAACAGTTGTTAGATGTTTCTCATACAATATACGAAATTATTCAAGTACTTTGTAGACCCTACTCAATATTTAAACAGATTTACAACGGGAAAGGACACATTGGTTGTTAAGTTTCTTTTCACAATGGACCAAAGAAAAGATATTATCATACATATATTGCACCTTACAAATTGAATAGGATAGCTGTAGGGTTGAATTCTTTCTTATTTCTGTAAAGTAATGTCTGCTGGAATTTGTCAGCCGAAGCAATATTTCCCTACTAAAGGTTAATGAAATATTTCACAAGTGTGCCGCTAACTAACGAAGTTCATTAATGTACAAGGGGGGGGGGTGCAATCACAAAGGCAAGGGTCAGACAGCATGAGCAAAAAACAAAAACAAAAGCAAACACGTAGGCTGTGCTGTCGTCTTTCTGCACAAAGGTGAAAGAAAAGCGAGAGGAATGCAGAGTATCTAACGAGGAGCTGGCGATGAGCCTGTGGGAGCAAAACGACGCACAACCAATCCGCCTCCCTCCCCCAAGAAACCTTCACACCATCGAGGAGACCGAGGAGGAAGATGACGCGCTTGACGCTGAGTACCATGGTTACACCCGGGGAGCTGAAATCGGAAGGGACGAGGGGAGTAGACCCGTAGTCTCGTCAACCAGCAGTCCACTCGTCACAAGCGATGACAGCGATATTGGTGGTCTTCTAGCTGCGGTAAATTGCTAGAAAATTAAATTGCCTTGAAGTACTCTCTCTTTCTCTTTCTAAAAAGGCCAAAGGTATTACGCGCTATATAAAAATGATGATGATAATAATAATGATAATGATAATGATAATGATAATAATAATAAAAAGGGGCGGTGAAAGGGTTGAGGCAGGGTCTTTTACCTCGAATGAGCAAGGTCTTCTCGTATAAGGCAGGCGGTAATCAATCAACCTACATCAGTCCACACTAGTGTTGCTTAATAATGAAATGCATGGTTCCTGAAAGGGTGATATTTGAAATAGAACTATTCATGTTGTATATTCACACAGTTCGCCACGTTCACCATTTTCGCAAAATTCGCAATGTCAGTTCAAACTAGAAAATATCTATTTAACGAAATGCGTGGACAATACTTGACAATTCCACGCTATTGCGGGGAAGAGGTTTGATAACGATTGCAAAGGTATTTTCTTATATCGTTGCTGGGGTAACAAGACCTCGTATCTACAAAATGTCAAATGTTCAGGATAGTATAAAAAATGGCAGCCAAAACACTATATCAAATGGGATAGCCTTTCCTTTAATATGCAGTGGTAGCTTCATTTTGGGGATAAGACTGCTAGGATTTGGTCAGGATATCACTTAACTGATTATCTGACCCTTAAACAACAACAAAAAAAGTCATTTTCACCAAAATTTCAGGTCCAAGATCTTGTCACCCCAGCGACGATATGTAAGATTGATATTCCAAACTTGCATTTCCTACAATATATCTTAGTGCCTTCTGAAATATGAAAAATGACGAGTTGTCCTCTGCAAACTCCACACTATTGGGGTAACAAAGATGTTGTCGAACATAATTCTTGTCATAATCAAAGGGAAATAGACGTTTTTCCTGAATTTCCAAATTGAGGAACTAAACGAGACGTCAAACCTTGAATATCTCAAAGCTTTATCACGCAGAAACATGCATGATTCATATGCTTATATCACACAGGAAAAAGAAAATCATTTCGATATTGGTGGACTTGTTGAGGAGTGGTGAGACACAAGTGTGTTATGCATGATGAGTGAATTGCTATCTCTGTGTGTATAATGATTTTGTTATCTTTATTTCTTAACTAATCCCCCTTCCAGTATGATGTCATTATCAAACGGAGAATCAATCGAGATGAAGACGTTAACGGTACACTCCGCCCTGATGCGTCTGCTCCGAAATCACGTGAGTTTGTTCCTTCGTTTGTCAAACTAACGAAGACCATTTAGTTGTAATGATTAGCTTCGGTACGTACAAAAACGACTGATTAAGCGTAGCTCTACACGAAATTTCACACATAGCTATGTGGATGACGGCTTTAGAAAACGTACACTTGAAGGATTACAGGTGTTCATTTCCCTGATCTGCCTACATTTTGTGAAAGAAAACGTACAATTTCGGTTGAAGTGGGGTTCAGGTTTCCAAGATTTTAGTGACAATTTTTTTTTTTTCAGATGATGAGAAATATGAAAACCTATAATTCCAAGAGGAATTCAGAGTTAATTTGAGAAAGATTGGTGTTGAGATGGCAGAGATAGTCTAAACAAAACAATCCTAATTTCTGAAAGGTTGGACCCACCTTTATTAGGCTACTTTTGTTTTAACCTGGTTTTGTATATCCTCTAAGAATTGTGTGCTCTTCAACATTTAATGAAGCGGTTTCTAAATATCTTGCAAAAAATAATAATAAAAGCTGAATCCTCACCTCAACCACTGCTATAACATTCCCTGAAGTGAGAATTACGTGCAATGTAATAGTCACTCCTGCATAGAAGTTTAATAGCTCCTCGTGATCTTATAAAATAGTAGACTGCCCACGAAACTGCTTGCAGTAAAAGTGTTAATTTTGTGCATGCTACGATGTGCATTTTATCCTATTCATCGGCCATGTTTCTTTGCTGCTTAATCTGCTATTACGACAGGCACCACTGCCATTGCCTACTGTATACTGTATCTATTAATGCATTTTAATATATAATATGTCGTGATGAAGTGATACAACGTTCATACAAAAGTGGGTGTGAAAAGTAAACAGTTTTTCAGTACATGTGACTCATATCAAGTTAGTGTAATCTTCAAGATATATGTACTTCTTCGAAATTAAATTCATCAGCCTCTAATGCACTGTACGTTTAATTTTGATTTTGCCACAGAAGCTGATGAAGTTTCAGCGAAGGTAATTCTTCACAACAACCTCGTAGATCGTCACTTTGAATATGATACACGTAACTCTGTACGTGACGAGAGTGAACAAAAATCCACGGTGCCAATGCAAGGTGTGCAACATTCTCCCGTAAGCCTTAAACGAAAGTTTGAACAGCCAAACGGAGAACCCAGCACTATGACCGACAGGCTCGCGTCTATACCAGCTTCCGTAAGCCATGATTCGCCTAACTACGAGGCAGCTACAGCGGAAGACTTCCATCGGAGGCTCAAGCACAATGAGCGAGGAGCTACTACGCCAACACTAGCCAATTCTGGTCAAGATAAGCAAACCACGGTGGTTGAGACCGAAAAACAGGAGTCTTTTGAGGATTCGAGTGCAAGCATCTCACCTGATGACTGGGGATGTGACTACACCGATACTGATTCAAGGAGAACCTCAAATCAAACGGAGCCGGAAGATGTCAAGAGATCGAAGAGTTTGGTAAAACGAAGAAAGAAACAAAGGAAGAACTCACGGTCGGTCCCTGTTGACTCGTCAGACTTTGAAGTTGCTTCGGAAATGTCTTCAGAGGGCCAAAGCAGTGCGACTAAAAGCGTCAGAGTTCCGCTCAATTCGTCCTCAGTGTACAACCATGAAACTGATAGTGACAAGCAAGACCAGGATGAAATTCGGAATGACTCTCCACATGAAAAAGGATCGCAATTTTCCTTCAACGGCACCATACCTGAAAGACATCTCTCTGACACGATGTCCGAAGGAACCAAAGAAATTTTGCCTGAAGACGACAGCAAAAATACATCTGTCCACAGGAGTAAAGACGGGATTTCCGATTATGTCACATCGGGTAACATCAGCCATTCAACTGATAATTCTTCGCCGATGAAGGACTATTCCAATACACCGTCCGAAGATACGCGCAAGGCAATTTCCCACTCGACGTCAACAGAAGAAAGGCAGAATATGCGCGGAGATGAATGCTGCATAGATGGGTCTGGTGCATCATCTCAGGTTGATGGCCAAAGTTCATTTCATGTGACAACTTCGGCCTCGAAAAATCTTTCTGCAGGATCTGACGAGTCTGGTAGAAGCAGGCTAGCAAATCAAGAGATGCCATACAATGGGAACATACTACCTTCTACCTCTACCACGGAAAATTCTGAGCAAGCACAAGTTTCAAGAGTAGGACCTGTGCAACCATTCAAACAAAACGAGCGAGGAAAATCTCTTTTATTTCGTCAAATATTTAACGAAACAGACGGCGTTTCTGAACCAGACTCTGGAAGTTCGTTGATGTCTACTGGCAAGAACGACTCAGAATCATCATTTCTAATATCTAGATCAGCCGTGAATGACGATGTGGAAATGGTTTCTAATGTACAAAAAAAGATCAACGGGGTACATGACGCTGCTTCCCCAGAACGTAAATCATCCCGCTCAATGAATACAGGATCATCATTGTCCAGTTCGTCTGCACGAAGGTCAGCAAAATTGACTTCTGATGAAGATGTTTCGACAACAGTTTTCTCGCATGAAGATGAGGAAAACGTTTCCGTCCAAGGAATATCCTCTGTCTCGATTTCTCGTTCACTATTTAAGGAAAACAGAGATCCTGCCTCAAAATACAGTCCAAGCGATCTAAGTCCGAGTGAAAACGGCAAGCAAGATCTTGAAACTTCTTCAGCATCTGTTGACCTGGCAGAGAGCGCTGACAGTGATACCAGACGAAAGTTGAACTTGGTGCAGAGCGGAACATTGTTTTTTAAGAAGACCTCAAAGTCATCATCTTTAATCACTTCATCAGATGTGAATGACGACGTCGATAGTTTACCGTCAACGTCTTTTGAGCTGGCAGAGAGCGCTGACAGTGACACAAAACCAAAGTTGAACTTGGTGCAGAGCGGAACATTGTCCTATAAGAAGAACTCAGAGTCATCATCTTTAATCACTACATCAGATGTGAATGAGGACGTCGATAGTTTACCTTATGCTCAAAGAAAGATCACCAGGGAATATGACACCGTTACCTCAGAAGGTGAATCTTCCTGGTCAAGGAATACAGAATCATCATTATTTAGCTCTCGTGCAGAAAGGTCAGCGGAATTGATTTCAGATGAAGATGTTTCGTCAACAGTGTTCTCACCTGAAGGTGAAGAAAACACTTCATACCAAGGAACATCGTCTGTTTCAACTTCTAATTCTCTGATTACGGAAAAGAGAGTTTCCGCCTCCGACTTCAGCCCGACCGAACCAAGTTCGAATGAAAATCGAGTAGATTACCCTCAAGAGCAAGCACCATCAAATTCAAGCCAGCTACAGTCAAGTGACGGTACAAACAGTACGTACGAGAGCAGTTCGAGTAGTAAAGGGAACTTTACAAGCAGGATGTCAATAGCGAACGTCATACGAAATTCTCTCTTTTCAATGGCCAGCATTGCAGCCAACACTTCCTCCAACGCGTCAACTCATATGCGCGCAAGCGCAGATACAGATGGTTCATCACACATACAGCAGAGCTTCCTTCCGTCTTCTGACGTAGAGAGCAGTCGGTTCACGTCCTCCGTCGAAACCAGCTCATCGATGGTCTCTGATGCAAATTCTTACTCAACGTCCACAAATCTCCTTGAGGTCGAGACTGACTCTACTGAGGAGTCTGGGAGCACAGGTACATTTGAAGCTGACCAAAGTTGTACAGATACCAATCAAAAAGATTTCGGTCTTTCCGACGAAACTTCCAAAGAGACTTTGAGCAGAGTTGATATTGCTCAGGAGTATTTGAGAGAAGAGATGAGAGCCTTTGAATATGGTGAGGTAGTAAGCCACGAACACGACGATGACGGAGCACGTGACTCATTTATAACTAGTGAAATCTCGGACGCATACTCTTCAACTTTTGTCAAAATAGGCGAAGAAAATACGGGCGTAGATGAAGGACAGGACGTGGGCACAATGCCGTCTGAAATTGACCAGACGTCTTCACCTCAGCCAACCTCATCCAATGAGCAGGAATTCTTCAACGAGGAAAGTGCGCAGTTTTTGAATACCAAGGATGCATCGGATTCTCTGGTTTTTGTAGATCTGGAAGCCAGCAATGATGTGCTAACCGCTAGCTTCGGACCGCTGATGAACAATGAACACAACAGCGAAGACGAAGCTGTATCAAAGCCCATTCTGTCCGAGTTGAATCAAACACCCAATACCAACCCTGCCTCCGAAGCAAAATCTGAACAAGTTGGAGACACTTCTGACATCAGTGCGAAGGTTGAAGATTTCGTGTTGGGCGTGCTAACAAGGGCAGTTAGTATTATGTACATAAGCATTGTCATTAATCTCGCCTTGGAGACTGTGAGTTTCGATGAGATGAACCTATCCGTAGAGTTAGAGAGGGCCTTATTTCCAAGTTTGAGTGAAGAATCACTTCAGTATCACGGCTGGACAAACACAAAATTTATCGAATCAGTTAATCTGGTGCTAAGCATATTCACGTTGCCTTGGGAGACCCTTTGCGGTTTTAATGAAGAAAAATCCGCCCTTGGAGATGGACTGTCACATCGAATGGAAGACGCAATGTTTCCAGACCATGATGAAAAACATAATGAAGAATTTGTAACTCGATGGCTTTCTCGACTTCGGCAGACACAAACTCATATCCTTTCATCTAGAACTGCTTGTGACTTCTATTCCAGCATGCAAATTGCAGGGATTTCAGTCTTATCGCGCTGTCTTGAATCTTTGAAGTATATGAGGAGTATCTGTGCGGGCTTATTTTACTGTAACACACTGCTGGAGTTTCTTTCGAGAACTATGTATGCTGTGTTCCCGAATCGTCCGTCACCCCCAACAGCGAACATTGGTGTACAATCACAACTGACAGCTTTCGGTCCTTCTGAAGGAGGCGTTTACGCAAGTCGTCGAGTTGATGTACCTGATGGGCGGCATGTCAGTGAAGAAGTGGACTCTGATATCAGTCACCATATTGTTGCCTCGCGAATTGTCGCTCGCGCAGTTACAGAAGGCATGTGGCAAAATGCAGTTTCATTCATGAAAATTCAGTATCACGGAAACTATGCGCTCTCTGAATCTGTAGTTGATATCGCGTGTAATAAGGAGGAACCCTGCGAGCAAAGCTTCAAAGATGTTGCTGCTAGCGTTGTCCATGACGCCGTATCAAAGGCGCTCGATGTTCATTCTGCTATGACATCTACAACTTCGTCACTTTTTACCAGACACAGTTCTGGAGTACAAAGAGTGGCAAACTCTCTGTGTGACATGAACACTGTGCCTGATTTTAGCATGTCCCCAGAGGAGGATACTTCTGACATGGACCTTAGGGATTCTGACAACACAGAGTCGAAATGGAGTGATGTGAACAGCGCGTCTTGCAAGGAAGATGAAGATAGTTCTTCAGTAACGTTAAGCCTTAGTGATATACCACTCTCAAGCATCAGCTTCATGCGAAGAAATCTTACCGATCTCCGAGACATTGTCAAAACATTGGGAGAAAATCCGTCAGAGAGAAAAGACAGTGACCTTCCAAGACCTACCTCTTCTGCCCTTCATGTAAAAGACGTGGTAAACGATGAGGAAAGTACAGATGCAAGAAGTCCAAACGACGCTCATGTTTCATCAAGCGAATGCACGGAATTCCTAACAGTTAATGGAGTGGAGAGTCCTACAGACAAGGACACTGATAACATGGACACAAATACCGAATTGTTAAGTAGAGTCAGTTACTCTGACATCGATGTGACGAGTGAGAGTGATAATCTATCAAAAGATTACGGAAAAGAAAAGCGTATTGCAGAAGATATCGCTCTTGAAAATATCGACGCAGTGGAAGACAGTATAAGAGCGAAACCAGATTCTGAAGTGAATTCACGTGACGGAGGTAGCAATGATTTGCATTCACACCGATTTTCCGCCACTGATGACATTGCAGTCACTGCAAATAGAAAACTTGACGCGATTTCAACTGAGCACAAGAAAACGCTTAGCCTAACAGACAGCATAGCTGATGGAAGTGACAACGATGACCAAGAGTGCCATTCCGATTCAACAAGTACGTCTGGGCTGAGCTTGTCTGACATTCCCATGTCTGGTATTAGTTATATTCGAGAGCAACTGGCCAGCATCAAAAACCTGGCAGACTCCATTGTTAGTGATTGTACATCTTTTGCAGAAGAAAGGTCAGCAGTGTCTAGAAGGAGTAGTCAACTGCTGCTTGATGCAGCGTCCAATGGTAACGTGTCGTCCCCGTCTCAAGAGACTCTTCGAGAGTCCGCCTCCAACGCAGGTAATATCGATAATAGAGGTGGAATCTCGCCATTTTCCCAAATCGAATATGCTGCTGTCCTCCGCGAACAGAATTTCGCCGACCATTGCGGACATGAAGTGATGCACACAGCTTTAGTGCATAGATCAGAAAATGAAACAGACGGCAGTTCTGTCTTACACCAGGACATACAACCAGCTAGTCATGAAAACACTAATCGTAACGCGAGAACGAGTTCCGATACCCTGACAAATTTCCCCCGAGTAAATGACGAAACCACAAAACCACAGAGCGAAGACGACACTGGTCCTCTTACTCATGCTAATCATACACCTGTCAAATTCTCTTCAGGAACGGGGTTTGTGTCTTGTGCACTTCCGAAACCAACAGGGAATTCAAATTCATTTCAAGGGAGTGTGCCCTTAAGCACAAATGATGTCCCAAAGGAAAATACTTCTGGTGGTGGGGTAATCACACGGGAGATGACAGCTTTGTACTGTGAGGAAGAAATGGTAATGGATCGCGTCAATTCTCCCTTTTCACGTCTGTCCCCTGGAAGAAGGCAAGTGATCACAAAGAGAAAACTGCCTACCATGGCACACAATTCCACATCTAATGAATCCGATATTTCCTACTCTTCATCGATTCCGGAGACGAGTGGCGCATCCTTTGAGGCCATCGACGATTCAACAAGTAGGCAGGTGAGGATAAAAGCTGAACAAGGAAGAGCAGATGTTACGTGTCATTTATCAGGGGAGACGATAACGGTAAATTCAACTTTCAGTTCCCTGAAGGATAGTGCTACTGCCCACAGCCCAGCAGCAGTGATCAACGGAAGCAAGGAAACAGTTAATCAGATTTGCGTGGAAGTCAAAATTTCACCGAGAAGAAGAAGAAAGCGGATTTTTTACAAACAGAGAGAAACATCTCCTAAGCTACCTCAAATTGGATTCAAGAGAGGTGGCCCGATGTTTGATAACCAGCCTGTATCAGATGTTAAATCTCCTAATTTCGTACCCACAACATCTTCAAGTGAAACCAGCGCAAAGATCCAGAAATTGAGTGTGAATGCACAGAACTCGGGTGACTTCACCGATGAAGCGGAACTGACGGACGAACATGGGAGCCGGACCCTTGCTTGTCAGCAGAAGTGCGGGAAAGATTTGAAAAAGAATGAGGATCATCCTAAACCTAATGATCCCCCTATGAGCATTTCAACCAAGAGCAAAAGATCAGTATCAAAACTGATAAAGAAGCTAACACCAAAGAAAAGTGCGGAGACAGTGAGAGCAGAGACAGGGGATAAAGTAAGTAGATCACTGTCCGGTACTGAATGTAAAGCTGACAAACAGTGTGCATCGGACGAAGCGAGAGCTGTATTGAGTATGCTGGAAGACATTACAGAGGGCTTTTCTATTTCCGCAGCTTCATACAGTGACGTTTCTCGTATGAAGCATCTCATACATAGAGCAAAATCACTTCGATCATTTTTTGCATCAACGAATCGTAAGTCAAGTCGAGGTTCTGTCAGCGATGTAGAGCATGATAGTCTAAAACGCGTGGGGAAACGGAAGTCAGATTCATCAGTAGCACGGTACAGCACCGGAAGTGAATCTGCCGAAAGCGATAGATCAGGGGCCCGGACACCAAAGTCATCTTCGTCTACATCGCTGTTAAGCAGTATTGCTCGAAGTCTCAGCCCGCGGAAGAGGAAGAAGAAACGCGCGGAATCTGGAAGGGAAGTCGTCAATTCTCGGTCGAACCAAGGAAGAAATAGCAGTGTTGATGCGCTGGCTGAAATGTACGGTGATATGAACGAAGAGTGGTTCACCGACGATGCTTTCCCAGAACCAGTAGGCCTATCCTCTGACCAGTCAAACGAGGATCTGACTAGTCTTAACGAGATGCTCAACGACTTTGTGGAGGAGTGGTCTTTCGACGGAGCTGAGCAGATGCCTCCTGCTGACTCGGTCAATGACCAAATTCGTGCCAAGTTTCGAATACTTCTTGACGATTTGATTTCCAAAAAGAATCGACTCTCTGGTATCTTTGAGAACAGCATGAGATGAATGTAGACATATTTCAGTTGTTTAGTATAATACCTATTGGACGTAATAATTAAGTGGTTTGCATCTATTTGACAGATTTTTGTCGTTTAGCATAATACCTGGTGAAGGAATTGGTTAAGTGCTTCCTATCTATACCTTTTTCCAAAAAGTGCATTTTATGATACGTGTACCGGTGTCGTTTTTATGACTTTTACACATATGCAGAATCTGTGGACGCCACATATATTGAAATCCACTATATTGGAATGCACAAGAAGGTCTTTCTATAATTTGTCATGAATCGCTCTGTAGAGTATCTACTTATGTTTTAAAAAAAAGCAATCTATAGCGATATTTCTCTGCAGAAGTAAACATATGTGTCATTTCTGGCTAATGAATTATGGCGTCCCTCCATGCTATAATTCTACTTTGCATTGAATTGATATACAGTACAGTGTGTCTCATACGATATCAATGGGCAAAGCTCCAAGTGGGTAAGTGTTGTGAACAAACAAAAACAGAGGCAATGTGCGAAAAAAAAACTGTCTGCGACTTGATTGAGACGTAAGCCCACATTTGTAAGGTATTGGAGTGGATCGAATAGCAGTTGCTCCCTGTAAAAAAAAAAAAAAATAAATAAAAGATGTACTTAAATATTATCTTAAAATAAGATGCACTTATAGCAAATGCATATCATTTACGATAGTGTGGTGGTATTAAAAAAAGAGTTGTGCATTTGCCATCACTAAACTGACACGTGGTTTCCTTTATGTTTAACGTCGAGGCATGAATGCCGAATGCAACTTGTCAGCTACTATTTCGAGCTTGGGAAAAATTCACAAGGGCCTGCACAAGCATGATTCAGTCCTCTTTTGATTTTGACCGTATATACCTTGCTAGCCAACCACAATGCCGAATACACGGTGTGTATGCAAGGAGAACTTTTTGGATGCCCATGCAATTACACAGGGAATTTTCAGTTTGACATGATATCAAGTCTTGCAAGTTTCATTTCAGTAAGGACTTTCGAAGATGTGTTCTTAGCATGTTGTATGTAATGTACAAATGAAAAAAAAAATCGTTGTAAATGTTATAAGAAATATTGAAACAAAGTACTGTATATGGATAAAGTAGAATAACCAGCATGTGTACATATTTTTGCTTTGATGTCATCTTTTTTTCTGTCTTTCTCATTAAGTTCAAAATGTCTTCATGTTTCACTTATCTTTCAAAAATTATTGTTGATGGTTAATTGAACACAGCTAATTTTATATTCCTGCTATATGCACCATAATGACTGATTAGTCTCTGTTTTCAGCTAAACATACTCTCTCTGCTAAGCTTGATGGGTTCTGTATGATTACAATGGATGCAATACTCTGAACGTATATATCCCCCATTTTGTATAATTGCCATTGATACTCGTATTCATACTTCAAGATGTTGAACACTGACAGAAGAGATAACATGTATTGCTATGGCAAACGGTTCATATCGTAAGCGTATTCTTTTTTCTAATTAGTTGCTTGCAAGCAGCACTCTTTATGATTTAGTTTGTGATGATGATGCGTCTGAACATATATACACTTTCTGTATTTTTCGCACTTGTAAATAAGTAGTCATCTGCAGTATGGTGAACTTCCATTTTTCGTTGTATAGTCTTGGCTACTGTATTGGCAGAGCAGCACTGTGTTATATTACATGCTCATGTTGTCAAAATAAGAAACTACTCTCTGAATTAAACGCTCTCTAAATCAATGTAAAATACGGCTCTGATACTTGTACTCTGATTTGTAGCTCTGGTGGTGTTAAGATTGGATGAATCATGTAACTGTCATCATCTACGGTGGTGTCACTCCAGAATTTTTGACCACCACTACAGCACGTACCATAAGTGTGAAAGGACTTTTATTACGTACTTTACAACGAATTGCAGCAAAGAGAAATATTAGCAAATTTCCTATGTTTTTGAAGGAGGAGAGGTAATGACCACAATGAAATACACGACACAATTTGTCTTTAATTTGGCTTTACATATTGAGCCAAGAATAAGAGTGACACTACGCATGCGCATGACAGTCTATGACTCCAGATTGAAGCTTGTACATCTTCGAATGTGTAAATGAGATCACATTAGATTTTATCATGCTTGGTTTTTTTTTATCAGTTTGAGTTCCTGTGGCTGTAACGTTACTCTCATGAGCGACAAACTATCAACTTTAAGAACTCACGCACACACACACGCACACACACACATCCACACGTACACGTATAAAAGCTTACATATGGTAGCATACACTCTTAGGCCAGACATGGAAATGAGGAGCATTACAAGAGTGGATCAGTGCCCAATTCTTTACTGATAAATTCATGCAATATATAATGCATACATTTTCCACGATCACGTGACACAATAACGTGGTATGTTGCTGCACACCCGATGCAGCAGTCAAAGGTTTGCAGACAATACAATTTACAATACTTACAGTTTTCCACAGTAACATCTGAACAAATTGTATATGTCTGATGGCTGATGGTTTTTAAAACTGTAATCATTGAAAGTCGAAGTTCTTCTAAACCGCGTAATGAAACAAGACCCTAGATTTGTGCAAGGTGGTTAACACACTTGCATAAAATGATGATTAACGAATAAACGCAAAAACGTATTCCTTAGCATACAGCAAGAGAGCTCAATTTGATTTGTGCACAATATTGATTTGATGAAACATTATAGAGGTTTTCAAGCAAGACTAATATTTTTAACCAGTATATTTAGTGCCCAAGAAGTTTTGAGCTGTCTCCAACAGGATCTGCCGGTATTATGAATTGATGATCATCGACATCATATTAATCTATTTATATACGCTGTAGTTGCAAGCCATCTCTGTATATTCACCTCAAACCATCGCACAAAATAATCGATCAATTTGGAGTTTTATTGAAAAAAAAAAGTGTGAGGAACAGCGACATTGCACATCATTTCATCAGTGTAGCTTTCGTGCAAACTACCTCAAGGCCACATTACAATATCCTTTCATCTGTTATTATACATTTAACCCGTTAAGAGATAATATACTTTGCACCTACATACAAAGATAAGTTGTGGCTATACACAGGTATTGTTAGGATCATACACACATAATATACAGCACACTTTACATAATTTGTAAGGGCATAATGCAGCGATGGATCGAAAACTATATTTATTCGGACGTGAAATGATTTCTTTAAATATTACCAAATGGACATACTCTCTCAGTCCCTGCAACTGCAGTTAGTTTTATAGGGAAATAACGAAGTAGAGTCCACGATGCATCAGTCAAGCATGATGTAATAAACAGGTTGAGAACATAAGACATTTTCCATACATCAAACACCAATCAATCGGAATATTCAGAAAGAACTTCGTAACAGTATACTGATGTTTCAGAGGAAATGCATTTACAATCAAACAAAATATAACTTATTCAAATCAATGAAATTCTTACGTGCAGTGGGTTTTATTGCAACTGATTGACGAATTGACCAACATTGACCTTGGTGTAGGACAATTTGTTAATTAGTTGCAATAACACATAAAATAAGCCACTATAAAGCCTAGATGATTTAAAGTGTGTTTTCTCTCTGTTTGAGAATCGGAATGTATATCCTAAAAGCCAGAAGTAACGCTCCCTTTCCATCCTATCTGGATATAGTCATTTTATCACAGCCAGGAAAAAGAAAAGTGTTTGGGCACTATAAGCTACGTATCACATTTATGTTATTCATCTTGTTTCAAGGCGTTTGTTAGTTGTAATGCATTCAATAAAAGGACGGATGTAATAAATTGCTTATGAGGACACTTTTACAATTTAATAACAAGTGCTTGAAAGTCTTCAAAGGGTCAGAACTTCGGCCTTCTCGGTCTTTTCATACTCCTAGATTTCCTGTACAAGGTTATCATTTGCTAAAAAGATATACACAAGGCATTAGCAGTGCCTATCTCTTTTGTATTCGTTTTGTTTTGTTTGTTTTGTAAAGGGAGGGGAGGGGGTAGTGAGAAAAGTTAGGATATCTTGGTGAAGTGGTTAAAAATACTAAGTGAAGTTTAGTCATCACCGGATCCCCTTCATACAGTCTTCACATTTTTGTACTTTTGTAGTGCCGCGTCTCATGGTCGATGGTTGAACAGGTGGTAATCGACGACTGCTGCGTCTTCGACTTGTTCTTTCCAAAGTATTCCACGAAAGTGTAGAGGTAAGGATTCAAAGAGGCGTTGATTGGGAGGATAAAGACGGCGCACCAGGCGTAGAGGGAGACAGGCAACTCGACGAGGCTAGTCTGGCTTAGGATCCCCATGATGATGACCGGCATCCAGCAACAGAAGTCCGTCCCGACGATCACGGCCATCTTTGCCGCCAGTTTGATCTCCTGATCCCGCGCGGAACTCGCGTGACGCGAGGTGCCCATGGCCTTGGTAGATCTACGGACGTTGACGAATATGATGATGTAACACACCAGGATGAAGAGGAACAGGATAAGGTTGATCCCAAGGAATAGAACAATGGAGTAGATCCACGCTGGTTGCATGCTCCCTCCCTCAGAAGGCACGTAGATGGTGAGGCCTTGTTCACGTGACCACACCAAAGTCCCTTCCCGAGATTCGTCGGTACTGAGTGGCAGTCCGATGCAGACATCCGACAAGCCGTAGAAGTTCGGGAGAAAGACCCCTACAATGATTGGCACTGTGCTGAGAATGAGGGTGATTACCCACGTGACGGTGACGCACACGCGAGCTGACGAACCGTGGAATCTAAGTCTTCCAAAGGGAAAGACGACACTAACAAACCGGTCGAAGGTGATTATTGCGAGCAGGAACACGGAACTCTCGCTCGACAGGACTGCCAAAAAGCTGGCGAATGCACAGAGACCGGACTCTCGCCATGCCGTAGCCCCGAGGTAATAGTAGTGTCCGTAGTACAAGTCAGCTGAAGCTACAATGATCATGAAGACACCCATCATCCAATCGGCAATGGCGAGGTTTGTGATGAAGAACGGCTGCTCGTGCTGCCGTTTATCTCTTCTGTTGTTGCATCTGATGAATAGCACCATCGAGTTACCAATGAGGGCGCTAAAACCCAGTATCCACATAGCAATCCGTAAGACAGTGTTGGGCATGAGCCTGTGGCAGGAATCCAGGGCCGAACGGCTCCCGGCAGAGCACTTGGTGGTGTTACTGAATAGGCAGCAAAGACGGTAGTCGTCTGTCGACCTGTGTTGTATGAAGCAGAGAGGGCGCTTCGTTTGTTGCTCTGGTTCGGTGATTGTGACAAAGCATGCAATTCCCTTCAACTTTATTTGGGAAAAGAACAAATAAATTGCCACTGACTCTGTAAAAGCAAGTCCTGAGCAGTGCTGAGTGTGGACTTTCGACAGCAGGAACTGGATATTTGTCATCATTGAATCTTGCAAAAAATTAAGACTAATATGTAAAGTTTTGAGATGTAACTCGAATATTTTCGGTTCAGATTTTTCCAACTCCAATGATTGTAATAGACTGTCAAATAGGAGCAATATTACATTTATCATCCATTTTCATAGTAGACTCAAGAATTGATAACAAGTTGCTTATATCTGAAATGTCTCGCACATTATTCAAACAAAGAGAGGGGGAGGGGGAGGGAGACTGAAAGACAGACAGATAAACGTAAAGAAAGAAAGGGGAAAGCTAATCATTAGAATGAATGAAGTGACCCGAATATACACATAACTATTTTGATTTATGAGTGACAAGGTAGACAACACTGTCTTCTTCTTTTGAACATAGGTCATTAATACTCGCCCGATTTGTATATTCCTTCACTGGCATCTTCTTTTGTCCTTCTCCTCACACTCAATGTGTCATTTTACCTTTATTTTAGTGCTTTGGAGATTATTAACTGCAAGCACCTCACACTCTCATTTTGGTAAGTCGTACATCCTCTGATCGGCTCTGAACTACTGAGGCAAAGAAAAAAGAAGAAAAGATTGTGCTCACAGCGTTTTGAGTTTTGTTATTCCTCTGAACATGTCGGGTTCCAGGTGGTCCAACTCCGTCTCGATCAGACTCCTGGAGTGAGGAATAACAAGAGAGTCACGTGATGTATAGTATGTCCCAAAAATACAATGGGATTTTCGCATTAATAACTCCCAATATGACTTAAACTGTCTAAATGCTACTTCAGCGTCTTCAAACATAACATCTTAGCTCTATTTTGCAGAAAACCCCATCCAGTCACAGAGAAATGTTGATTGTTGTAAAGCATGTCATTAGTCTGATTCTTCCAAGTTTAGCACTTGGATGCTCTTGGAACTGCATGTTAATGTGTGAACACAGCAGCCGGAATTTCGAGGGAAGAGATTCCTGACACGCTCTACAAATACTTCATTTCTCTTCGACCACTGAAGCAAATCGGATTGGGTTTTCTGTATGATGTGGGCAATGAGTTATAGTTTCACACACTAAAATCATACTTGGATTGATTCACTTCATTTTAAAGTTATCATCGCGGAGGATTCCGTTGTATTTTTTTTTTTTGGACATACGGTATAGTCACGCATTGATTATCGTGGTTCAAGGCAACAGGGGCTTAACCCATTCGTAACTGAACCGCCCGAAACCGCTTGTCCGCTTTTTTTTTAATGCATTTGCATTTTCATTGTTTTCATATAAGATAATCATAATTACATGATTTTAAAGTGGTCAAAGATCATCAAAAGTAGATCAGAATTATTTCTGTGAAACACAATTCTCTTGGTAAAGTCTTAAAAGGCTTTCAAGTAAACAGCACTTATAATAGACAAAAGTAAAAACGCAGTGATCTATTTTGCATAATTTAGAAAGATGACGAAATGAGAGTAATTATTTTGCTGAACCTTCCAGGGAACAAAAGGCCGTTATGTTTACAATCTTCAGTTGCTAACGGGTTAATGTCATTCCCTGCATGCTTTAGAGGCCAAACGCGAGTGAACAGTCATGTGAGAGAATCATATTCAACCACATTACAAATCAAGCACATTGTCAACGTCTTCTCATGATTTATAAAGAACCCGGAGCAAATAATGCTGTAGCTCGGCTCAGATTTTTATGTGTTGTAGAAACAAAAAGTCTGCAAACAATGTATTCTGTTGCCGTCGAGAAAGATTAGTGGAACTTAGCGTAGATTAACGATAGGCCAATTGATATCAAAAATATTGCACAAACAATGATCTGTAGATCTTTGGATGAGAAAAGGGCTATAAAATACTAAAAGCATCAATAACATCTCCGGATTTATAATGTGCTTAGGCGCAAAAGTTTAATTGCTGATATGATATGCCCATAGTCACGCTGCCTTCCGGGAAAATACTGTTTCTTTTGTAATTGTTTTTCTGAGAAGTTCACCGGCAATTTAAAAAAAAACAAAAACAAAACAAAAACTCTTTTTTGTTTCCAAACTATCAATGTCCCGTTTTGTTTGTCTTCCATAGTATAGTGCCTTTAACATAATCAATGTATTCTAGCTACCTGTTGTTGTTGTTGTTTTTTATATATTATTATCCTGCTAAACACAGTTCTACAGACAAATTCCCTTAAATGAATTCACAAAGTTGTTCAGTCATGTGCTCCGACAGAACTTACAGGTGTGTTATTTCCGGTGTATTATCGAAGGTCCCCGGCTCGATGTAGGAGAGTGGATTCCTCTGGAATGAACTATTGAACAGACAAGAGAAAATGTTTCATTGACTTGCATTAAACTGACACTGGACCTTTTTCACCATGTGTATTTCTCTCTTCTGTTTTACAGTGGCAGTGTTGCATTCCGTGTTTCTCCTTATTATTTTATTACTCGGTTAACCATCGATCAACATTCAAGTATATCAAACTTTCTCTTTTTTTTCTTTAAATTCAGCTAACCAAGCATACTGACTGTATAGCGTATAACCATCATGTTGTTAACATAATACACAAGCATGCATGGCAAAAACAATACACTGATGGTTTACTGCACTCCCGCTTTATCCACTGACACAAGCTCTCATAAAATAAAGCGTATATTATGTATGTAAGTATATCAATAATCATATACATATATAATATAATATAATATATACATATATATGTCTATATAAACAAATATACATTTACAGTAAGATATAAACACACATAAAGACTTTGAACGCAAAAAAAAAAAACGAACAAAAGAGATACGTACAACCCCGTTTTCAAAGTTTTGAAGAATGGTCGCCAAATATACTGAAAATTACATCTTTTCGATGATACTTCACTCGCTCTGTAACAGAAATAATTTGAATTATCAAAGATTATCACATTTATATTCTAAACATTTCTTTAGCGATTTCAATCTCAAATATCCCAAGTTGATAAAAATAGATATGTCAGTTTTTAAACTTAACTCTTAACAGATAACTATATGCACATATATGTAAATATGCATATATTTATTCATATATGTATGTGTGTGTGTGTGTGTGTGTGTTTGTGTGTTTGTCATGATAACGATGATCCACAGCATTTTTATAGCGCCATAAAATTTGTAGTAGAAACATTCAATGGCGCAGACTCCTCAAGAGAGTATAGCAATTGAATGACTAGTGACAAAAAGTGCTTGTGTGTGTATAATTATGAACATTCATTTCATATTCGTTTAGAATCAAGTTATACATTACTGTAACAAGCACACACAGAGACGCCCACACACACATACACACACTAATTCATACGTTGTGCTTACATCCAGGCAACTGCCGACAGTCCGTCGAGCATGCCTCTACGGAGTTCAGTGATCGCATTCCCGGTGAAAGAACTGCAGGAAAAATAACGGTTTAAAGGAAAATTTTCACATCGAGCAAAAGTTCACAATCATGGCTAATGACATCCATCTGAAATATTGTTTTCTGTCTACGAGTCATTAGTGTAGACATTAGCGGCGATGGGGGGCGGGGGTGGTGAGAGGGGGCGTTACAGGGATGTGTCCCCAATCCCACGAATCTACTCAACAAATGTGGTTGATCTTTTTTTTTTGTTAATTGAAAAATGTCCATGTAGTACACCGAAGGTGTGCACCAGGTCGTTGAATTTCAGGTCTAGAATATACAGAAAAACAGAAGAACATCATCCCCTCCCCCCCCCCCCCCCCCCCCGCCCGCAAAACAACAGATGACAGATACCACGATTTAACCATTCAAATCGTCCCTTAGTATTTTTTTCTTTACTTTTCGACTGGAAAATTTCCATATTATGCTCCACATCATCCCCCTCTGCTCGACAAACCACAAGCTACTAGTACACAGAGAAGATGCACACGCAGACCAAAAGGTAACGGATTTTACGGTTTAGCCATTAACACTGTTTTTTTTTTCTTCTTTTATTTTCAAGTGGGCCCTGAGATCTTATTCAAAAGATAATGTGGAAGCTTCTTCGTGCGGCTTAGAGATACCCCCTCACTCTATACCCTCGCTCGGTCATTGCACTCTCTCGCTTGTGTCTCCCCCACCCGCTGACACGGAAAAATAAATATGACTATGTATACGACCATAAATGCAAACATGTGAAGCTTCGGGCGCTATTTTCACCCGCGAGGGTATAATCGTTTCGCCTATTATACGGTATTACCGTCCCCCTACCCCTGTCTTCGTTAAATAAAATTGCCTCCACTGCGACGCATACACATCTTTTCACATGACTCGCGAAAATATTCCGAAGATATTAAAGCTCAAGATCGTTACCCTTATATATTGTTACAGTGAAAACCACTTTCATTAAACATTTTGAATTGTAACGATTATTGCCGGTTCACGTACCCTTTTGGGCCATAAGTGCACGCTGTGAGTTTATAACTGGCTGCAAGTCAATTAGATATATAGTTAAAGTAGGCCCGCATAGAAATCTAAATTATGCATAAACCAGGGTCGACCTCCTTATAACGAGAAAGTACCATAGATTCCACCTAACCATGTTTCGAATTCACCTAGAAACGCTTACCAATGATAGGCCCTTCTCAATAAAACGAATAACTAGTTTTAATAAAGCCAGAGAACAGCTCGTTTGTACTCTCAGCGGGGAGATGACGTCACCGTGATGAGGCCTCGATCTTATTCGAGAGAGCGAGCGCGAGCTAGCGCTAGCTAGCGTATAGCTAGCTGTATACAAAGCCAAGCTAATACGTGTAGGATGCGAAGCCGACTAGACTTTCTTGTTGAAAATGGCAAAAGGTACCTCTGACTTGGATATCGAGGACCTCATTTTGGAATGTGATCCAGATTCGGAGGATTCGTTTGATGATTCGGACTCTTACGATAACGACCATGGGGAGATAGGCGAGTACGACGAAGATGAAAGTGACGTCGAAGGATCATCAGGCAGTGCAGGTGCAGTTGAACGCCAGCCTGTACCGTAACAAAACGAGCCTCTTCCTCGCAATCCCGCCGTGGCTGGCCGGGTAGTGGAGCGGGAGAGAGATGGCGACGAAGGCGCGGGTGAAATCGATCTCCGCAGTAGACTTGACCCAGCTAATGTTCAAAATTGGTAAGTTTTAGCACCATTTGTAGCAGATTTCATATCAAATTGAATAATGTGAAATGTGAGTATGTATTAGCCCAGCCACAGGCCATCAACATGAATTTGGGAAAGTATCAGAGTATAGAGACCTTTCAGTTTCAGTTCAATAGAACTAGAACAAGATTCAAGAAGTTCGATTGTGAGATTTTGAGTTTGGAATGAGAGCAAGGGCCTAACTGTTAGCAATTCAATTAGCATGACTTTGTCTGAGCTAGGGCCTAACTTTTTAGACTATGCCAAAATGGGGAAATTAGCAAAGGTAGTTTTGTTGTTGAATCAAGATATCCGGCCTCAAAATGCATTTTTGATTTGTTAGGGTCAGTATTAGGGTTATACTAAGTATTAAACCCTAATACTGACCCTAACAAAAATTGGTCCCTGGTGTCTTAATTGATGAGATTGCCACCTAGTCTAGAATTCTATGGTAAAAACAACGAAGAACCGCCCCCGCCAACCAGGAGTGGACTCCAGTCTCTGTAAATTAGAGATTACACACTTGCTGACCTCCGTTATTTGATTTCTTTTCTTTGGTTTCTTTTTTTCTGGTCATTGAAATCATATCATATCACAAAGTGCTCAACTTTTTTTGCACAAAAACTAGACAATTCTTGAATATCTTTGAAAGAATCGGGAAGAAGAATTAGGCGAATCGACACTAGAGAATAAAAATCTTACAGATAGTATAGGCCGGTTTCGCCCGTCACCGAGAGTTTTCACTACTAGGCTCATTGCATTGACCAGGTAGATCTACTAGACTCAAACTTACATGTATTCCGCCGGCGCTGGGCCTGGGCGCGGGTACGGTCGCGACCAGTCGGGGCGGCGCCGGGGCTGCGCTGCAGATATTATATCTAGGCTAAAACTAAAGTATGGGCCATGGCTGTATGGGGAAGGATTTTCGCAACCTTCCAAGAGACCCAAGAGACCCAGAGTTGTATCGACTATTCACGGTCACTCTCCAACAAAATGGCCCAGCTAATAAACATCGTTTACATATTTAAAACGAAGGTTATTATACTTAGTATTCAGTAGTAAACAATGCCCAAAGGCAAAGAATTAGATTCCAAGCTTCACTGGCACGAAGAAAAGTAGCCTAACATTCCAACTTGATCATCAGCTCGCCGAATTGCGTCCGAGTCAGAGTGCGTGCAACTTGTAGTAAACAATCGTCGATCGTTCAACGGTTTCGAACTAAAAAATAATGACTTACTGATATCAAAAAGCTTGAATTTCCACGGAAATGTTATATTACTTTGATAATCCCGTAGTTTTAAATCAGAACTTTACAGTGACAGATTTGATTTTACTAAACTTCCGAGTTTCCTGACGATGAGGCGATCGCGAGCAGAAAAACATAGATCTACAGTATAGCAATGCATATCACATGCATGCAGCTAGCTAGCTGCAGCGTGCGCGTGCAGGCTCGATACGGTGACGTCACATTCACAGCCTTTTCCAGATCGACTCGCTCCGTGTCTGGTGCCTGCCCCGAGTTGTCCGAGAGAGGGCGATTCTTTATGCGGGCCTACTTTAAAAGGACATTAGCGTCGGAATGATTTAATGGTTTGGGTTTTATTATTCACTCCATTCGGTGGTACAATAATGAAAACTCACGTCTGTTGGCATACTCAGGCTTACCAGTAGTATGCGACTTTCGAACATCGTGTGTCATCCCCATATAAAATTTCACCTTAAAGAGCGGACACTGATATAACTGTAATTGCAGGAAAAATGTATCTCAACATTTTCGAGGAAACATACTTGCTCACCATGTGTAACAAGTCGCGTCTACTCGCAAGCTCTAAAAAGTTAAGTACAGACACACGATGTATTTCACAAAGATTCGACGTGCATTACCTATCAAGTTAAAATTTTTGAACTGATGCATATAAAGGCATACCAAGGAAGCGTCACACAGGTGTGTGATATCTCTTTGAGCGTATAGACAGGTCATGTTTACAGGCAAAACGTTTAAAGAAAATTTCTGTGATGACAGGTCCAGTGACGTTGAAGGTCAAATGAGTATTCAACTTCGATATATGCCTTGCATAAACTACTGCTACTTATTGCAATTCACGTAAGTACCCATGAAACAGAGTATGAAAAAATGATGATGATGATGACGATGATGATGATGATAGAACAGCATTTACATGGCGCCATTTATCTATACAAAAAAAGAAAAATAAAAGGCGCCCGGCTTTAACAATGTGTCACACATCATTTACAAAGTTGTTTGGAAAAAAAAAATGTCTTCAGTTCAGATTTGAAGGTATTGAGGCTGTTGCAATTCCGAAACGGAACTGGCAGAGAGTTCCACAGACGTGGCGCAACAGAAGAGAAGGCTCTATCCCAATACATTTTTAGGCGGGTATTGGGAACATGGAGAGTCAGTCCATGTACAACGTAGTCCTGGTCATCGCTGTCGTACACTGGTAAGTGCAGACACGTAGCCAGGAGACAAGTTATGGAGAGCCTTATAAGTAAGCAGGAAGATTTTACACTGCACTCTGCGTTGCACAGGCAGCCAATGAAGCTCAAGGAGTGTTTGTCACATATAGTTAAACTTCTTGGTGACTGTGAGAATAAAATATGTGATGTAAAATATCAAAGGGAAAAAAGATACCACAGAGCATTAATACTTACACCCCTATTATCTTGTCTAGCCCTCGCATTGCTCCAGCCTCGATGTGACTAATGCGGTTCCTTCGAAGGATTCTATATGGAAAAAATAAGAGGTAGAATTGTGTTTCATTCCAAAGTGCTGCAGAAATGTCAAACTGTGACCCATCATCATCCTGGAGAAGTTATTAGAAAATGCAGAATTTATTTGTCACCATGACATGGCACCTCTGATTTCAATGCAGTGGCGGATCCAGAAGGGAGTTCACCGGGCGCGCGCCAACTCTTTATTTGTTGTTAAAACAAAAGAAACAAAAAGAAAATGTGATGAAACCCGGAAGCACCACCAGAATATTGTCTGCGCCTCTCCCCCCCCCCCCCCTTCCTTTACGGAATTCCTAGATCCGCCCTGCAATGTACTGCCTATGAATATTATTGGAGAGAGATAACAAGAAACCTTAGTACACATGTACAAATGGAGAGTTTAAAAAAAAAGCATCACGCTTTGAGATACAAACAAAAACATCGGCCTTCTTTAACGTGTTGCCAATTTCAAATCAGTTAGTGATTTCAACGTAAACAAAAGAAAACTGACCAGAAATGAATACAATTTATTAGTGGAAAATTGCAAAAATGTCCAGTTGATGTTTTAACGCTTTTGAGGCTTTTAGAAATTCTGCAACCAAAGCGAAAACGATTCGTATGAACGTAAAAGGGCCCAAATGAATTAAAGATATTGTTTATTCTACGTTATTTGTTATTGAACATTATAACACAGAAAAGAATAAAGATATAAAAAAAAATGTAACACCTATCCCGGAACTACATTTTCTGGAACTAGGCTCTACTTTCACTGGTAATATCTAATTTGTATCGGGCGATACTAATTACTTATACCACGATACAACTGATAATTGTTATCTATTCTACCATCAGTATTACAAACACCAACATCATCAATGTTTTGTTGCCGCGAAATGATACAGGCCAATACCCATCATCAATTTACTGTTATAAAATATTCAAGTTTCTGTATACAATAATACCTGCTGCTTTCTTTTTGCACTCACAGAACAGACATTGTGTTCAACTTACAATAACTATGATACAAGAGTTTGTTTGCAAAAACCGATAAGTCCATATTTGCCAAATGGAGATATTTGCGATTAAAGGTCAAGAAAAATAAAGAGAATAATAACATCATTTTTTGCTTCTTTTGACCATAACTTCAAAAATGTACCTTTATATGTAGTAACCAATATATCATTTAAAAGGTATTATTTTGTACTTCATGACAGAGACCGTACTTCAAAATCTTCAAAAATGGACCTATCGGTTTTTGCAAACAAACTCTTCATTACTTGCGACAAATAATGTGTGCTATGCTATCTGCCCTGCTGGAAACAACACAGTGTCTCACAGTGTGTTCACATAGTCGACTGTGTGAAAACGCTCGAATTTAACAATGTGAAGATGAATTCACACTGTGGTGTGGTTGTCACAGAGTGTTCACATAGTAAAACTTTGTTTCACACTGTTAAAACGCTCGAATTTAACAGTGTGAAGAGATTTCACAGAGTGATCACAATGTGTTTCTCACACTGTGTTCTTTCCAGCATGTATAGTCACATTCTCTAGCTTCAAGTTTTTGTTGTCTTTTCTAAAATTACGTGATCTCACATTTTTAACTGTCCTTATTGTTTTGTGTTGTGTGTATATATATATATATATTTTTTTTTGGGGGGGGGGGGCTATTGGACAGAACACAGTGTCCCACATTGTCAGAAGCACAGTGTGAAACACAATGTGAACACAGTGTGAAATCTCTTCACACCATTAAATTTGAGCGTTTTAACAGTGAACACTATGTGAGTCATCAATTCACAGTGTGAAACAAAGCATTACTATGTGAACACTCTGTGAAATTAAACCACACCACAGTATGAGATCATCTTCACACTTAAATTCGAGCGTTTTCACATGGTCGACTATATAAACACACTGTGAATACACTGTTATTACACTGTAGGGCACGGTGGATTTTTTTCCAGTATGGGGGGGGGGGGGGGGGGGCTTACGTATACATACAATACTTGAAATTGTAAATTTGGAGTATGCTTTCACAGCCATTGATTCAAATGAAGTATACTGTTTCTTTGTTGTTGTTGCTGCTGTTGTTGTTTTTGTTGTGGTGGTTGTTGTTGTTAGTAATATGTTTAGCAAAAATTCTAAATGGGTGACACTTTTGACGTCAAGTTACATGTGAATAGCAGAAAGATCTTGTCGCGTGTTTTGGAACCGAAAGATATCCCTCAATCATTAACTTATCGTCAGTATTATATTTCCTCTCTTTCCATTTACTTACAGATCAGTTAGGCTTATCAGGTCCTGAAAGGTTCCATTCCGAAGGATCTCAATGTTGTTGGAATCAAGGCCCCTATAAGATAGCGCATGAAATAAAAACAAAAACAAACAAAAGAATAACTAAATGGGAGGGAACAGCTATACACCAGCTGTGCACTGGCGCTCCTTTTCTGGGGAGCATTCCGCCCATGTGAAGTCCCCACAATTATACAATGTACGCTGTCTTTATTCAAATGCCTATATAAAATGGTGCTCTTGTACACATCTGGGCCCTATCGCAAAAATGTCGAGATCAAACATAAGTAAAAAAAAAATCAAACATAAGTCTGTGAATGCTCAATTCTGATTGGTCGATACCTGCCTTATGTCTGATTACATCTCTTCATAAGATAAGGACCGGTTGGGCACGTTGAAGTGATATGGCGCTGAAGTGTTGCTCAAGAACGAAAAAAAAAAGAGTCTATACTTGTCCTTGTAGAGCTATAGAATCCTATACCTCCTATCGAAGGTGGAAAACGTTAAGCTCCTATCGACAGCAGAGGTATAGCAAATTAAAGTATAAGCATGCCATCGATCTACTAATTATAGGATATATATATATATATATATATATATATATATATATATACATAACGCATTACACACATCAACAGAGCAAGAAATTTCCTATGTTATACATCAACCATTGTATAGGACCCACTTTAAAATTCAATCTATACATTTATTTATTTCCCCAATCAATTTTCGCATGCATTTTACTTTCCATATGCATCACAAAACAATTTTGAACACAAATTCGCCTATAGCAAAGAGTGAAATTTGTGATTATAGATAATAAAAGCTATTCAGAATGTCTAACTGAAACGAGAGTAATTTTATCAACAAGTCACTGTACTTACCACGGGGAAAAAAGTAATATTGCTGACAATCATAACGTTGACGACAATGATGACAGCTAACATTCTAAACAACATCTAAACGTCTTATCATGTCTATAAGCAATGGTCCATTATGGCAGGGGTAAAACATGCAGTATGAAGTCTTCATGCATTCTATATATGTTATATACAAAATGGTATAATCCGGAACTAGAGAAAGAGACTTAAACAACAAAAAGTAAAGGTATCAATTAACTTCAGCAGTCAACGTCTTTACAAATTTGTTTTAAGGTGTGGACAAAAGGAAGCCCTATGAGAGTGATCAATGCAAACGTGCCATTTCAATTTAAATTAGGCTCGGCAGCAGCTTAATATGGTGGTCAATATCTGATTACATGCTCACTGAAGAATGAATTTCATTTCAGCATAAGCCTCCGACTAGTGGTGATTTAAACGTATATTGTCTTGCTGAGCTGCGGCTGATGGAATATTGCCTGGCAGGGTTTTGTCAAATAACCGACCACTTAGAATGAAAAGCATTCAAAATTAGTAAAGTATAGGGATGATCAACAGTCATCTATGTGAGGTTGCGTTTGTTTAAGTGCTTGTGTGTGTGTGTGTGTGTGTGTGTGTGTGTGTGTGTGTATGTGTGTGTGTTTGTTAACTATGGGGTATCCTTTCGCGATGTTTAATATCAGACATGAGTCACATGACTAATGTTCATGAATGAGCCGAGACCTCGCTATATGCCAGCATGCTAATTTGACAGCCGAACGTAATTACTATATATCAGCGCTAGGCAATGACCGGCGTATATTAAGAGAGTGCAATTCAGTGTCACCATGTCTAAAACGTGATGTCATATAATGTGCGCTCAAAGTGAAGGTCCAAACTTACAGCCACACGAGATTGGGCAAATCGGAGAACATAGGTCTGTTCACATCTTCGATGATATTAAAGTCCAAATATCTAAAAACAGAAACAGGAAGTGATACGAGAGGACACTCTAATCAGAGAAACAGATAAACCCCGAATGAAATTTTAAAGGAAGAAAAATGGATGCAGTAAAGTTAAAGGACTGAATATGCAGGCCATTAATGAAATAATTTTTTTTCCATCGTTTCAAAACCAGAAAAAATAAACAAAAACATAAATCAATATGCAGCATAAGTGCTCACCCTCTGGAAGAAAGATAATTGGTTTCATTCATTTTTTTTTTTGTTGTATATATGCAAGGTATGAAGGCAGTTCATGAAAGAGATAGAGATGAATACAAATGATGAATGATATATTTCGTACATCGTAAAGACAAGAATGTTGTATGGTAAATCAAACAAAAATGTTCTACCAAATACCAGAGCTATCTAACGTTAAGATGTCAGTAGATATTTGTTACACAAATTGGTATACTATCTAGGGAAGTTGTACAAAACAAGGAAAGCACACATGTCAAACAGGCGGTACATTTTAATAGCAAAATGTAGATCGAATCTAATCACTGCACAGAAACGGTTTCTCATGAGAAGCTAAGATATTGTCAGTCTTCTCTATCAAACTTTCATTCAGTAGCATGAAATCTACGCGAAATACTTGAACAGCATCACAAAGATATATATTTCACTTATCTAATGTAACTTGACCTGAGACATGCATTTGATGGATTTTGATATACCGACCATTTAACTTTACTTACAGTTCTGCTAGTTCGTGCAATCCGTTCAGGGCACCCGGCTCTATGGCAGCGATGTAGTTGCGTTTAAGGGTCCTAATAGGAAACAATCGATGCTTACTTTATTGCAACTGTGAATCGATCTTTGTTTTTGTTTTTTGATCTTTTGTTTTGTTTGTTTGTTTGTTTGTGTCTCACATGCATAGCATGCGACGAGGGTGGTATATATATGCCGGGAAGTGTTCATTCATGTGGTATAACGTGTCAGCTTACTATTCGAAGCTATGTACTCAATAGCAGCAAATCATTCAGCTAGTATTCAGTGTAAATAGAAGTATGCATATACTATGTATTAGAGATATAGATACTAAGGAACATGAAGCATGGAACATACTGTACGTACAGTGATTCACACCTCAAACAGTTAATGGGAAAATTGTAAAATCAAATAGAAAAGTTACAATCTCTCTGGTAAAATTTCTCACCTGATGGAAGAAATTTGCAATGTAATTTTATTTCAAAAACAACGCTAACGTCCCCATGTACCATATTTCTAACAAGTTATCCTCTGTCTTGATGGACGGTGTCTGTGCATATAATATGAAACGCTTACAAAATTTGTAATCTTGGCAGAGCGGTGTACACATGGGCCTGAACTGCTGTTAGGTGATTGTTGTTCAAATCTCTGCAAAGAAAGAGATAGAATAACATAACAAACATAGATAAAGTTAAACAGCGCTTTGTTTTCCTCTTAAGAGTTTGAAATTCAAGCGGTCCAACTGTACAGTAACAAGTAGTAAACCTCTTGTATGATATGTTTATAGTAATATAATCATTAATAATAATTAATATGATACAAAATGTAGCTTTAGAGTATATAGTGGGGTACTATACCAAATATACTCTATCCCTAAAGTCTCAAACAAGCCTCCATCCACAATTGTTGTAAAAATCTCAGGGAAATGGATAAACTGTTGAACTTTTGTTCTTGGTGCCAAGCAATTAGCTTGTTGACTGAATAGTTTCACATCCTAAGACTCTTCGTCATTGTTAACCACGTCGGTCTCAGCCAAAGAAAGAATTATTGTATATATGAATATATACATGCATATGTATTTAAAGTAAATAAATTGAATTCTTCCTCTTAAGATAGGGTTCCAAGGTTTCCAGGTAGGCCTACATTATGTAGTTAGCGTTGTTTACATTGTGTTAACAAAAAAAAAATAAAAGTAAGGAATCTATTCCATACCAGAAATTTACTGCCACCACGATGTCATGATGTATACATTTAAGCATCGATTAGTTGGCATTCATCACGTTATTTACTATTTGAGTACTTGACTATTTCGCCAGGACTAGTTGTGACGCGACAATGTTTGTGTTACGTAAAAACACACCATTGTTTACTAAATTGTATTTATTCCGCGTCTAAACATTAAAAAAGTAATCATTATAAGGTAACCTTTCGTGCTCAAATTCGCACCGCATTACAGAAATACTCAACATTACATTGCATACAATAAATACAAGCAGTATATTTTGTGCAATCACGAATTCATGAAATAAGAAATGTATGAGGAACCTTTCATATTCATTGGTATGCTTTTACAAATTATAGTATACAAACTTTACACATATTACTTGTACATGTATATATATATATATATATATATATATTTCATTTTCATTTCATTTCATTTCAATTTATTTTCACATATATCTCACATATATCACAATAAAGTATATAAATACGAAAATTATACAAAACATAATTTAGATGAGACTTCATCAGAATGTACAAAAGTTTGATTTGGTATAAACACGAGGTCTGTATGCATGCGAATTAAACTAGTCATCGAATGCGAAAAAATATGATGGGGCCTGCGTAAAAGCATTAGCTTGTACAGCCACAGGTCCCGTGAGTAATCAGATTAGGGGAAGTTTAAAGTACGGATGTTTTTTAAGACCAACTATATCTGAGGAAACCGATTTAAACAAACAAAACAAAAAATCCAATTAAATATATGTCACTAAATAAAAATACAGAAAACAGAAAACAGAATATATATGTATATATATATATATATATATATATATATACACAAACACTTTTTTTTTACTGAACTTACAAGTTCCGGAGCGAAGTCAAATGCAAAAATACTTTCTCTGGAAGCGTGTATATATCGTTGTACGATAGTGCCCTGGAAATAGAAAAGGGAAGCAAAACTCTCGAACTATTCAGAGAAAGCGTCTTCAACAATATCTCGTTATCTACATTTGATATTGTTGCTGTGAATTCATTTTATCAAGTTTAATAATGTACATATTCTTTTGAGTACAAAAATAACGTAGATTCTTTGAGCACCAGAAGAGTAATAGAGCAAAAGTGGAATAAAATCCCCCCTCCCCCAATCAACCAATGATAATGTTAAATGAGAGCGCAAATATTAACCTTAAAAATGAATTGAAATCAAAAGTCATTCCCAGGAAGAAATATCTGAATACATTTTATGGCGAAAACACCATTATTGTCTGTTCATATGCTCTTCTCTAGTTATACCTTAAAACTAAATCAGAAGGTCTCATAATATATTAAAAAACGATATAGATGTCTAACTTCATATATGTTATTCAAACTGACAAACTCAAACTTTCCATCGATGAATGCATAGCTATACTAGAAGTACGATTTGTGAGAACTAGCAAAAAAACAAAAAAAACAGTGAAATCTGAAAAAACTGAAAAGAGTCATAAGATCACAATACCGACCTCTACAATCAATGCAGAGAAGGGTTTTTGAGGCAGAAAATTGGCTGGAGGAAAAACCCCTTAAGTGATTTTTCACTTGTCCGAGGATAATTGACGATGATGATTTCACGTCATTAAGCCTTCGTGTAAAAAGTAATTCATATATCTAAAAAAAAAAATCTATATCAGTCTCGGGAAATGGAGAATTGTGTATATTATGACAGTTCTATTTATGATTTTAATTGAAATTAAGTCTAAAGAGGAAGACTTTAGAATGTGAAGGAAACTTTGTCGAACAATGTCGAGTGCCTAATGGACAATCTCCATTGAAAATAAATTCTTCTCAGTCCTATCGTGCCTATAGTGGGGAAAAATACCGCCAGAAGCAAATAAAAAAAGAATCAACCTAAAGACGTTATAATTCTATTCATTTGAAAAGTTAATGGGGCTCCTGGACAGTATTCTATTGTGTTTAAATATTTCAAAAAGCAATCTTGAATTGATATCAAGCAACTTCTCATCTTGAATTGATGTCAAGCAACTTCGCTTCTTTTTCACTCACAGTCTGAGCAGGTTTCCAAGCCCAGCAAAGCTGTCACGTTCGATTCGATTGATGCGATTGTAGGACAAATCCCTGTGAAAGAAATAAAGTATGCAAAAACGATAATGTCTCTAGCAACACATGACAATACGCACAAAACGCTGGGACAGGAATCTGTACGTTTGTGTGTACAGACGAAGCTGTAGTATTAATTTGACCGGGGACTCGGCCAATTAAGAAGGTACTGTAAATTTGCACAAGATTTACATGAAGATGTGCGCTTATACACACAAACCATGCGATTTTGTTTTCATTTCGTGGCGGCATGCAGTTACTTTCTTGATAACATCTATTCTACTACTTCTTAAAATGTATAGAGTCCTGAGTTGATCACAGAGAATTGTGTTTTCTTTTCCTTATATTAATCATCATTAAAAATTTTATGTTTCTGATATTTTCCTGGTTTATCTCAAGCCTTCATCTCATTCGCGTCTCCTCATACTATCTGAAAGATATCTTGTCAATCTTTGAAGTGGTTTTCTATTATGGCGCTATTGGTCAGATTTCTATCGCTCCCTCCAATGCAGTCGTAAGTACAGGTCTCTATGCGTCGATATCATCATACTCAATGTACTTTTTAAAAGAAATACTTAAAAGCGCATCATACTTTCTCTACTTATATAACTTTCATTGATCATAATAATGTCTATAACCATCCCAAACAACAGTGACTGACTCCAAGTGATATATACAAAATGAGATGTATAAGATCTTATCTCCCACGTGGAGCGTATCTGGGACAAATCGGATATCAGTTAGTTCAAGACTCGTTCATAAAATTATGTTTTCGAGTATTAATGTGGGGACATTTGGCTGGCTTGACAAACAGGCATTTCAAGGTTATGCGATTGCTCAAGTCGTGATCGAGCTATTCTTATTATTCATGACGCAATGAAATGCATTTCATTTCATTTCATTTTTTTTTTTTTTTTTTGGGGGGGGGGTCTTTCATTAACAGACTTTGAGATTGCTACATTCTTATACATGAAGATAAGCTTATCAAACCATCTAGCTCCAGGAAATGATTCCAGCGGTTTGGTGCTTCAATTCTCAGAATTATTTACTACTTCTTGGTTATGTTTAGAAGGAAGAATTTCTCTTAACAAATGGGTTTTCTCTCTCTTTCTCTCTCTCTCTCTCTCTATCTCTCTCTCTCTTTCTTCGATTTCTTAAGCCTCTAAATTGCAACATTTTCACCTCATTCCTAAATTGGCAACACATTGTAGAGGATAAAAGTTCCTAACTCTTTCTCACGTTCTTTCTGAAACCTTGCAGACGGAATGAAGCTAACGAGTTCCACCTTTCTCCAGCGCGAGACATGTGCATACAGTGAAATCCAGAGATATGAATCTTCTGATGAAAGGACGACATTTCTTAAACCAAAATTCCTACAGGAGGTGGCGATTTAAGGAGGGGTGTGATATTAGATATCAATCGGATATGTTGCGTGCAATTTCATCAAATTACAAATACTTATACACTCATATGTACATAGCATTGGTAAATAGCATTTTTTTTTGTACTTGCTTATATGGCACAAATGATCTTCCTTGTGGAGCAAAATTACAGAACAACAGTAGCAAAAGCAACTACAATATGTCCGTGCAAGTTGAAGTATTTACATTCATAAGTATGAAAAACACATCGATAACAAAGTATTGAGCTTACAGAGTTCGTAGGGAAGTCAAATTGATGAAGGTGAATAATCCCACGTCAGAAATGTTATTAGATGACAGCAGTCTGTAAAGATATTATACACGGGGAAAGACATAGAATCAAACAAATGAAACAAAATCAAAATGTGATATAAAACGAACTCGCGATATTATAGAACTTTATAAGTAAAACGATGTCACGCCAACGAATGCAATGGAAAACGACTGCACATGATAGGTCTTTGTCGTAAGGAGTTGATGAAAATGGATTTGCCTTTGGCAACCGGAAACACTTTAAGAAAATAAAAAGATATTATCACCACTTTTGTTTAGAAGGCAATTAGGGAGCTGAAGGTCGCAGCTTATGGTGTGAATAATTAAGACAATTTGTTCGTCCAGCAATTGTGGTGGTTTCGTGACATTCTCACTTCCATCCCCATCAGCACTTGTTGAGCAAAGAGCACGGGACGCAGGACTCTTTCCCTTGATAAATATTTGCATTTCCACCGAGGGCGCACACACACACGCACGCACACACACACAAACACACACACACACACACACACACATACACACATACACACAATAAATGGGCAAAAACTGCTTAAAGTCAAAATGTAAATCATGGTAGTGCAATATTATAAAAGCTTTCAAATGCGAGAATTTTCCTTTGGAATTACCACTGAAACAAATTATAAGCATTGTTCTCAGTCCGCTTTTGCTTTTTCTTTTCTTTCTTTTTATCACACACATCGCGACAAAATGGCCTCTCAGAAATGTGTTCTCTATTGAGACAACGATCGAAATATCAAAATTTAATACCGAATATCAGCTAATTTATTTCTTTTTCTGAGGCTGCCAGACATTGTTAGAGCTGCGATGGATGGCACGGATTATTATTAAGTTGGATGTGACTATCCGCCAATGTTACCGATTAGGCATGACGCGGAGGCTTGTTATTTAAAATGAAACTCCACCAAGTTTATGACTTTGTTCCAAGGTTTGTAATGAAAAGTCAATCTCACTGAAACATGTAAAAAACACAAAATACAAAATACAAACACATTTTGTTCCAATCATATTCATGGAAAGTGCATTTTGGTTTTAATACCCACATAATGAAACCGACAATAAACTGTTGATATACTACTATATACTCTGCCTAATGCTTGTATAAAAACCAATATTGAAGTTGGGTGGATGTGAGTGAACAACGATTTCACGTTATTATTGCGATTTGATTAACTTAAGAAGAGATTCTGATTACAGCCTACATGCGGACATTTATGACACAACAGCAGATGATCCAAAAAGTTCATTCGATTATTCAGATGGAAAGACAGAACAAAAAAGGGGAGACTGTGACGAGCATGGGCGTTCGCGTCCATCTTTTCTACAGAGGCTGCCGTGTAAGGCGGTAACTTTGTAGTCTCGGTAATTTCGATCCGGTTTAACCCTCCGCGATATTGCAAATTATGTATACATGAAATGCCATTTGATGTTGCTTAGAGTGCAGAAAACTACAGAAAAAGCTCAGCTGAAACTAGACAGATTTGACAGATAACTTTTTCTTGATTGAAAAGAGAATGGTACATAATGCAGCATAATTCCAAGTTGGCACATTTAATTGAACAAATTAACGAATAAAAACACATATGTTTCAATGCCTTAAAGGGTGGCAGAGTATTGGCTGAGGTGAGGATTCAGCCTTTTTTTGCGAAACGTTAAAAAGCGTACAATTCTAAGGGAACTTAAGTTTATTTGATAAAAATCAGTTTTGAAATGGCTGAGATATTTTTAGACAGAGCAAAACAAAGCGATCCTATAATAAAAGATGGGTCACACCTTCTATATTAGGATCACTTTGTTTGGGATATCTCAGCCATTTCAAAACCACATTTCCTCAAATAAACTTTTAATTCCTCTAGGAATTATATGCTTTTCAATATTTCATAAAAGGTATCTCATTATCTAAAGAAAAAAAATATCATCAAAAAACGTTGGTAACTTGAAACCCCATTGCAACTAAAAACTGTTCTATCCCTTTGGTCTGATCTGTACTCTTGGGTTGGCCTCTTTGTGACTTGCAGTCAACGTATTTTTTTTTTTAAATTCTTTCTCCGTCTTTTTTGCAGCCTAAAACAAACACTAATTCATGGCACTATTGTTCGTTCTAACAAGCTATGTTTGTTTATATGGGCGCTTTGGCATAGTGCTGGATAAGACTCTCGACTCCCGATCGGAGGACCTGAGTTCAAATCCCGCCCAGCGTTTATACGTCCTTAGAAGAGATGTTTTTAACCCACCATGTCCCTCTCTACCCAGGTGTACTAATGGGTACCTGGCAATGATAATGGCATTCCCTCTGGTAGAGCGGTGTCAACACAGAAAAGGCCATACCCTAGGTATTATTAAGCCCTTATTATTATTATTATCATTATCATTATTATTCTGTCAAATCTCGAAATGGTAATGCTATCACTCTCAATTTATTTTCACGTTGATTACTATTTAAAATGCCAGTTCACCCATAAATACACACCCATATGTTTCAAATGTACATGTATTGACACAAGCCATGAGCAATTAACATAAAAGAACAAAAATCAAAATCATAACGGCACTATGCTAGTTTCGCATTAGTACACACCACATTTGGAGGACTGACACTATGAATTATTCGAGTTCAATTTATACGATGAATTTGATATTTAATGAAGCGCTGGGCAGCCAGACGCGTGGCCGGTGAGTTTACATTTGTGTTAAGTTCCCCCCCCCCCCCCCTCCTCCACACACACACACACACACACAAACAAACAAACACACACACACACACACACACAAACACACGTTCGCAGAACACGTGATCAGTGTATAACATGCTGCTGCCTTTCACGTGACATCTGCCATGAGCTGTTCAAGGATTTGCAATTCTACATTTTAGATGTCTTTTATTATATTTGGATACTTTGCACCCTGTTTGTAAATGGACTTGGAATGCGAGAGGAACACACCAAATCCCACCCCAACAAAAAAGAGGGAAAAGGTAAATGAAAATATACTCACAGCCTAGACAGGAACTGACACGCGTGCGAAGAAGCTGGCATGCCTGCAGAAAGGTTTTTTGCGTTAAACAGCTTCCTGGATTATGAAATATAAGCAAAAGAAATATCAGTATCGTATATGACAACTGTAGAAATCCCATGTGAGGGAAGTTACACGCTTATTTTGGTTTTACACACACCCTTATATTCAATGTTTCATTGTAGTATACACAAAGTGGTGCAAGCGGGTGTAAAGTCCCATTACAATTACTACTTCCACATCTTATGAAGATGTTGTGTTTTAAACAACACAAGACACGTTTATGATATGTACATGTACATGTACAAACACACACACACACACACATACAAATATATATATTTGTATATATATATATACTTATATATATTTATATATATATATGTATATATGTATATATGTAACTTTAGCTGAATATATAGATACATGTCATGTGTGTTTATTATACGCAACTCATTTGGACGTAAAGAATTATGTATAGCGACTGGTATATTATCATAAAATGCCGACTAACCGTTTACTCTACAGATAAGAGATAACTTCTACTTAGCGAGCTCTACAGATAGCACACGTGATCTTCGAAATGCAAATACTCGAACTGACTAGTGCTCGGAGAAGTATTACGATTGATATTCAGATAACATTAAGCGATGGCTATGATTTAATCTTTCTGCTTGTCTTGATCGACCCATTAGCGCGAAATCAATCAAATTCGACAGGACCTTTTAATGAGAAATGTAAAAAAAAAGACTGTGAGGCTTCTTATAGTTGAAATATCTAAGGCTATGTATAGTAAGAAAATGCACTAATGAGTTCCCGGGGTCGATGATTTATTTTGCAAAGTGGTTAGGTGTTTACCTCAAATATCTTCAACTTGATAGCGTTTGTTCGGAGCCCTTTATCTCTATCAGACTTAGGCGTTCAAGTCACACACCGTCATTAATCCATCATCGGGGATCACTCATACACACGCATTTAAAAATATTCTCCCCAGAAATGTGACATAAACGATAAGAATTGTGTGATTACGAGATGGAATATGTGTCACTATCGGGTTTGGATTCTTTAGAGTTATGAATAAACAAAGAAGTATACGTACAAAAATCGCACGGTTGATGGTAGCTGCAGTACCCTCGAGTTGTCCCGCGTCCCGATATCACACACGGCGCCACTCGCCCAGCAAGGAGTGCAGGAATCGTCGCATTTTCCCAGTTCTTTCAGAAAGAGAGAGCAAAATAATAGTAATATAGATAATCATAATAATAATAATGATGATAATGATAATGATAATGATAATAGTAACAATATATTAATCGAACTCTTACTCAAGCTTTGCTTGCACAGAGTCACGGCTTTGATGAGGTACAATTAAATGTACTTAAGTCAGATTTTAGAGCGTTTGACTTGAGGAACATTCTTTTCGTTTTATTCATGGGATTTATTCAATTGGACATCACGCTGCCCTACGTTTGTTGCTGTTAATTATTTGATTGATTTTTCGTTTGTTTTGTGTTTTGCTTGCTCTGCTGCATAGATACAGAAATATACAGCAGTGTCAAAATTGGGCTGACCATGGATATTGATAATCTATAAGGATGAATAGATGAATAAGTTTGCAAATATATATATATTATATATATATATATATATATATTATATGTATATATATATATATATGTATATATATATATATATACATATATATATATATATATACGTACATATCTATATATATATAAATGGGTTTACAATGGATCTTGATACCATGGAATGAATACAATTATGAATATGTTTGCAAACACATATGTAATGCTGTTGAATTCATTTCAGTTCCAGTTTTTTTCCTGCAATCCGTTTTCAGGACAATATATAACAAAAAATTGACAATGATATGTAATGAATTATAATGATTATAAAGGGAAAAAAAGAAAAAAAATCAAACGATGTCAAACTCAAGGCACACTGTACGATGTAGGGAACACTGATCCTACTCACCACAAAATCGCTGATCAGTTGAGTCGGCACATTCGGCAGTCCCATCACAGAGTGAAGACAGAGGAAAACATGTCCCCGTTGTGTTCAAACAACGACCATTGTCTGGTGTTTTACAGGTCCCTTTATCATCTGGGGAAAGCAAATGAGAAGAAAAAAAAACACTTGTAATTACAAATATGTAACTACAGATTACGTCATCATTAGGACTGACATTTGTTTGCATTTGTGCTGGTGGAATTATGTCTCAATATGCAATTCCACACAAGTTCACATTAAGTTTAGTCACTTATAGAATTAGATTAGCTTTAAAAATGGTGGAAGATTTGTCAAAGTAGAATATTAAACTAGAAAGTTATGGAATTATAAAAACTTACGTTTCTATGCAAACTAGCGATATTGTTCGAAACCACATGATATGGGAATATTAGCTGAAGTGATGATGTTATGAAATTTCAATTCTTCCATTTTTTTAAGATAAAACTCAGAACAGAAATGTATTTGATAGAAAGATTTACAACCCGTTTCCCCAAAATGTCAGTGTTGCTTGGGATATTGCAAACAACACACTTTTTTTTTTTACGTTGCACACTTACATTTTGATGTTTAATAACACCTACACTATCTCCTTTATAATGTCATATACGAATAGCGCTTCTTCACTTCAAATCCTAAGCGGCTGATGGTAAAGATGATATTTTCAGATTACTTAATCGGTTCTTCCTATTTCCTTCCTCAAACAGGCGAGATACTAAAAGTGCCGTTTTGACTTTACACGATGAAATGCATGACCTTTTTACCTGTTACTAATTTCATAATTAAAATTGCTTTATTTTAGTTCCTTTAGCGCAAAAGATATACAGGGACAGTCTCAGTCTTGACTGTTATTCAAACTATAAACATGAATGGATTCATAGTCAGTCTGAATGTCAGTAGAACTAGGCTGATTTCAATATTTCACATCGACGTTAACTTTTGGGAAATGTAATTTTCGGAGGGAAGATAGGTACAATATTTAAAACATTGACAATATAGGCGATAGTATTGGATCGCACCAGATACAGATTTCATGTTTATAAGATTTTTCATCATTATCATTTTACAGCTGCACACCATTAATGTTTCTTTCGGCTGTTACCGTGCTGAGTAAAATGCTTTGGAATTTCATCTGAGGCATTCTTGAAAATGTACACCTTTTATCATAAAATATGTTAATTGAAATATGTGTGATGAATAAATGTTTGAATAATCATTTACAGGGACTAAGCAAAGTATCTTGTTTTCATCATTTATTTTGGTATGCAAATAGCTACCCTCTTTTGCAACATTTTGTGTACATATGATATCTAAAAGTACTTTGGCCAACAGCAACTGCATTCATTAAAAAAAAATCAATTAAATTCAAGCTGATATTCGCCGGTAACATTTTGGTTACTATTGGTTAAGTGACGTGTCAATCGGTCAATGAATTTGTCATTGTCATAATTTCACGAAATCAGCGCGTCATAATTGTTGAAGTTATGCGTATTCATTTTCCGGTTATTAATCCCCAAAAGTGTGCACTTGGGCAGAGTTCTGCCTTCGTGACCCACACAAAAAATATATATATAATCAAAGGGGCTGTCACTCTTCAATAAGAGATTGAGCCGGATGTATGGTTTCCTTTCTGCACGACTGTCAATCGCAAAACGCGGTAACTGACATTTTCAGGTCTTTAATTTGATTTGGCCTTCTATAATCGGTCAGCCACAGCCGAACGTGTGGGTTCAGCCAATAAACTTTTGTGCTTTTGTGGTTAGAATTGCCTGACCTCGAATCAACGTGAAGTCACTCTACGATAGATAAATAAATGAATAGATACAGACATGTATGTATATACTAAATATATATACGTGTATATATATGCCACCCTTCATTACAGTCGCCTCATTTTTTATTTTTTATTTTTTTGCTAAATTTTTCATTGGACCCTGTCTAGCTTCAATCATGCAAGCGATTTTATTTGATTCATTTTGTTGCTTTTACATGTTTTGGTTGGGTATGTTGAACAAGGTTGACGCCCCTACAAACTGTATCACATGAAGTCTCCCTTTTAGTGCTAGCTTTCGAAACTAAAGAACATGAAGAACCAGTAGTAAAGTTTATTCTTACATATTCTACGTCTTGACAATTTTTAAGACTTTTTTCTAAGAGAAAGACTTAATCTTTTGATATTGAAAGTGATTGACGACGTAAATAAGCACCGACAAATCGGCGTTTTACTAGTAGCCATGATAACAAAAAAAAAAAATCATGGCCATACAATCATATTCTTGCTGGATTCGAACTAAGGATCTCCTGATCACCGGACAGGCTTCGTGTCCACTGGACCACCGGGCTTCCGTTCAACAACTCGTCCTGACTCTCATCCTTATAGCATATTGCGGATATTGCGCAAGTAAATTATTGAAATTGATGTCTTGAGTCGAGCTGTTTTCTTTTATTGCAACTGGTTGACAAATTGCCCTTCATCAACATAAATAAACACCAAGATAAGAGAGTCAATCTTTATGTCTTGAAGTTGATTTCACTCGATTTTCTGGACACCACTCTCTTTTTATAAAGTGATAATATTAGATTGCACAATGTGCAATTACTGCTCATCACACACTTAACATGCATTCAATATACAATTTTTCATATATTTCGTTACCTTACATCCTTTAAAATGCACTGCTCAAAACCATGTGACTTCCCCATGGGCGTCACCAGGGGGGGTGCGTTGGGTGCGAACGCACCCCCCTTCAGATCCTTAAAAAAAAAAAAAAAAAAAATCAGTCTGCGAGCGACCTCAACGCCGGACGCTAAATAATTACTCTTTTCTATATTTTTTTTTTTTGGTATTTTGCACCAGGGACACACACACACACACACACACACACACACACTAACACACTAACACACACACACACAAAATCAATTCGCACCCCTGGTTCTGGCAGCACTGATTTTATACATATCTATTAGTATTCTACAGTGTTTACTATTTATCGACCGTACTGTACATCCGTACGATACAGAGCACTTATACACGTTTGCATGTACGTGTGCTATATACTTACAAGTATGTAGGGTCTATGTACGTTACTTCTGACCAATCCATATTGCCAGCCCAAGAGCGAGCCTTAGCCTCATTAAAAAAAGCTGAAAAAAAATGGAGGGGCTAGCATATCATTTTGCCCATCCCCCCCCCCCCCTCCATAATTCCAGAGACGAAAAGATTTTCTTATCTTTTTTTTTGACAGAAAAACAAAAAGTTACCCCCATAAAAATATTGGAGGGGCAAGCATATTTTCATTTTGCACCACCCATAATTAATAATTACCAAAATGAGAAGATTTTCTTGCTTTTTTGTTAGAATTCATGAAATCTGTCCAATTATTTCACCCAAAAGCAGTGGCGTTACTATACGGAGGGGGGGGGGGGTGCGCCCCCTCCCAATCCGCTGGTAAAAAAAAAAAGACTTACCGAAATAGTAATTCAAGTGTTAGTAAACTGCTTTTGAATGAAAGGGTGATCAAGAAATAAGATATTTTTCTATCTTATGATTTCTTTTAACCATAATTAGATAGGTATATAGTGTGAAACATTGTTCAAAAAGCCCGGACCGGACAAAAGATTGTGATTCAGCGTGATTCCTGGTTTGCATTCTGCATATAAGCAGGATGTGCGCAGTGTACTCAGTACATCCGAACGAAGAGTCGCTACAATGTTGCGCAATGACTTTTGTGATGTAGAATGTACACCTTTGTACCTTACGCTTCGTTGTATCAAAGCTAGATCATTGATTTTGCAGTGTTGCTTTACATACTAGTCTATGTAAAAATGTCTTGCATTGCCAATAAAAAGACTTGACCTGGGCTAATTCCTAACTTTTCCATGTACATATAGTACACACACATACACACAAACACGCACAATTAGTTTAGGGGATGCTCTAAAGTGCAGATTTTGGACATCCTTTCCCCGCTTGGTCCAAAATCTGCTTGGTCACTTCGACGTCACCTCGCTGGTCATACCTCCCCCAGTCATGAACATAAACCCACACCCTTGACTACCAGTGGCGGATCCAGGGAGAGGGGCGCACCGGGCGCACCGGGCGCACCGGGCGTCCCCCCCCCCCCCCTTTAATTTCCACAGCGGAAAAAAAACCCAAAATAATATAGCTTCAAATAGCAGTTTTTGGACAGTAAAATGTCAAAATTTTCAAGCTCGCTCGCTCCTCTCGCTCGCATTTAGTCGTAATGCCATTCTCATGAAGTTGCTGCCAGTAATTGCCAGCAGTTGCGCCTGGTGCGCCACCCCCCCCCCCCTTTAAATTCCAAAGCAAGAAAATATAGCTACAAACGGCAATTTGGGGACTGCAAAATGTCAAAATTTTCAAGCTCGCTCGCTCCGTTCGCTCGCATTCAATCTTTATGCAATTCTTCTGATGTTGCTGCCAGTAATTGCCTACAGTTGCGCCCGGTGCGCCCCCCCCCCCTTAATTTCCAAAGCGAAAAAATATGGCTAAGAACGGCAGTTTGGGGACTGTAAAATGTAAAATTTTCAAGCTCGCTCTCTTCGCTCGCTCGCATTTAATCGTTATACAATTCACCTGATGTTGCTGCCAGTAATTGTCAGCAGTTCCGCCCGGTGCCCCCCCCCCCCCTTAATTTCCAAAGCGAAAAAATATGGCTAAGAAAAGAACGGCAGTTTTGGACTGTAAAATGTAATATTTTCAAGCTCGCTCGTTCCGCTCGCTCGAATGTAATCATTATGCTCTCCTGATATTGCTGCCAGTATTTGCCAGCAGTTGCGCCCGATGCGCCCCCTTAAATTCTAAAGCGAAGAAATATAGCTACAAACGGCAGTTTGTTTGTTTTTTACTGTAAAATGTCAAAATTTTCAAGCTCGCTTGCTCGCATTTAATTGTTACGCAATTTTCCTGATGTTGCTGCCAGTAATTGCCGGCAGTTGCGCCCGGTGCCCCCCCCCCACCTCCTTTATTTTCAAAGCGAAAAAATATGGCTCCAAATGGCAGTTTTGGGACTGTAAAATGTCAAAATTTTCAAGCTAGCTCTCTCCGCTCGCTCGCATTTAATCGTTATGCCATTCACCTGATGTTGCTGCCAGTAATTGCCAGCAGTTGGGCCCGGTGCGCCCCCCCCCCCTTAATTTCCAAAGCAAAAAAATATGGCTACAAACGGCAGTTTGGGGACTGATGTAAAATGTCAAAATTTTCAAGCTCGCTCGCTCGCTCGCTCGCATTTAATTGTTATGCAATTCTCCTGATGTTGCTGCCAGTAATTACTGGCAGTTGCGCCCGTTGCGCCCCCACCCCTCCTTTATTTCCAAAGCGAAAAGATATGGCTCCAAATGGCAGTTTTTGGACTGTAAAATGTCAAAATTTCCAAGCTCGCTCTCTTTGCTCGCTCGCATTTAATTATTATGCCATTCACCTGATGTTGCTGCCAGTAATTGCCAGCAGTTGCACCCGGTGCGCCCCCCCCCCCTTAATTTACAACGCAAAAAAATATGGATACAAACGGCAGTTTTTGGACTGTAAAATGTCAAAATTTTCAAGCTCGCTCGTTCCGCTCGCTCGCATACTACCCCCCCCCCCCCCCCCCCCCCCCCCCCAAAGATGAAATCCTAGCTACCGGCGCGCCGGTGCCCTTTCCCCGCTTGTTTTTCCCTCAAAAAACAGTAAAAGTTATGGGATTGAGAGCTTCCTATATTTCAAATGTCTGTCCAAAAAATCTCGTAAACATTTAGTGTCAAAACGCACCCCCCCTTGAAAAAAGCTGGTGACGCCCCTGCTTCCCATATTATCCCTTGTCAATCGTATGTTATGTGATTATGGAGACCAGTTTCAAATGAAGCATGGAGAGAATTAATTCGCTGTGCTTATAGGGATCAGTGGCGAGGAAGGTACAATTCTTGGTTGCTGATGCAGGGGTATTTCAGCATCAGAGTTTTCCATTTACATCGACAGAGATTCCATCATAGACTAAATTTTCTATTCAAAATGTAAATATGACATGTTTCCATGATTGGATAAGTAAATATCTGTGGCTATCTGTCATGTTCTGTAACGAGAAATTTCCGAATAACGTTCATATGATACTTACACCTCAATTTGTAACTTTGCATTTTGTCAGATGACAAAGGACTGAAGATAGTTCCCGTATCAAAGTTCAATATCTTATCATACACAATAAATCTTTTCTGCAGTGATTTCCCCCCGTAAAATGCAGACTAATATCAGATTAATTAATGATTCAAAATCAGCAGGTCAATAACAAGCAAAGTTCGCCTCACGAATGAGATGGTGATAATATCCTTGACATAACGTTAGAGTGGAGTATGGAGCGATGATGGCGTTATCATAGCAGGATCCGTGGTAATTGATCAGGGGCAGACCCAGGAATTTCGCCAGAAAGGAGAGGCGCCTTAACAAAATTAAAGGGGGCGCAAACCCATCCCCCCCCCCACATTTTTTTCTTTTTATTCATTATGTTTTAACAAAAATAAAGAGGGGGCGCGCGCCTGGTGCACCCCCTCTGGATCCGCCAGTGTTGATTACATCAGTCTAGCAGGGCTCTTTACAGTTCTGCCCTTCGATTAGGGCACTTTCGCTCTTCATTAGTTGAAACTATATCAAATGGAGCTTAACTCACCGCATAGGAATTCGTCATCTCCATGCGGGCAGGTACGGGTACCATCACACAGATCGTTTGGTCCATATGAAAGGTCGCTAGAGGTGCATGTAGCGGCGCGCTCCGGGATTGTTGACGTCATCTGCATTACGTCAGCTGTAAGGAAGAAATGAATGGGTAATGATCAATGAGGAACATATTTGTTTATTTATTTATTTATTTTTATTTTTTATTTTTTTATTTATTTTTTATTTATTTATTTATTATTTATTTTTATTATTATTTTTTTTTTTTTGGGGGGGGGGGGTTAGGGCTATTCATTGTTTCGTTTGATTTCAGGGCGATCGCAATGTTACCTGTAATCCAAAATTTCATGAATTCTAGTCTAGTGTATACAGTCTGTTTGAATAACAGTTTCCGTTTCATACATAAGAATGGGTGCTTGAAACGTGGATTAAAATAATATTTCTTCTCCAGAGTACTTATTGCACACGGTGGTTACCACTGCAAGACAATGCTACGTATTTCACTTCTGTCTTCATGTTTTTTTGTTTTTTAATTCAGATGTGGACTGCACGTGCATGTAGCAGTTAGAACCAGCAACAAGTGAAGGTGGCAAGGTCATTTTTCTGTGGAGTCACTGTTCAGTGATCAAAAAAAGTCTTCATAATATTATTATTCATTGCGATTGTCATTAACGATTGTGATTTCTGCATACCATTAAAAGTTTCCTTCGGTCCGTTATCAAGTATTCATGGACCGACAAAAACGTCTATGACGACACCAGTTCGCATCATTTTACATCAGTTTCGCATCATCTATACCTAAATATATTAGATGACCGTTTCCTGCTTGTTTCAAAGATTTCTGAAGGAATCTACAGCAATGAAAGCTGTTTTCATGTATAGGATTGACATTGTACATCGACTTTCCCGCACGCACATAACAGCAAACATTAAGCGGTTACAGGATATAATGTCAACTATATGTAAGCCATCAAACAGGCTGCCAGTCAATCATGACCCCGTCAAAACACGACGCTGCGGTACCCTCGTCTCTCTTTCGTTGGTCCTGGAGCGCCTATGCTACGAGATGTCAACAAATTTGAAAAATCGTACTCTCTTAAAATTCCCCAGAGCCACTTTGTCAACAGTTAGAGTCAACAGTTAGAGTCTTGGTGGTCACATGCATACCGGTAATCAATCCCGCCTCTTTATTCGAAAAGACGCAACTATTATACCACAAGGGCAAACGTCAAAGACTCAGAAACAGTGCAAACACAATGAAAGTGAAAACCTCATCAAGACAATTTTCAGACATAAAAAAAAAAAATCAAAGAACACGGAACTGACATAATGAGCAATCATCTCTCTAATAATCAAACTGCGATTTATCAAACTGTTTGATTGTGAAATTATTTTTTTTTTTTCTAAAATGAAACCTTCCATCTTCGGTCTGTCGGTGTTTGTGTGCGTATTTGCGTATAAGTGTGCTTGTTTGTGTGTGTGTGTGTGTGTGTGTGTGTGTGTGTTTGTGTTGTATGTTGTATGTACCTAAGTGTGCCAGATTGTAAATCGCAAGGCTATTACATTTTGCCGTACATTTACCAAATGTTGCTACCATGCTTTGGTAGAAAAAACAAAATTTTTCAAAGGGCTTGATGTAAAGAAAATGTAAGAAAATTCCACTTTCGTTTCTCTCTCTCTCTCTCTCTCTCTCTCTCTCTTTCAAATTACCTCTGCTTGTTACTCATATATCATAATCATGTTATGAGTAACATCATTCTTCCTGTTTTCTTAAAGGAGTAAGTTAATCGCTCTTTCATTACGTTACTGACTTGATTGAAGAATTAAGTTTTGTTGAATTCTCTTTATATTTTTCTCAAGAGTGTATTCATGCGGTGACTGCAAGAACTTCGCAATCTTCTCATCGGGTGGTGATGGGATCGAAAATACAAAAACTTATAACTTTTGAACGGATTATTCTATTTTCCTCAAACTTCACTGATGCGTTCTACTGATATTCCTGCATTCACTCAATCCACGTAATAATATTTTGGTATCATTTCTTATATAATTTCTAAGAGATATTGTAAATTGAACAGACGGCATATTTGAAGATCGAGTGGGGATTTTATGTCAATACATGAATTACCAGCTTAATCCCCACATTTGCTGAAGGGCATAACGATATGATATGAAAACACTTAAAATGATTCTTCCTTATTTGCGATTATCATAGCAATATAATTTAGTTATTCATGCTGTTTATTTTGTGGGCTCAAATCGATGAGTGTCAAAAAGCATATGAAGATATTGGAAGAACGTACATGGCCAAACTGAGAGTTTACAGAGTTCCACATGGAGGAGAAAAAATTCATAACGAACTCTGATGGATAGGAGCACCGCGTTGCTACGGTCATTGAGTGCTGACCGAGCACGTATCTCGATCAAGGATATTAATACGCGTCATGTAAGTTTGTAAAGAACGTGCATATAAACACGCCATACCAGAAAAGCATTAAAAGATCATTTCCAGTGCGACTTGGGGCTGTAAATGACAACTCTGTGATTGTGACACGACGACTATTTTCTTTTGCGAGCGGAGAGGTTTTAAAAGTCAACGTTGACTAATTTCTATAATATTGTATAAGCAGAATCGTGTGGCTGAATTCTGAGTAAAAAGGGGAGAAAATGCATCGGGTGACCGTGTCAGATGTCGATTGATTTAAAGTAAAATACTTTCATTCAAAATATCGAGTTGGCAGTGACATTACTCTAACTCTTTTTGCAAGACAGAAGTTAGTATCACTGGAATCATTCAATAAAGCACTTTTTTGACCGGTGTGACCAAGGTGATTTTGGCGTTGTACGACAACTGGGGCTGTGACATGACAGCTAGGCCTATATATTATTCTTTTTGCGATCAGAGAGGTTTAAAACGTCAATATTGACACATTCATTTATGAAATATAAAGCAGTATGGTGTGGCCGAATTTGGAGTAAAATGGCAGAGAAATGTTTCAAGTGCGAAATATCGAGTTGGCACTGATATAGAAATCAAGCCCTTACTATGAATCTTTTGGCAAGACAGAATTTTGTATGACCGGAATCATTCCATTTGATTCAAAACGAACTTGAACAGCTTTCAATAAAGCACTTTTTAATTGCAAAGGACAGATGAAGGAACAACTTTACATAGTCAGTTCGTTGCTCTCATTCTCATTCGATTGTTGTTGTGTTTCTATACCCGAGACGTCTGTAAACAAAATGAGACTCAAATAGTGAAAATAAGTGTCAAACTCTCAATACAACGGTAAAGCTGAGCGTAAACTTTTAGATATTTCCTCTGTTAAAGGCTGTAACTTCGTTGAAAACAGTGATACAAAGAAAGACGGAGGTAGATGTATATAAAAAAACACACCATCACAACTCTGACATATATGAATCCTTGGGTGCACTCATCTAAACGAACTTTATACTAGGAAACTTTCTTGTCATTGCTTGTGGGGGATCAAGCACAAATGCGACATTATCATTTTATATATCATGTACAGAAATTGTGACTATACTTATACAGCTAACGTGACATATTTGGGTCTTTTTTTATCGAAACATTTATGTATTCATTCGGTCAAATAAGGGCACGAAAATGACACTTGTCACGAGTACGCTTCTTGATACTACCTGTTTCAAAACCTAAGAGGCACTTAATACTCTGACGAAAGAAAAAAACAAGAAAGAATATTATAGTCTCGTTGGGGTCTTTTAGGAGGTCATTAAATGGATTCATCAAGATTGTTTAAAAGATACAAATATTTTTAGTGCTTAAAAGCTGCTTTAATTACCCCTCGCCCCAAGCTATCTAAATGTACTTCTACCGAATTTGGCATCCATCAGCATACGATGGGTTATGTTCATGTCTCAGGTAAAGCTCCTATTCGTACTATACAATCTCAGATCTTTTCCATCACAATAATCAAATCATTACCTCTGTGTTGATTATTGTAGCACCAGAGATGATAAACATTGCAATGAAAATAATTTCATTGCAATTATGATAATTATGATAAGTAACGACGATAATGATGATGATGATGATAATAATAATAATAATTATAATGACAATAATTGGACTTATGACATAATAAAGGTAATAGTTGTAACAATGATTATGATAATAATGACAACAATGGAGAGAATAATAATACATCTCGTTCTCTTAAAACATAGAGATCCCTGTCATCTTTAATGCTCTAGCCTTTTCTGATAACTACACACCGTACATGGGGCATGACGGATTTTTTTTTTTTTTTTTTGGGGGGGGGGGGAGGGGGATGTTGGCAAAAACATTTTGTCCAATACATGTTCGCCTCGACAAGATGCGAATTCAAATTCTTCCGGCTAGGAGGCTTGTGCCGTATAAATCACAGTGCACATACCACTGCGAATTATTACTTCCATAAAGAATTTAGACGGTGTCATCACTATGGTTGCTGGAAAAACACGATTGAATATTACATAAGCTATTTTCTCTGCAGCACAGAATCCGATAGCCCTATACTCCCGATTCTGTGGGCCTCAATCCGTCCTGCTGACTATAATTGCTGGCGTGGGGCTTTGGTGGTTGTTATCAACATACAGTCACTGTAGTGCATTGAAAATTGACGATGCATAATAATCTGCAAATTTAATGCAAGTAGCTATCTTGCGCAATCCCACATAAATCATTGACAGTAATTCTTATCTCGTGCATGTTATACAAGGTAACAAATTGTGCGTGTCTACACAGTCCATTTTATAGAACAATATTGTTCTTCCTACATTCATATTGGAGACCTGTATAATAGTTTGCATGTGTGAGTTCTCTGGCAAGGTTGAAGTAACTTTCCAGTTGTCGGAAGCAATCGCTGTTACGCATGAAATTCGAATATTATGAGAATAAAATGGTCGACTCACTTTACGCTCACATCCAGCATTTTAGCAGTTTCAGTCCAGTTTGCACAATTTGCTGCTACATCGACATGTAGCTTTTAAAAAGCCTTCTGACTGGCTGTAAACGCGTGGCTACATACACTGATCCATTTCAAGTGAATTAAAGGGACATTCAAGACGATTTTCATAATTTCACATCATGTAGTACAAATTATATCGACAACTCCCTGTATAGATTGGTGGAATTTATTGTGGTTCTAGAGCAGAGAAACAATACTTTGAAAAACCTTAAACAAATTACACTGAACAAGGATGATGACATAGAAGGTTCACATATTTCAGAAATGATAGCAGTGTAATATTCCATAACACTACCGCTTGCTTGCGAGTTCACCTGTCTATAATCTATGCATGCCTTCTTCTTTTGTTCTGCTTCCTTGAGCCCCAACTCATGCATTCTTATGGTGACTCTGCCATGTCATCATCCCTGTTCATTGCAATTTGTTCTATTTTTTGAAAATATTCTTATTCTTCTTCCCAATTATCACAAATTCTGAAACTCTGTCCTCAGTATAACTAATTTATATTTGTACAAATGTAAAAATCTGAGAATCACCCGGAGTTCTCCTTTAAAGTCTGCAAGGATTCGGTGATGTATAGCGCCTCATCCAAGTTAATTTTAGACGTCATTGGTTAGCAGGGCACACAACAGACACACACAGACAATCACGCACACACACACCCACACACACACAACACACACACTCACACACTAAAACACCTGGAGCGTTTTGTTTGACTGTTTATTGTTGTTGCTGTTGCTTACAGCAAAGACCAATTTGACGTAAGATCCATGACGTAAAAAGAAAGGGCATTCAAAATCATAACTGTGCGGTCTGCAACAGAAGTTGCGGGATAGGTTTCCGCATTCCACCATCAACGGTATTTCCACAATTCAGTATGCCCAATTGTGCAGATCATTTATAACTAAAAACTCAAGTCATGCACTATGCTCTCTCGACTACGGGCACAGAATTGGTCCATGTTGATGCTCCCTCAAATCTCAACCAAAGTGGCAAATGACAATACTGTTTACAATAACTTGAAAGCTGCACTTGAAGCAACAACATATTGGAACTAGACTCGGAATTTGTCAACACTGACAAATTAGGTGATCCGATCTCTTCGAAAGTCAATGATTTGAGTCCTGATCCCAATAGGCATGACCGTAAAGGTTCATCTGTGGTTATGGACATTGGCCGTGTGATGTTTGGATTCTCATTTAAAAAAAAGGGAGTCGGGTTTGCCATCTTTGGTACCATATTCCGTATACACTATAACGAAGATACAGAATAAAGTATATTTGACCATTGACCCCACTTTGCACAGCCAAGATGGCATCTGAGAAAGAAATGGTTATTTTGTGAAATGATCCTGGTAACGTGATCTTTGTGTGTGCAAAATATTGGAAAGATAGGACATGTATTCACCAAGATACAGGATGAAACATTTATGACCTTTGACCCTAATTTACATACCCAAGATGGTGTCTGATCAAGAAGTTGTTATTTTATGAAATAATGTAGGTGACATGAACTAAACATGTGCAAAATATGGGATTGATAACCATTGTTGTTCTTCATCTATTGCACAGAATGTAGTAGAAAGAAAGAAAAATAAAGAAAAAATTATGTTATTTTATAGAAATTTGAAGGAGAAGCATTAAAAAATCAGAAAAAGATAAAAATAGGAAGGGAGATTAAGACTAAATAAAGAAAAAGAAGAAAAAAAGAGTTTGAAAAAAAAAATATTGGCAAGGGTGAGGCTCGAACCAGGGACCTTAGGATTACGAGTCGGATGCGCTATGCAATGACCTATTTCATGCTCCATAGGCCCTGTGTATTAAGCAAAATGACGCTGCATCGAAGCCACGTGCCATTTTCAACCAAGTTTTTCGACGTGATGCCGGCCTCGTATGAAAAAATGGAGGGCACATTAACGATAGCCCAAAGTCTCAGCTACAACATACTAAAATCTGGGAAAAATTCACCGAAGCATAAGTGAGCTAATGCTCGAAAAAGATAGTCATGTCAATTTTCACTGCCAGAAAAACTGCTCTCCCATAGAGATAACACGTAAACTGGTCAAATTTGACAAGATTACATTTAATCCATTTTTACGAGGTGATGCCGCCATCCAATCAAAATGTTGTAATTATATTAATGAAAGAACATTTAATAAGCTACAACATACTGAAATCTGGGTGAAAATTGGCAAAGGATAAGTGAGATACGCCCAAGTAAACTTGAAAATTGATGACGTCATTTTGAAAATTTACTTTTTTTACTTTATTAAGAAATTTGATATCTTTGAATCACTTTTTCAGTATCGCCAACCCATAAACTGACATGTACAACTCATCAGCTTTCAGAATATGTAAAGAAAATTGGGGGTCACCGTCCATCCTGACGAGTAAAATCGGATTTAAAATTGGCGGTTTTGGGGCATTGTTGTACTGTATATCGCCATTGACGCGCGCGCGGAATTTCAACTTTGACAGTCCCGTATGACGTCATATTGAGTCGGATTGACTTGAAACTTGCTAGAAATATTCCTTGACTTTTCAGACATCCGATAAATGTAAAAAATCGGGAAATTTCTGTTGCATATGAGCTGTACGTGCGTATATGTGCGCGCGCGTACGCGTCCGTCCAATTTTTTCAATTTTTCAAAAAATGCTCCAAATGGTCTGAAACGTATGCAAAAAAAATTTGAGCTTGATTGGAGCATACAAATATTTCAACGCGCGCGTACGCGCACGTCTTTACGATGCGAGGAATTCTGAAAATATGGGTAGAATTCCCTTGAATTGAAATTTATGTGACGTAAATTTCATTGAGAAATTCCACTCCATTAATGAGATATGATTGAAAATGTGTTTTCATATAATGACGTCATAGTGACGTCACGGTCGACTGATCACTACGATTTTACTTGACATGTCGTCTTTGGGACATGATACACATATGGTATAAGTTTGACATTCATAGGCAATGCACTTTCTGAGCTAGTCTCTACACAACTTTTGCGGAGAAATAAAGAAGAAGAAGAAGAAGAAGAAGAAGAACAAAGAATCAGTACAGATACAGAAGGTGATCCGAGAGGATTCTCGGATCACCTAACTATGACACAGTGCTAGGCAAGAACTGACATTTTCAAAAGTCTGTTTGTCCGCAACTCAATGGACCGATGAGATCGGCAAAGGAATAAGGGTACAGACGATTTTTGTGTGTGTGTGTGTGTGTGTGTGTGTGTGTGTGTTTGCGTGTGTGTGTGTGTGTGTGTGAACTATTCAACCCATGCGGTGACACGTAACAGCGACAGTCATAGAATCATTATTTGATTTGTGTTGTACCCATTTCACAATATAATAGATGATGACTGGCGGGGGAGGGAAAATACTGAATGTTCCACCCGGAGGGTTTGAAATGTAATTGAGGGACTTATAGCCTCCCGAAATAGTATTTCAAACCCTGATGGTGGAACGTTTGGTACATGTTCCCGACAACAAAAGTCATCATCTGTGTTATATCATAATATTTATGGGTTAGTCAAATCGTACGCATTACAATAATCGGTCATCTGCTTTTTCACATTGTATGGAATAGGCAAATTTATCCTATCGATTGCGTGAAAAACTATGATCGTTCAATCGTGTGCTATCGTTTGTCATTTGTTACGTGAAAATGTTTTCCCATGGGAGAACATTACAAAAATGTTCTGCCCATGGGCGAACATAACCAATGTGCCTCCATCACGTGACTGTGTTTAGCCAATCACTAACCGGTATTTGACTAACGCATTTAATATTGGAGATTGTGACCACGCTGTCTATATGAGGCATTGAACTTCGTCATCATGTCACAATGCTTATTTGTTTACTCTGCACATCTCACGGTGCGCTGGGTAATTTGCAAAATAAGAGTTGGTACATCGTATTGTGAGAGCGAGCTCTGCACGTGAAATTCAAAATGTATTTGGGTTTGCCTTTACAGCTAGCAAGCCCTATAAACGCACGCTTCGCTCATGTCGATTCTGTGGATTTAAAAGCAAGATTATGTATATCATGCGCTACAGTATACTCCGCGACAGAAGCGCGTATACTATAATCTCTGTCTCAATCTTTTAACAACCTATAAACAAGCCAGAGCTGCGTGAAAACCTTTGTGGCCTGGTGCCCTTATCTTTAATAAGGAAAGGAGTCTGACTAGCATATGCCGGTACGCGAATTGCGCAAGAAATTTAATCATTATAAATAGACAGACGGAATACGCTCTTTGGATGGAATGCCATAAAAGTAAGGGAATTACACATGCATAATTAACGTTGGGATTATCAAAATCTACGCACTATTATGAAGCGCCTATCGCTTTTAATTCGGTTTATTGGGGAATACTCGCACCAGAAGAATATCACAGCATTACTGACTAATTCCTTTGCTAAGTCTAAGCCCCCACCTGCTTGAAAAGTAATAATAGTACAGTCACGATAAGAACCTGTCCGAGTTACGTGCGAGCTGCTCTAGGAATTAAATCATTTGGAGTGGTCGCCCATGACAACCTATACGTCTGTATTGTATTTAACAAGTAAAGCTACAAAGATACTCCCAGCGAGATTATTTGTCAGGAGGGAAATCAGTTTGAGCAGTGGCTTTATTTTTCCCAACCAAACTTCTGTTAATGCGCTCAGCCAAAATTTCACGCATCCCAGTAAACACCTCAAGCCTGCGGTGATAATTTCGTGCGTCCGATCAATCGGTTTCCTGTTGGTTTCCTGCCTTATCCCAGATTTTTTTTTTTTAAGTGGTCGGTATTTTAGTACATATAAACCACAAAGCACATGATGTCCAGAGTTACTTCATACGTTGTTAGAATAATTGTGTCCACATGGCAACTTTGAAGCCGGGGTAAGACACCTGGTTTGTTTGTTTGTTTATTCAATGGTTTTACTGTTCTATATTCCACATTTTACAAGTAAAATCATGAACATCAAGAACTGAATGCGTCAATAATACTTATTTATTGTCGGCTACAACAAATACATGTGAGATAAGAAAAAAATTTCAAAGAAGCATTTCCAATAATTGAGATTTTCAGAGATTCCCAGCAGAAGTTAATACAAGAGGAATGCTTACATGAAATTTACAATTGTTAAAGAATGACGACATATATGAAGCGGGAAAATACTTACGAAGATAAACATAACAAAATGAGTGTCCATCACATTTGATTACGAAATTACGGCTGGACGATACGCCAGAACAATAGCGAGCTTTAGCAAATCGAATGCTAAGACGACGCTATTTGGCTAAGAAAAGACATTGTGCACATGCGCGAGACAGCTGTTTCCATTGTCTAACCCGGGAAGATGCGTCGTCTTAGCGTTCGCGTCGCGTCACAGATCTAAAGCTCGCTATTATACAACCGCTGCGGAAGAATGATCCGGACGCATTGCGAATATCAGGTGGAGAGAGGTCATTGTTTAAGTGTAAGGTCCGCCTACCCAGATCACTACCCGCGTGAACCCACCGTCATATCGAGCCTGATGTCGGGATGTCACAACAACGGAAACGTAAAAAGCATGAACCTAGAGACTACCCAGCAAAGACAGAGAAAATCGCTACAGATGGGAATACTAGTAAAGAAGAACGTGTGTTTAAACTTAAAGGATGCTGCATTTTTCACTAGTATCACCAATTTTATGTTTCCTTACTGTGGAAAGTGTAATAGGCCCCTATGGTCGCAGGCAAAAGTTTGGGATCATTGACAAAACGAATGGAAACGTTCTTTTTTACGTTTTTTTTTTCAGAAAAACTTATTTCTTTCTGACGTAGGCATTCTTATCAGGCTTAAGAATTCGGAGCAATGAAACCCTTCAAACACTCTTTACTTTCACCTCTAATGTCTTCTGCAAAGACGATGCTATTGAGTTGGAAGTTATAGTATCGGTCACGGATAGAATGAGGTGCAAACTTTCAGTTTAGTCTAATAATAAATTCTCTTCACAGTGGTATAGCCATGGAGATTTATATCAGCACAGCGTGGTGAAGTTACGTACTTGACTGGACCCTAAACGTTAAAGCCTCTTTTCTTATGGCCTGATCACAAATACCATTTAGAACTGCTACAAACGCTGTACGAACGATTTAGACAATTTCGTAAGATCTTCTTGAGAAGGCCATACGAAACCAGCGTTCGTAGTTCGTAGCCTGGTCAATGGTCTTGTCCAATATTTTTTTTTAACTTCGTACGAAACCCTCTCTTCGTAAGGCGTCCGTACGAACGTCGTGCGAACATGGTAAGAACAACGCCAGAATTTGTAGGTTTGAGAGACAATTCTAGAAGCCTTAAATTCTTACGATGATTGTAAGTCGTTTATAGAGGGCTCTTACGTCTTTCGTAAGAATGCTTTACGAAGGGAGATTCGAACGCCATTCTTACTAACATCAACTCTTCGAGTTTGCAAGGCGTTCGTAAGGGACTCGTAAGGCGTAGGTATACAATTTTGTGCAACTGTTGAGTTTAGGGACTATAAAGCCAAACACGAGAAGTTCAAATCCTCAATCTGTTCTCGGTGTTCGACCAGAAAGCACCTCTGTTAAACATGGGACCAAAAGGGAAGGCAAGCAAAGGGAAAAGGGGGAAGGGGAAGAATAGAAAGGAGGGAGATGAGGAGGAAGGAGTGATAGAGCGGAAAAGCTACTTGCAGCTGCAGCTGCAGTTGTAGTCTCCTTGGCACTACTGCCATCTTGAAGTATAAAACTTTCAACTGTTACATAATTTTCGACAGGTCACGGCAGCGTCTTTTTAACAACCCTACAAAACATACCAAAAAGATATCATCTTCTTATGAATGACTTGAGAGTGCCGTGAGTTGCACGTAAGACCATCTTGCGACAAAAAGAAATCGTAAGATAGCCGTAAGTCTGACGAAAGAATAACTTAAGGCTTTCTTACGAAAAACGTACGAAGTCTAGGGTCATTGTATACCTGACAATCATTTTGTTTCTCTGAAAGGTCTTAAAGGTACTAGCCCACATTTGCAAACCCACGAAAATCAAAACTGCATAAAACAGGTCCAATATGACTCCAAGTACAAGTTATAACAGTAACATACCTCACCTGTTGCTCTTTGTCTATACCATTCGATAAAAGAGAGAAAATCATCGTTTTCAAATCAATTTTCAAACCGGGTCAACCCGACCCAAAATCGAATTACGAGCGCGGGCTAGCTACGTACATGTAACTTACACATGTATCGCATGCATGTAGTACGTACGTGGACCGGAGCTAGCGAGCGTTATACGCATGCATACGGTGCATTTTCATTTATTTTTATGAAAGTAATGGACTAATTGGAACGAAATTTTGCACAGGTGTTACTGCAATCATACCCAAACTCCATGCTAACTATGAGACCAATTGCTGCAGGTTTACAAATGTGGGCTAATACCTTTGAGTTGTTCTTGCGAATTAAATAGCGTTCGTACGAAATTCGTAAAGAGGCCGTAAGAATCTGTGCCCCATCTACGAATCTCTCCGAACTCCAGTATTCGCATGAACAGTGACATTCGTACGAACGCATCGTTCGTACGAACCTTTGTGACCGTAGCTTATACCCCCATCTATAGACGGCGATTCCGCTACGATCATCAAAAATCGACAAAGCGCGGTGGATCGTGGCTTGATCGCTTTTAAATCTTCTCCATCGTATCTTGAGCGGTTCAGAAGCGAGGAGGATCGCCACCATCGCCATGGTCGGCAACCTCGCTACGGAAGCTTTGAACATGTCCAAAACTTCTGTAGCGAGGTCGCGACCGATCGCCGTGGTTTTAGAGCGTATCACCATCGCCTCACGAGCGCATTAAAAGTGCCACATTCGTAGCTTTGACGGGGAAGCATCGCGCAAAGCGTAACTCAAGCGCATCAAAAGCGGCTCCCATCGCCCATGAAAATTACCACTTTTTACAGTATTACGAAACAGGAACCAACCATGAACGACAGAAAGTGATGCACAGACCAGGAAGGTGGACATGGAGAAAAACGTATAGAATTAATTTTTCAACGTACACTCAGTACTTATCCACTTTGTTTATTAAATTGTTTGTTTGTCATATACCATTGCAAGTCAATGAAAGTAAGAATCAATCGTAATATTTTGAAATATATCTTCATAAAATTGTCTCATTGTAGGATACGTTTTGTAGTTTGCTCGTAAGCCGGTTCTTTAATATTATACTCATTTTACCCTTTTAATTGAATGGATGACTTAACTGATAGTGCAATTTCACATCAGGTTCTAACTGGTGTGTTCTAGAATGCTAAGATACAAGGGTAAAACCATATTCTGCATATCGATGTTGGTTTGACACTGACATCTGCCTGAAGGAATTCAATCATGAAATCCATTTTATACCCCGATCGCTTGAGATCGTAGCATGAGCCCGACGTAAACGTATCACTGTCGCTCCGATCGTATCACTGTTGTAGCGAGGTCTTGATAAGCGTACGAATGTCGAAACACAGTCGGTTCGATTGCAGAAGCAGCGAGTCTCGTCGGCCTGGAAATGCGGCAACAACGTGGCAGAGTCGTATTATCATCGTGGTGCTATCGCCTATATACAGCGCAGGTTGAGCGTGGAGAAACTGTAGTGTAATCGCCTCGGAGGCCAAAACATTGAGACGGACGGCGATCGCGCCACGATTTGTTAAATCGTCACAGATCGCCATGGTCGCCATGGTCGCCTTCCTAGTGAGATGGGGGCCTTAAGAACACACTTTTCCAGTGTGTGTATAACTTTCTTTCCGTTATTGACATGTGTTTGGAAAGTCCACTTGTCATTGAATTATATGTCCTTTTAAAGCTTAGACTCTGCTCTTTCAGAATAAACCATTTACTAAAAATCTATGTCTGGTGACTTTATGGTTTATGATGCGCGATCACATTTGACCTAATTCCCATTAGTTACTATAATAATAACTATTATGTCATAGGATCGTTCTTACATAATGATGAGCATCTATGATGAAATAAGTGCTGAAATCACTAGCACCAACTAAGCAGGCACTAAAATACATGGACCATTTTTCTACAAGCATTACGGTGCTTCTTTAACACATGCCTGTTCCATGAATACTTTTATCAATATTTCTGTTTTTGAGTACGTGCGGAAATTCTCATATTAGAAAAAAAAAATAGCGAGTGTGACCGGATCTAACCGACAAAGATGCCTTGCACGACACAAGTGGTACTCGTGCGGCTCTCTACTGGTATCAGTAGCTACAACTGAATCCAGGGCGGCGAGTGAAGGAGTTCACGAGATGAAGCTTCGATGTAAAAGGATACACTAACTTCCCTTTGTCGTTAGCCTGGTATCTACGCGGCGACATGAAATGTATACCCTATTAACGATGGCGTACAGAAGCAGTTTAATGGAGCGATTTTAAGTGCGCGCAGTCGACACTACGTACAACCCTCCCTCACCCCCCCCCCCCCAACAAACACACACCGAAGTGACCATTAAATGCGGTTCCTTTGTCTCCCTGACCATTAGTTAAATATTCCGCTCTGTCGGAGTCACCTTTTCCCAAAATGTCATCGACCAATATTGATTATTACCACCAATTTCGAGAACAATAAATTACACTTGCGTGAGTAGCCACCGGAAATGTAAATTGATGCAACGCGTAACTAACTCTGTTCATGTAACAATAACAGTGGTCCATGATTATAACGCGACTGAAAAAGCACATCAATTTGTGATCTTTAGAAATCATTCTATCCGTAAAGGGGACTACTAGGTAATTAGGGATAATCCCATAGCGGGTACATATATACTTTCCTTTCAGTGTTGAACGAAAACTTTTGCCAAAAATGTATCGCTTTTATGTATAGCAACGATTTGTTTGTTTGTTCAATTTACGTCGCTGGTAGTTAGGGAGTGAAGTGATAGGGGAAAAATCAGCCTTATGTTGTTTACCATTAAAATATGCAACGTGGCTTAAGTGAAGAAACCCATAAAAACTATAAGAAGACCATTGCCTTTAAAGGGGTGGTACAGTATTGGTGGAGATGAGAATAGGACCTTTAACTTTTGGCGAGATACCAAGAAAACACTTATGAAATAGTACAGAGCATACCATTTTAAGAGGTATTCAAAGTTTACGTGATGAAAATCGCGTTTGGAATGACTGAAAAATCCAAAAACAAAGTAAAACAAAGCGATCGTAATAAAAGGAGGGTCCCACACCTTATTAGAATCGCTCTGTTTTTGATATCTATAGCCATTTCAAAACCAGTTTTCATCAAATAAACGTTGAATTCTTCAAATTCAACAAATTCTTCCGTCGAGATGTCTTCATTGCAACTGATTGACAAATTGCCCTACATCGACGTAAATAAGCACTGAATTGATCAGTGTTATAGTAGTAGCCATGATAAAAAATCATGGGCGTACATACTCGAACAGGATTCGAATCAGGAGGTCGTAGGTTCGAATCCTCCTCGAGTATGTACGCCCATGATTTTTTCATCATGGCTACTACTATAACACTGATCAATTCAGTGCTTATTTACGTCGATGTAGGGCAATTTGTCAATCAGTTGCAACGTTGAATTCCTCATGGAATTACATGCTCTTTCATATTTTATAAGAGGTTTCTCATTATCTCACCAAAAATATTAGAAACCTGATATTAGGTCTCAACCAAAACTATACAATCCCTTTAAAGAAAAAAAGTATCCACTTTCAAGTGGAGTTTGCCCCAAAAGATAACCTCTTGCAGTCAAGACTGTGTTTTTGTCTCTTGTACGTTTCGCATTACATTATTATGCAAAATGATATGTTCCTTCTTCGATAACTGCCTTCACATTTTGTTAACTATATGACGCTCTGGAAATGTACCGTCGGTCTACCCACGACTTTACTACGTGAAATCTTGTGGTCGAAAGCGTCGAGTAAAATTCATTGGTAACTCAGTAGCAACTACTTTGGCATTTGCACGGACCCAAACGATTAAAGGTACTTATTACCATTGAGAGCGCAGTGATTTACAAAAATGTTCGAGATATCACATTAGTTGTTGATGCATATGTGTATATAGGTCAGTTGTAGCGCAAACATCCTACCATATAAAAATTTTGCAATAAAGCCCAAGATATAAGGAGATGTCACTATTTTCCTCAATAAACCATAACTGTATAGACGGTTTATTCTAACATTTTTTTTTAACTGTAATTGTTCACATTTTGTACATTCAACAATATCTAGCCTCTATTATACAGATTCAAATTTTTCCATTGGTTGTTTCTATTCCTAACTCACATTTTTAGAACTATTTTAAATCACTAAAGCAGAGTGTTTGTTTCATCTGCAAATGGTAATTAATGCCTTCAAAGTTTAAGTTCACTTGGGCTTGCAGTTAGCGTAATTCAAGCAGACTTGCAGATAAACTATATAGTTAAAATATGAACCTAACTAATACGATATTAGCCAGATTATGCACACATAACACACACACACACACACACACACACTCATATATATGTATATATATATATATATATATATATATATATATATATCACGTAAGTATACAACATACTATAGGTAAGCAAAGTATAAACAGCAGTACAGTGTATATATGTAAGGGAAGAGAGGTTGCTTCATACCCGTTCCATGATGGGCCTTGACAAAAAAAAAGGAACATAGTTAAAAAATTAAAAAATAAATAAGGAGGGGGAAGGGAAGAAGCATAATACTATAGCCCAGATCGTGGATGATCAAAGACGAAGCATGAAGAATATACTCAGGAGAGTGCATGTTTCACGAAGAATTTAAGTTGAAATTCTAAGATCGACTTAAATTATGGTATGCTGTGTGTGACTTCAATTATTTCTAACTTCCAAATGAAGACGAAAGTTGTGGAAACTTTGTCATGCAGGTATAGGTGTACAAAATAAAATCAAGAACAAAGCATTTTTTCTGTAAATTTTTAGCACAATTTGAAGTGAATCATGAAAATGTTAAATTAGACCAAATAGGAAAACCAATGGCATACCATAATTCTAAGTTGTTTTTAAACTAGTAATTTAAGATTGATTTAAATTCTTTGAGAAACAGCCTCCAGATTTACTGCAGATACGAAGTGTCACAACTTCACGGAATGGTTTGTTTCTCATAACTACAGAAGAACTGCTTTGTAGTTTGGATGAGCCTCTGAACTGGGCACACACATAAGAAACTGCGGATTCGAGTCCTGCCCTGAGATTACCAATCCTATATATCCACAGGCAGGATATTTTCTCTCTCATTCTCTTCTTCCTTTCTTTAAATCAACAAACAATTGGCCGCTGTGTCCCTTTTGACCCACGCAGGCGGATAGGTGTTGGTGGTATACACTTAAAATGGGCGGAGATATCTGGGTTAAACAGCGATCACTTTAAAGAGGCTACTTTGGTAAAGAATATCATACTGTTATTAGCCTAAATAAAAAGTTATCACTGTGTTCGTGATAACCAATATACACGAGATATTGTCATAATTATCACAACTATCATTTTCACTTTTACTTTCATCTTTATGCCATTATGGTTATCAGTAGATTGATGTATTAAAGTTGCAACTCACTCCATCTTCCAAAAACCCCGCCCGCTCCCTCGCAGACACAAAGTGATAGAATCAATCTATTCCATACACTATTGAAAGTCAAGAAAAAAAAAACTGTGATATTGTCGGCTCGGATTATATCTTTATTTCTTTTCAGCTCTTGTGTTGCAGCCAGTGTAATAATATGTCCGCTCCAGTCGGGTGACTGCGGAGAGCCCTATTAACTGATTATAATACGAGGATATCCTATAAGTCTTCGGTGAAGGGTATTAATTATTTCTCCTTCAGCAAATTACTTTTCTCTAGCCTCTTCCTCTATTCACAAGGCTAAACTGTCTTTGCAAGATTCACGAGGATAGAGCGATAAAATCGAACTAAAATTCTTCGTTAAAGAAAAAGAAAAAAATGTGCCTATAATACGGGAGGCAAATTACGATTTCGCGGTGGCAATAATGCACCTCAGCTTAATTGCGTTTGCCATAAAAATTTCTCTGCCGGTTGCATGATTTTGATTAATGACCTCCAGCTTTGTTTTTGGCACATAGTGAGAACTTTCAATGTTATCATATTCTTTTTGGGCGGGGCGACAGCGGAAGTTGTCATGGCCAGATTAGTACAAAATAATTTCCTTTTTTAATTTGTAAACTTTGCGAAATTAAGTAAATGATTAAGTTTTAGAATAGATTATCAGACCGAAATCTTGATAAAGATCCTTCTCAGACGAATATTATCCCTGCTGGAAAGACCACAATGTCCCACAGTGTGTTCACTCACAGTGTGTCACATAGTCGGCTGTGTAAATACGGCGAATACGCTCGAGTTTAACAGTATGAAATGAAGATGATTTCACACTGTGGTGTGGTTTGTCACAAATACTGTTCACATACGTAGTTATGTTCAGTTTCAGTTCAGAGATCAGTTCAGTTTATTTCTGCATTCCGTTTTAAATGCAATGTAAAACAAAATTTGGCCATATACCACGAATCATATGAACGATTCCATCGCATTAATGCATAATTTGGGATACGATTGTAAAAAGAATACATATGGGGAGTAAATAATATACAACAATGCCAGATTGAATGCAAAATGTACGATAAGGAACAGTTCATATGTCACACAGTGAAATCGATGATTTACAATGTGTTTCAATGTTAAAACACTCGAATTCAATAGTATGAAGAGATTTCACACTGTGTTTCACACTGTGGGACCCTGTTCTCTTTCCGGCAGGGATTCGCCTTACATATTCTGGGATACCAGGGCCCTGTTTCGTAAAGCTGTTCGTAAAGTTACGAACGACTTACGAGCGACTGGTGATCAGTTCTTGAGCTGAATTATTGACATTCTGGTAAGTATGGCACATCACAACTGATCACCAGTCGCTCGTAAGTTGTTCGTAACTTTACGAACAGCTTTATGAAAAAACACCCCAGGTTGGATTGATAGTATCGCTGCCTATTGGCTGATTGGCACACAAACAGGAACGTGATCTATATATTTTTAAAAGTTCATGTCGGAGCTCATACGCGAGAATTTCTTAAAGCCATATTCTCTTTTATTCAAGGGGAAGTCAAAACGTTTGACTGGTATTTTCATACATTTGCCTTGATCATGTTGATGGGGTCAATTAGGTTGCGCTATCATTGTAGTAAACTTAATCACAAATAAAATAATAGTTAGCATAATGACGACATATTGGTAATTAGGGTATTAAGAGCAATCGAGTCATCATTTCAATATTGGGAATACGCTAACGTGAGCACAGCTAATGCGGACATGAGATTTACATATTCTTCTTTTAATTGAATTCAGCGTCACATTCTATCTTAAGATATGAAGGAGAGATGAAAAGAATTAAAAGACGTGTCTCCCTTTCATTAGTTCACGGTCACCTCTTGGATCGAGAAATCAATATGGCAAAAGGGTAATCACACAGTAAAATTACCAATCGATAATAACAACATCTTTTCTGTGTCATTGTTTTGGATGAAACTGTAGTAGTTGACACCGGTGTTGCTGTTTAGTTTGTTTGTTGTTGTTCTTTTTTTCAACAGAGATAACCAGCGTGGCCTGTAAAAGTATAACTTTAGATAGAATTAATTCAAAGGTCATTTTCATGAAAACAGTAACAATTTGAGGTCGTAATTAATCACTTGATTTCTTTACGTTTCGTTATTTCAGGAGCAAATTCTGAATCGTCATTTGATCTAGATCAGTTGGAGGAGGGGGTATTCCATCAAGCGTTTTATCAGAGGTTTTTTATCTCTCTCTCTCACTCTGACAAATTTGCTCTTCGCAAAATCACATACAAAGATTTCAATAGCTCAAAATAGCTTGTCAGAAAAAAAAAATCATCTGACAAAACACCAGATGAAAATATGCCCCCAAGTCTATGAGATAAAGGAAAGATACAGATCTACTCAGACGGACAGATGATGTTCATAAGTGGACGAATCAGGCAGTTTATGGAGTTCAAAGAAGGCCCCAAAACGGGATCTGGGGCGGAAGATTTAATCGTGAGGGCTTTGTAGACATTCCATACATCAGATCGGGACATGGATGTAAACATCTTCAGAGAAAAGTCTGACGACTTCTTGACTTTACACGAGGCTGTGACCAAACAGGGGATGAAAGCCTAAAAGCGTCAAAACTTTGACACTGACTGATGCGATGTCAAGTCTCTCTGTCGACAGGATCATTGTAAACAGGTTTGAAATTAAACGCTGTTGTCACGAGAACGACAGATTGATTAATTCTACTTCATCTCCGTATGTTTCTCTTCCTTATTTTCATAAGTGCGCTAAATTGGTAGTCAATATGTGATCTCATTCTATACACATAAAAAAGAAAGAATAACAAAATTATACTGTTTGGATAGCTTAGATTTTTGCCAACACAATGCTTGTGTTTTGTCTTCTATTCCCATTATTACGTTTTGTCTCATGTAAACGCTCATTAAAGGAATCCAGCCTGTGCTATGAATTCTCTATACTGCAGGAGCCGAGGAACGAAATGTATTATTATGATTATAATTGCGGGGGGGGGGGGGCGGTTGGCTGACCGACCCACGGGGAATGTCCCTTTTCATGCCCCTTGCAGGGTCAAATGTCAACCGTCCCCAGCTATCCTTCCTATCAAGTTCTCGTGTGATTTTCTACAAAAATTGTCATCATCATGTCCTAAGTAAAGAGCCAAATAAAAGCTTTACTGCCTATTGTTTAATATGACTTGATAATAGAATTCAAATCTCCACAAAATCAGAAAAAACAAAATTTTGCCTTTTTAGTGGGGGAAATCTTTAGCTGTAATCATCTAATAATTATGTGCCTCCAAGTTAAGGATCAAATGCAAATATATTGATCTATTTGAACAAGTTGTGTTTTTTTTTTCATTTTATAACAAAGGTATATGACCGACCTATGGTTCAAATAAAACAGGCCTTTTTTTTTTTTTGATGTACGTATATTTGACTACAATTGAGCTATATTAAAGTCGGTATGTCCTGCTTGGACGCCAACTTTTTTTAACGGGAACCAACCATCTTACTCACCTACTCAGCGTTACAGGGTTGGGGCTGCAAGGGGGGGGGTAACCATTCACCGCACCCCGACCCCCCCCCCCCCCCCCCCCCCCCGGCTACACTACTCTTCTTTCACACTCCTTGAGGCTAGTTATAGTGTGATCTAGATTTTCAGCAAGTTTTTGAAGAAATGATCACCGTGCTTTCAAGACTATATTTCATAACAAAACATTTCAAATATAGTTTAAGATACAATCGATACCATCTTATCCGGGGGTTATTTTGTAAGTGATATAATATATATACATATATATATATATATATATACAGACAGACAAATCAAACATTTGTAAAATCAAACAGCAATGAAACCTGACAATATATATCTAGACAGCATTTCCCTGACACGTTTTACTGTTACGTGTTTACGGAGTAAAGACAGCGAGTAAACGTGTTCCACTTTTTAAAAGTTATTCACACAAATAGAACTATGTATATATTCACGTTACTGAAAGAAGCAAAGTTCAAAGAATACACGATAAAACGTCCTTATGGGTATCAAACTTATTTCACCTTCCATGGAAACTACACGACATGAAAGACTGCATGAACAGTATAGCGTATATTACAGGGTTTATTGCCGAATTCAACATCATTATTATCTTTGAGCCCAGCCGCAACAGCACCGACTTCGGCCCACCACTATGAATAGTGTAAATTTTAGGCGGGCCAGTTGATTCTAAAATAGCATGAAGGCCTACTGCTTTTTATGATTTATTCAACCATAAATATCTTATAACAATTATGTTGTGGTAGTACATGTGATCAGGGGATGGCTTCTGGCTTTTAGTTGTGGTTTGTTTGATCTTTATAACAATGTAATTATATTTTGTTTTGACTTTCAAATAAATAAATAAACATAATTATAAATCTTGCGCGTCCCGAGTAGATCAAATTGATAGGTGCACGCAGCTTACCTTTACATTAAGATTAATGCCGAACACTCAATCAAACTCGTATACCCCTTAAAGGTTAGCAAAGTTGTTGAACCCATGATATACACACTGTAAGCGCACATTAGGGGAGATCGCGGTCGTACTTTCTTCAGGTGGTTATCTCGACACTATATGCTGGTATACATGCTGGTATTATCTATGACACTTGTATATTAAATGTTGAGGTTGAGTTTCCGTAATTTGATCTTTCGTAAGGCAGTGACAACGGGACAAAGAAATCTTGTGGGTTCATTACGCGTACAAAGCAAAGCGCGTCCCATTGGATGTGCACAAATCATAATCATAGCAGCGACCTTCAAAATGTATATTTTCTATACTGATGTATAAGGCTATACCGAGAACTCAGAGGGCTATCTTTTTATATTACTGTCTGCAGACATGGCAGACAAGAACGCAACCACATTAAATGAACTGTCTGGGTAACCTTTCACGATCTAAAAGATCTGAGATTGTTGTTTTGTTGATTTTTTTTCTTTTGCCTTTTTTTTAGGGGGGGGGGAGGGGTTAATGCTGTTTAGATTCTTTCCCGCTGCACAGGTATAACGACTTTATCAGGGGCAGAACGTAGTACTAAATCTTTGTGCCAGATTTGGACCGTAACCTGTGCGTTGCTACAGGAAGACACGCACAGCCTTTTTAAAGGAAGTTGTACCTGCATCATTGTCGAGGCACGCATATTAATAACACCTGGACAGAAACTCAAGGGACGTGGTTTCTTCTTCCTTCCCCATTTCCAATCTTTTTCTTTACCTTGGTACTTTTTTTTGGTCTTTCTGTTCTTATTTTCTTTTAACACTGGCAGGATAAACCTAATGCTCGTGGTTGGCATCCTATTACTACTACAGGTGCAAACGGTCCTAAACAAACTTAGGACATATAGCTCTTCGGAAATCATTATCCTGTCTTCATTCAATTGGAAATTCTTAATTTCACTGCACATAGATAATAGAAATAGTTCACTTTATAAAATCCGGGGCCTGTTTGACAAAAACTTACGATTGATCTTACGCTCGATTTATTGAGCGTAACTCAGTATATCGAGCGTAAGATCAATACTGATCGCAAGTCTGTTTCATAAAGATTCCTACGCTTGATTTAAAACATAGATTTGATAGCAGATTGAGCGTAAGTTTTGGGGATAGCGTCAATCACATGATAAATTTCACGATCACTATTTATGTAACGGGCCCCTGCACAAAACCAGAAGGACATTTTATTTCAATCTGAGATCGAAACACGAACTTTAATCTTCTAAAATGAGTTTCCAATTTACGAATCAGTCAAAGAGTTAGAGGATTTTGAAAATTCTGTCACAACAAACCGCTATATAACAACAACAACAATAAAAAGGTTCAAGGAAAGACTTTTTTCCCTCTTCCTCATGAGTGAGACACTAGAAATGAATATTGTAAAGGAAATTACAGTAAACGGATACAGCACTTCACCACAGGAAAGTAATGCTGGGTTCTGATTGGTTCTTCTTCTTCCGTTAAAGTGCAGTCTTTATACTTTAAGATAGACGAATTATTTTTGTGTGGGTATAGGTATAGGTTGGTGGTCATGCACTTTAAGGGTTAGCACCCTGCCCTTTACGATGAATGAATTAAGTGGAATCTTTTACGTGCATGAGTTGTGACTCTCTTACACACGGGAACTCCATTTTGTGTCCATTTTGAGACAGAGTGTTTTTGCCTCTTACTATTATAGAGCTGACGGTATGGTTACACCCAGCATTGCTCAGTAAGACTCCGGAATCGAACCCAGGTCCTTTGGATCTGGAGGCAGACGCGCCACCGCTTGTACGTCCTTATTTGAAAACAAACACACAAATACGACCTAAAGTAATTTAGGCGTGTCGAACTGCGTTGTAAACAATGAGACTCTGATACGCATACTTTCTTATTATCTTATTCAAGGTTCGATGCACCTTGACAATGTGGACCCTTTTCAAAGCAAAAGCAAACTCGGGGCCAAATTCAGTTTGTAATTACCAAACCATTTTTGTGCTAGGGCAGACAACCATTATACGTGGGAGTGGTTGTGAATCTGCTTTGACACACATAAACCCGACCCTCGACCCCGATTCCGACCACACATTCAAGCCTGATATCATGAAATTATGACCTTTATTGAGGCTCACAATATCTAATGTAGTAAAGGTTAAAGCTTATACTACGTTTTTTATGTAATAGGTTATTCCTTAAATACTGTTGTCATTGATGGCAGCTGTTTTTTTATGGTCTTTGTATGATTGTTTCGACCACCCCCCCCCCGCAAAAAAAAAAAAAATGGCTATTCTTTTTTTATCAATGTTGACTAAAAAACGTAAATATTTGATCGAACTGTCTTGGGATGCTAACCGTATTTTCTTGGAATAACGAGTCTGTCTCTCCCTTAGACATTGACCATTTAATTCGAGTTCTCTTGGACAAAGATTTTTGTATTGTTTTAAACTCCCACCAAAACGAGGCCAGCCAAATCAACGCCAAATAAAACAAAACAAAACAAAACTGAACTATACTAAATTAAACTCCATAACTACACGCGAGTCCGTGGTGCGGAAGTAGACCGGACATTGCAATTCCTTTCTTCTATCTCTTTCTCTTTCTCTCTTTTTTTTCTCTTCCTGTGAGTACTACCACATACTCTCTAAAAAAGAACGAGTGAAAATGTTCACTCTTGAAGAAGTGAATAACAGAAAAGAGTGAGTTTCAAGTGAAATTAGAGTGATTTTGGACTGAAAATGTTCATTTTCACTCATTTTGGAGTGACCTCAGGGATCACTCCAAGATTTTCGAGTAATAATAAATAGATACATATTTTCACTCAAAATTCACTCCAATTTCACTCAAAACTCACTCTTTTCTGTAATTCACTCCTTCAAGAGTGAACATTTTCACTCTTTCTTTTTTAGAGAGTATACCTCTCTGGGAGGCATTAGGCAGAGAGAGAGAGAGACATAATAGGTGAACTTGCATGAAGCTATGATAGCACACTGCTGAACATCACCAAAGAAAACAAGGACAATCATGTGCCTTTTAGGAGGTACGATGGTTTGGACAAGGTCAAGATTTATTTGGACCCCTAAAAAGTAATAACTCTCAGCATATTTTTCAATACTCATATGATATCATAAGTACATTTAAATATATGCATACATGTATATAATATATAAATATATATATATATTATATATATATATATATATACACGTATATAGTATCTATGAATGCGTGTGTTTATGTGTGCATGCGTATAATTATTAAGTTGAAGAATATGAAAACTTAACCAGAAATCGTGTCCCTTTTTTTCCTTTTGCTGCACATCCAAAGATTCTCTAACGCTGAATGGGACATTGATCAATTTTTAAAAGGAACGTTTACTTAAGCTGCAACTATAGATATCCCAGAAGCTTTCATTTCGTGTGTTTGTTTGTTTATTTGTTTGTTTGTTTCAAGCTGAAATACTTGAATCGCCGTAACTCCCTGGAGTTCGTTCACCTCTATCGCTATAGTAGAATTCAGCTGCATATCAAACCGTTTTAGGAATGATATCGAAATCTAAATGTCATTTTTGTTTCAACGCAGACTTGTAATTTCGTCTCCGTATTTCTCTTTTTTATGCTATTCGTCATATACGTATATACACAAAGACAACGCCTTCTTTCTTGCTTGTTATTCTTTATGATTTCCAGGTTTAGTTCCTCCTACACATTTATTTGGTTTTTTTTTTTTGGTTTTTTTTTTGGTTTTTTTTTTGGTTTTTTTGTTTTTTTTTTGGGGGGGGGGGTTTCACTTCAGTGCACTTTGATCACACCAAAATTGACCAAGCAGCTTACAAATTCTTCGTTACCCCAATGTGGTATATGGATATCAGGTGTACTATCTTGTGAACACATTCTAGCAAAGCACAGATGAAGTTCATGAAAAAGTAAAGTAAAGTTTCATGCACGCACTTCAATACTGCGGATCGCACAGAAATTTCAAAAAGCAGGGGCACCGCGAAATAGATATGGGGTCGGATATGTCTGGAACTCTCCAAAGAGCATCGAAATATCAAAAAAGCACAATGTGTGTGTTTTTGTTTTTTGTTTTTTCTTCCGGTGCAAGTTTAACAAGCTGAGATCGTGATTTGAAAATCAAATGAGTCATAGAGACAGCATCGAAGAATTGTCTGATATCCATGCTGGTGATTAACGTTAATCCTTCAAAATAATTAACAGCAGTTGCACTGTTTATACTCACTCGTGTTAGCTGGGGTGGATTGTCCAGCGCCATGGCGAAAAGCACACAGGGTGAGAGACCCAACAAGTAGTAAACAGTAGTAAACAAATCCCTGCCGATACATGACTCTGTCTGTAATGGGTAGTCACGCGTACCACTCCACTACCACCACTTAGCAGACGCACTTCTTTCCAAATGTGGTTGAAGAAAGCGCGCGACCCCGATACATACTTCCAGAGATTGACGAGAATACTGACGGACTTCCCGGCGTGGCGCGTGCTGCTCGCTGCGGGCTGCTGGTGAACCCTTTCAAATTGTGCACTGATTCGTGGACCTCGAGCGTGAAGGCCAACAGAGATGGCGCTTTGTTGTGGCTATGTATGAAAGACTGACACCAATCACTGTCTACGTCACTGTTTTTTGCAATCGACCGCCAGCGCATAATGCCATTCGTAACCTTTAGGCACCAGTGTAAAGGATTAAAAACTCACTACATCCTTTTGTCAAATCTTCCTGGTGCGACACAATGCCATGTTTGAAAGTTCTGCAAAGTTAACCGTATCAACAGACCTATATAATTCATCTTCCTAATGTAGGTTGTACTTGTTGCTCAAATATGTTTTACAAGCTTGTCTAATAGTGAATAAGAAATACTATTGCGGAGTAGAATTTAATACGTTTGATTACGTCCACGTACACAAATACCAGCAGCAGTGTCAAAACAAACAATGTAAAAAGAATCATTACATACGTCACCATATTTCAATTTCAATTTTATTTTCATATTTTTCGATGAATAAATACACCAAATACAACTAAATCAAATAATACATGATATCAAGCAAGGAGACATACCTACATAGAATATTGCAAACATGATATCATAAAACATGGTGGTCGATCTATGAAAGTTGGAATCTGAAAATGAATGCTTAATGAATATGAAGGAACCTACCTAAAAGCAAGCTTGTCGAGCGTAGGTCCCATATGCTGTAAAATAAACATGCACATGGTGTACGTGCGCATTACTATCTCAACAAATAAATATATGAACACACACATATGCATATATATATATATATTATACATATACATACATACATATACTGATTTTTTAAAGCACTCATAATGCCTAATTGGAGTATAGGGGACAAAGAATACCAAATTTACTACAAAAAATATTTTTCAGTCTACGCAAAGTTCATATAGGGGAGGAGCTAGGGATTACAGTGTTGTTACATAGCTGGGACACACGTTGACATCATGTCGTATAACAAACAAACTTACATGGCACAGCTAGTATCCCTCACATGCAAGACAGAAGAAAATCAATAAAGGTGTATGGGACCGCAGATATCCTGAGGCATTTTTAGCCTACAAAATGAATAGGCAGATGACAAGACCTCGCCTCAACCAATGGGTTGAGATTGTTTGGAGTGTCCTCCGTCCCTCCTGTCATTGTATCATTCAAGGTATGTTTTTTTCTAGCACGCATGGCTTGCGATATCCGCAAATTTAATCCGTACTTGACAGAACAAATCCCAAGGTTACAAAATGTTAGAATTCCGTTGCGGATTAGTCTGATGCGGTGGAGTGGGGGTAAGGATTATTAGTCGAAAATACAAGTAAATAAAAAAGACGTCGGTGCACGGAATAAATCTCAGTATTGAAATGCAACTGGACACCTGAACAGACATCTTGAAAGTTATTTGAAAAGATAAAAAAAGAGAAAGGGGGTGGGGGGTATAGAAGAACACGGAAGGAAGGAAAGGTAACCTGAGTGACCTGGGTAGAAAAGTGTGGAGAGAGAAAAGAAATTATTAGTTATTATTTTCCATATAATATTCTACAGAGTATATATTCAACTTTGATATCTCCCTATCTTAATTATTGGATTCTGGCGTGGGGAAATGCTTCTAAAAATCTTATCGATTTGTTATTTATTGTGCAAAAACGCGCTATTAGAATTGTAAACCACGCTGGATACTTATCGCATACGAATGAACTTTTTATGAGCAATAAAATTTTGAAAATTCCTGAGTTATTTTCTTACAACGTTTGCCTGTTTATGTTTCAATTCTCAACTGGCCAATTACCAGATGCATTTTCCAAAATGTTCACAAGAAACTATACAGTTCATGATTATCCAACCCGCCAACGTTATGCGTATCACCTTCCACGTACCCGAACAATTTTTGCGAAAAAAACTATCATGTTCACTGGACCTAAGTACTGGAATGAACTCCCCACGGAACTTACAAGCTGCACCACTTTAACCTCATTCAAACGAAAATTAAAGCAATATCTTTTGAGCAGCTACGGCATGCATATTGTATAGTACTTGTTGCTCAGTATTTCCTCCCTTGTCTATCTTATTTATCTTCTAGTAGTAGTCCGACGGGATCCTAACCATGTACATTATTATTCTTCGATCAGTCTGCCTGTTGCGCTCTCTAAGTTTTTATTGTTACACTCGATTGTTGGAATTCTTGCGCGTGGCAGCTGTCTGTTACCATGGTCACACGGCCTGCATGGTTTAGGACCCCGCTGGAATTTGACACCTGAGCTCCATTGTCCTTGTGTGTATATTTTATATTCACGACAAAATTCTTTTAGCCCACCTTTCATTTATGTATTTATGCCAAACTGTTACGTCATCATCTATACCTCCACACCCACTTAAATCCTTACAATCTCAGTCGTTGTTCTCTCAATGTCCTTATAGTCTGGGTGCCAGAGGCTGAACCTTGTTTTACCGTCCACCCAATGTTTTTTGATGGTTTTACCCTATTTCGGGGGTGCTGAATCCGAATCCGGATGATGCAACTCTTGCATCCTTGAGGGTTTTGAGATATTCAAGATGGCCGCCAAAATGGCCGCCAAAATCGGAAATTCCCACGTATTTCCTTCTAAATGGTGAGATATTGAAAACAAGTGATGGTTTTACCCTATTTCGAGGGTGCTGAATCCGAATCCGGATGATGCAACTCTTGCATCCTTGAGGGTTTTGAGATATTCAAGATGGCTGCCAAAATGGCCGCCAAAACCGAAAATTCCCACGTATTTCTTTCTAAATGGTGTGAAATTGAAAAGAATTGATGATTCTCCCTATTTGGAAGGTGCTGAATCCGAATCTGGATGATGCAACTCTTGCATCCATGAAGTTTTTGAGATATTTAAGATGGCCGCCAAAATGGCCGCCAATTAAAACCGGAAATTCCCATGTATTTCCTTCTAAATGTTGAGAAATTAAAAACAATTGATGGTTCTACCCTATTCGAGGGTGCTGAATCCGAATCTGGATGATGCAACTCTTGCATCCATGAAGTTTTAGAGATATTCAAGATGGCCGCCAAAATGGCCGCCAATTAAAACCTGAAATTCCCACGTATTTTCTTCTAAATGGTGAGATGTTGAAAACAATTGATGGTTTTACCCTTTTTCGAGGGTGCTGAATTCGAATCTGGATGATGCAACTCTTGCATCCATGAAGTTTTAGAGATATACAAGATGGCCGCCAAAATGGCCGCCAATTAAAACCGGAAATTCCCACGTATTTTCTTCTAAATGGTGAGATGTTGAAAACAATTGATGGTTTTACCCTATTTCGAGGGTGCTGAATCCGAATCTGGATGATGCAACTCTTGCATCCTTGAAGATTTTGAGATGTTTAATATGGCCGCCAAAATGGCCACCAAAACCGAAAATTCCCACGTATTTCCTTCTAAACGGTGAGAAATTGAAAACAATTGATGGTTTTACCCTATTTCGAGGGTGCTGAATCAGAATCTAGATGGTGCAACTCCTGCATTGTTGAAGATTTTGAGATATTCAATATGGCCGTTAAAATGGCCGCCCAAAACGGAAGTTCCCATGTATTTCCTTCTAAATGGTGACAATTTGAAAGCAATTGGTGGTTTTTATCTTATTTTGAGTGTGCTGAATCCGAAGCTCAGGATACAACTCTTGCATCCTTAAGGGTTTTGAGATAATAAAGATGGTCGCCAAAAATGACCGCGAAAAACGGAAATTCATATGTACACCCCCTATTTCCTTTTAAATGGTGTAAAATATAAAACAGTTGGTGCCTTTACACTATTTTGAGTTTGCTGAATTTGAAGCTCCAGTATACAGCTCTTACTTCCTTGAGGGTTTTGAGATAATAAAGATGGCAGCCAGAATGGCCCCTGAATGGCCGTCAAAAACGAAAATTTCCATGTAAGCCCTATATTACCTTCTAAATGGTGTAAAATTAAAAACAATTTGCGGTTTTACTCTATTTCGAGGGAGCTGAATCCGAACCTGGTTGATGCAACTTTCGTGTTCTTTTTTAAGGGTTTTGAGATGTCCAAGATGACCGCCAAAATAACTGTCAAAAATTGGAAAATTTTAGGCCCTATTCAGCACCCTCGAAACTTGGTTGTTGAAATTCGTCCATTTTTTAGGGTTTTTAGACGTCCAAGATGACAGCCAAAATAAGTGGCAGAAATTCCAATGTTAATATATTTTTTTCGTAATGGTAAAAATTTTAAACTAGATTGATGGTCTTACCCTATTTCGAGGGTGCTGAAGGTCTTTGAAGGTTTTCGGACATCTATAAATGTCCTGTATGAACGGAAACTCCTTAACATGTTTTGTCCTTAACAAGTATTGTGCTCCAACGCGAAGCGGGAGATTAAACCCATGCAGGGTGAAAAGCAATAATTCGTATTCTTCAATTCAACTCAGTTGAGCGAATTTGTCAAATCAGCTAAAATTTATTGACAGTCAAAATGACTGTCACAATGGTATTGTAATATACTGAGATATTCCGATATGTTTCAAACGGAACTTTAACACCTACTGGGAAAAAAAGAAGTGATATTTACATCATACTGAAACGTACTAACGCAAAGAAAGATACGACTGAAAATGTCTTTATGCATAATTGTTATGAAATAATGCTTGTGGTCGCCAATAATATGGCTCCATAGATGTAAAGTTAATCCTTTTCGGCTACCAATAGAGTAAAATCAAATAATGGCATGTTGGTATTTGGTGTTGAAACTTGTCTTGTATTCTGACGAGTCTCGCCTCGTATTCTTGTGAAACTTGTCGCATATTCTGATTAGGTCATTGGAAATGGTTGCATCCACGACCACTATAGTAGATATCAATAAGGGTAATTTCAAAAACACTCTGCGCGATTATGATATTCGTAAATACTGGATTATCAACTATTACCTTCCATGTTGTCGTTTGATTTTTATTTAGTTTTTTTTTTTCACGGCGCGTTACCTGTAATTTGTCCGTCCCCTCGTGTGTGTTTGTAATAGATTATATGTACATATATACATATACACATACATAATGTTACATCATATTGAAGAAAAAATTAAAGCATAACAATAAAAATGTCCCACTCGTGTCTTCAACAATGTCATCAAGACCACCGAATAACCAATTTGAGTGTTCATGGATAAAGAGATTAAAACTGCTCATGGATTAAGGCAGGTAATGTTGGGTAATTTCAGTACACTTCTCTACATCACTATCACAATATGATTTAGATGAACATGTCTTGTCCATTAATTGTTAGTGTTCAAAACTTATCCATTATGTAGAGGAAACAGTGTAATCTTGCAATTATTCAACCGCATCTGTAGTCTTGAAGGGTTAATTTCTGGCACACTTGTATCGTACCAACTCAAAAATATCCAGTAGAGCTGGTTTCACTGTGTATGACGAAAACCACCAATTGTTATCAATTTCTCACCATTTATAAGAAGGAAATACATTGGAGTTTCCGTTTCGGCGGCCATTTTGGCGGCCATCTTGACTATCTCGAGGTGCATCATGCAGATTCGGATTCAGCACTCTCGAAATAGGGTAAAACCATCAACTGTTTTCTATTTCTCACCATTTAAAAGCTAATACATAGAAATTTCCGGTTTTGATCGGCGGCCATTTTGGCGGCCATTTTGGCGACCATCTTGAATATCTCAATACCCACAAGGATGCAAGGTTTGCATCATCCAAACTCGGATTCAACACCATAGAAATAGGGTAAATCCATCAATTGTTTTCAATTTCTCACCATTCAGAAGGAAATACATGGGAATTCCCGGTTTTAATTGGCGGCCATTTTGACAGCCATTTTGGCGGCCATCTTGAATATCTCAAAAACTTCATGGATGCATGAGTTGCATCATCCAGATTCGGATTCAGCACCTTACAAATAGGGAGAATCATCAATTATTTTCAATTTCACACCATTTAGAAGGAAATACGTGGGAATTTTCGGTTTTGGTGGCCATTTTGGCGGCCATCTTGAATATCTCAAAATTCTAAAGGATGCAAGAGTTGCATCATCCGGATTCGGATTCAGCACCCTCGAAATAGGGTAAATCCATCAAATGTTTTCAATATCTCACCATTTACAAGGAAATACGTGGGAATTTCCGGTTTTGGCGGCCATTTTGGCGACCATCTTGAATATCTGAAAACCCTCAAGGATGCAAGAGTTGCATCATCCAGATTCGGATTCAGCACCCCCGAAATAGGGTAAAATCATCAAAAAACATTGGGTGGACGGTAAAACAAGGTAAGGCCCAAAAAGTGGCTTTGGCACCCAGACTATTACTTGTAGTAGGTTATAGTTGCAACATGTGACCTTTCAGTGTTTTATTCTGTATTTTATATAGCAACATTTTATTTGATCTTGTTCGTTTTAATCGGATCCCCCAATTATAGTATGGTCTAAAAATATCTGTACTTATGCTTCCCCTAATCTGATATTACCACGGGACCTGCGGCTCTATACAAGCTTGCTTTTACGCAGGCCCCATCATATTTTTCGCATTATGATCTCAGTTTAACTCGCATGTATACAGACCTTGTGTATACCAAGAAAAACTTTTGAACATTCCGGTGAAGTTCTATTTTGAATTATGTTCTGTATAGATTTCGTATCAATTTACTTTATATTGTGATATATGTGCAGAGACTCCAACCCAAAGCACCTTCTGATCTGGAGATTCTCCCGCCTGAAACCCCTAGCAAACGGGAGACTCCAACTTGATGTGTGCGAAGCGCGAAGTTCCTAGGGTTCTAGATGCTTTCTGATGCTATCTAAGGTTTATTTTTTCAACATACGATAGAAATAAGTAAGAAATCCTTTCCAACGGGAGACAAAGAGCCAGGGCGGGAGAAATTGCATCTCAAGCGGGAGAACGGGAGATTTTGCAAAAATGGGTTTGCGGCGGGAGATCTCCCGTCGAAAACGGGAGAGTTGGAGTCTCTGTATGTGAGAAATATGAAAATAAATTGAAATGAAATGAAATTGAAAAATTAGGAATAATGAGTCTCTACTCTCTAAAAAAATCGAGTGAAAATATTCACTCTTAAAAGAGTGAATACAAAAAAAAAGAGTGCATTTAGAGTGAAATTGGAGTGAATTTAGAGTGAAAATGTTCATTTTCACTCGTTTTGGAGTGACCTCAGGGATCACTCCAAAATCTTCGAGTGATCCCTGAGGTCACTCCAAAATGACTGAAAATGAACATTTTCACTCAAAATTCACTCCAATTTCACTCTAAATTCACTCTTTTTTGTATTCACTCTTTTAAGAGTGAGTATTTTCACTCGATTTTTTTTAGAGAGTACGTCTGCTCTATTCTGTGATTACTGTAGAGTATCTAATGTATGTTTGTATACAAAAATATAGATAATTATATACATATATATATATACATATACACACACAAATATATATACTTATTGTTTGCTTTGAAAACAACAATGCCGATGATAAGTCTATCATGATACAGTAACAACGCTTAAAAAATCTTGACAATAATTGATTAGTTCAAGTCTTCGTAACGCATAATAATATGCCTGGTTGATGCCGTTTTGCTGACTTTATTTTCAGTCACCTATGGGGTGACGCACGATGGGTCAGCATCATTCTCCAGTTTTCCCTCGGGTAAGGGGGGGGGGGGGAGGGCACGTAGCTGGATCACTGCACCGGTTTAGCAATATTGCTTTTTGTATACGATGAATGGATGAAGTGGGATATCATTTAAGTGTATGGGTCGTGAGTATAGCTCAAACTCGGGACCTCCATTAAATACCCTATAATATCTGAGAGACAGTATGTTTTTCCCGTTTACTAAACGGGACGACATTATTTTATACAATATTTCTCAGCTATAGACTCAGCAGGAATAGGCCCGAGTCACTGATTTATAGGAGCATGCAGACGCGCTACCGACTGAGCCGAATCACTTGCCCCAATAATTGAGATTGAAAACCGTTCAAAAGAGACATTCTTAAATACGAGCTGGTTGTTTCTGGAACAGCTAATTGATTGATTGATTGATTGTTGTTGTTGATGATGATGTTACACTGTATGTAACCAATGTGTATTCGTGTGTGTGTCGATGTGTGTTGTGGCATTTGGCCAATATGCGTGAGTGGACCCACATGTTTGACTGTTACATTCACCCACCAGTCATACGAATGCACACATTACACACAAACACACACACACCACACATCCATACACACACTCCCATCCATCCACACACACAGACGCACACACACAGACGCACACACACACACACACACACACACATTATGAATATACATATTACTTATACTTGCGCTTCCCCAGTAGGATGAAGCTTTTTTATAGCATTTTAGGTTTTTACCTTATACACTGTATGATTATGACATATCGTATATACAAGAATGAGTCTCAAATACGCCATCTGCAGATCCAACAAGATCTAGTATTTAGTCCTAGTATACACTACACTGACAAAGGCCCGAGGCGGGTTGAACATTTTGTGAATAAAATCCTTCTTGTTGGATCTACAGATGGCGTATTTGAGACTCATTCTTCTTATAATTATAACATTCGAAGTCCAACACGTGGAAAATTCCAAGATGAACATATATATATATATATATATATATATATATATGTGTGTGTGTGTGTGTGTGTGTGTGTGTGTGTATGTGTGTGTGTGCGTGTGCGTGTACGTGTGCGTGTGCTCTTGTGTGTCTATAAATCATATATGACTATATCTGTGATTATGGGTTTGTCAGTGTCCATGTATTTCTATTGTTCTATCAGTCTGTTTCATTTTTGTTCCTGCCATAAAGAATAAAGGCAATGCGATGGTATCTATAGGCATGATAATAATAATAATAATAAAGTACATTTATGTTGCGCAGCTACTACAATAATATATTCTACTGCGCATTACAAAATGACATGCATACAAGAGATTCAAACAGAAAATACATTACTTCAAGAGATGACTTTTTAACCTGGCCTTAAACTCATTAATTGTAACTGCTTGTCTTACAAACAAAGGGATATTATTCCATAATTATGGTGCAGCGTACAAAAATGCCCTGTCACCAAGAGTAACTTTTGATTTCCCCGATGGATATTTCAATAATGTTCGATCCCGTGAACTTCGAAGATGATAAATATTTGAAATGATGTTTTTAACTCTACAAGTTCCTGTATGTACACTGGTGCTGTACCATGAATAGCTCTATATACAATTAGCAGAGTTTAAATATGATTCTCTGCTTTACAGGCAACCAATGTAATGCACGTAGTAATGAACTACAATGAGAAAAACGAGGAGAATTACAAACTAATCTAACACATGCATTTTGCACCCTTTGTAGTTTACCTAATTGATTATCAGGTAAGCCATAAAATAAACTGTTACAATAATCCAATCTGCTTGTGACAAACGCATGGATGATTTTTTCAGTACTTCCCGTGTCAAATGCTTCCGAATATGTGCAATATTAAACAAATGATAATATGAATTTTTACATACTTCAGAGATATGTCTGTCAAAAGCTAGGCGAGAATCAAACCACACTCCCAGCTTCCGTGCAGAATCAACAGAATGATGAGCTTAATGCACTCACTCTAATTTAAATCTAACACGATACCATAAATTTTGGGCAGCCATTTAATCAAACATGTCAAAGGAGATGAATGATGAACAGGGCACTCTATGAAATTATAAGAAAACAAAATCAAAGCCTGCAGGTTGAAAAGACACCAATACCTATACTGATGGTGTATTTTAGATGATATATACTTTGAAGAGAATTTGGTGACATGAGAAAGATATGCGCTGTTATTCCAGTCTTATTCCAGTCTTATTCCAATGATTGAGCATGTTGAGTGGAATGACAATCGTCATGGCAACGACAAGAATCCAGCTTCCTGATCCTGATTGGCTGTTGCTATGGGGAATTGCCATTCTAGCAAGAGTTGCCATCCTTACATTGTTTGTTTGTTTGTTTTATTTCCGTACTAAAGATCAACATATCCCATACATAAAGGTCAAGAAAAGAAAAAAACAGACGGGGGGGGGGGGGTAGCCCATTTTTTATGAAATCTTCTACGAAATGCTGGGGCCCAGATCATCCTCGATCAGATTAGCCCTGAACTATAATCACAGCAGCAAAAATATGTAACTAAACTTTGTGACAATACCACACTAACAAAATCTAACCAATGTATTTGCTCAAATCGCGATATTGAGAGATAATAAGGCACAATGATAGAAGGACTAACAGACGGACTGACAGTGGGACAGACAATACGAAGAAACAACGCTTCCATCCCACCCCTCCTCTTAATGGTGGAAGATAAGAAATAAATGATCAGTCTGTTGATAGTCCAATGTGTTTACGCTCGGTTTTATGTCACAAAAGTTGGTACAGTATAAAACGTACAAAAAATGTATTATCATAAACATTGCTCAATAGACCAGGAGCTACCATGAGGAGAAAAAAGCAAACAAGCAAACAAACAAACAAACAAAACCTCGGTAAGCGCATTTGTATCTTCTTATGATTTTCTGCTTGATATCTTTTTTTTTGTGTTAAGGAGAAATCCTTGCCTAATTTTGAGAGACAGTTACAGAGTAGTGCTCTTTACTATACTAACTGCGCTCAAGGGCACGGTACATATTTTTTGCGTGTATAATACATTGTAACGTACACATAATCATGATAAATAAAGATAAATGAAGACGAAATAAAAGACAACGTTATTGTGATTGTGAATCTATGAGAATTAACTTGACATTTTAAAGTTCATTTAGATTAAAAAGAATAATCGTTTCATGTGAAGCAAAGGCTTAACCTTTCAAGTTTAAAGAGGTCGGGAAAAAAACCTGAAATTCTATAGCAACGTCTATAGAGTCATACATCTTTCTTTTTTCGTGACACTTTCTACCTGTCGACATCATTCAAAGACACGTTTTAACCTAATAATGAAGGAAGTATCAGCGCTTCATAATTCTCATATTGGTGATGATGGTTCAAGATATCTGACAATATAGAAACTCTGTGAAGTCATTCAAGGTCAAGATTAAAAAAAAATGTGCAGGTTTGTGTGGAAAGCAATGACATGGAAACGATGACAACATTACGTCATTTGAAGTCACGTGACCTCGAAAGCCTAATGGCCTTTCTTGTGAAACCACTGAGTAATAACATGATACGATTTAGCAGTTAACACAGATCATTTTAAAAAATGTTGAAAACCTATTTGTTCCAAAAGTCATACCTCTTTATAGCTCTTATACTTTATTCTACTGCTATAATAGTGATCTGACAAGAACAAAATCATTGTTTATTTATTGTTTTGTCCTTCCTTTGTTTTGTTATGTAAATATTGTTCATTTATTGTATTTTGTTAAAACTGTTGAATTGCTTTGAGTCTGTATAGAAAAAAAAATGTTGTATGAATATATTTGTTATTATCATTATTATTATAATAGTTAATCGTTATTATTATTATCATTGAAAGAAAACCGCTACTCCCCACCTAATGAAAATAAAACGAAGTGATGTGATAATATTCTTCTCCCATCGACTCAACATCCTGACTCACTTCTTTGAACAGTATCAGGGGAGTAGGGAAAAGAGAACATTACCAGATATACCACTTTCCGTAAAATTGCTCTTAGATGATTATGCATGCAGAATGTGCGCTGTACCATGCGTGTGCAATGGAGAACACACACACAAACACACACACACACACACACACACACACACATACACACACACGTACCTTCACTCACGCACACATTCATCGCCACTCACTCATTCACATAAGAGGGGCTCCCCCCCCCCCACCCCCCACTTTGCGTGTCAATGGTGAATTGCAACCTTGCCGGATGTTCAAAATGCTCGCTAAAACAACTAGATTCATGATATATAATCATAATATTTGATTATTCAAGTAAAGAGAGTGATCGATGAAGGTCATAATGAATGTCAATGAGTAATCATTCATGTTTTACCTAGATTATTCAAAAGGAAGTGTCCTTCATAGTCACGTTGACGTGGAAATACAATTTATTGTAATAGAGAGAGTACTACGCTTTACGCGAAATTATGCAAATAACGCATTGGCAAAATGGCGCTAGTCATGTGAGTCTAGACGTAGGGCACGGGCGGGTATTTTACAATGGTGTAACGTGCATTCATGAGGAGCAGCCGAGTGCACGTTCCACAAAATTTTGAATACCCGAGAGTGAGGTGCATCTCCACTAGCGTCCCAAACTTAAACCTGTGCTTAATTTGCTTTATAAAAAGGTTCTATGAATTATCTCTATTTACCTTCATGGGTATATACCAGTCAGCTACGTATACAACTTCAGTCTTTTGAAAAAGCTAAGATGTCGGAAGATAGTATTCCAAACTTTGACACGGCATTTGCTCCCGCGACAATGCTCCGGTCTATTTTTCCAAGGTCCTAGGGTTATTAATGGTTAGGGCTGTGATAGGATTTTATGTTAAGTTTGATGTGAGGATTAGGATGAGGGTTAGGGTTATGCTTGCGGGTCAGTGTAGAATTTGTGTTTGGATTAGCGTGCAGCTATTTCATGGGAGCAAGCGTCGCAGGAGCAAGTGTCATGGAACCATTCCAAACACACCACTGGTACTGAACACAAACTTGTTTTACGGTTCATACAAATAGGTGATTGTGTGTGAGTTTCTACCTGAGTGAGGGCCCATTACTAAACTAAGCAATCATGACGTCATTTAGTGTGATTGCTAGTATACGGCAAGCCAGTCACACGCGTATCTCTGAGCGATCATTAGTACGTGGTCTATATGGTAAAAACTTACGCCCGCTGGGCATGTCAGGTAAAAATAAAAGACTGCTCACGTGACTGTTCTCAGCCAATCATTCGATTAAGATTCATTTAACTATTCATAACCGGATGTTAAGCAAGTCATGCAGTTATTGTATATTAGGGTGTCCTAAAATAGTTTGTTTTTGGTTGTTTTTGTTGTTATTTTTTTTTGGGGGGGTTGAAACGATTGAGTTGACGATGCCACAACTTTATTAGTCTCCAATATACGCTGTCTTGCACATACACCTGTATTTCCTGGAGTATAACAAAGCAGTGTATCTGTGCGGTTCAAACTATCACCCCTATGCTGGTTGGGTGGTAAGGTAGTATTCACGTTGACATGTTATGGATGTCAAATTGTTGAAAACAAACACTTTTCACGCATTAACATTTAGGGGGAGAACGATAACATTCGAAATGGAAAAGACTTTCCCTTTCTTGGAGTCACAATAAGCTGAATTTAAATAAGCACAACCGTGTCATTTGCAACAAATTAGCCAAAAAGAGTGGAGTTTTTAACAAACTGAATTTGACCCCTCCCCTGCCAAAAAGAAGGAATGCTTTCATTATTGAATTATTGTTCTGTAATATGGTCTAATTCTATAGTATGTGAAATGCAAATAGAGTATTGCTGCTTTAGGGGGAAAAAGGTTATTCGTTCGATTACACACAGTGTGACAATGTTTATTATGTCCGCACTTCTCCAATATTTTACCACTTTAAACTTTTGAGCTTTCCAGATATTTACATTTACCAGTGTGCATTATTTGTGAATTTTTGTTTTAGCAACGTGATTCTTAACAGTTTATTATACACTCTTAAAACATTCGAGTCAGAACTGACCCGGAACTGGGTCCGTTGGGGTTACACACCGTTCTGAGTAAAAAATGACTCGGAAATTGGTCATGAAGACCCCAAATGGGGTCACCCTGACCCAATTTATGACTCTGAATGGGTCATATCTGACCTGGAAAGGTGTGTGACCCCAACGGACCCAGTTCCGGGTCAGTTCTGACTCAGATGTTTTAAGAGTGTATCATTTCAAGTTATATAGTCATTGTATATGAAATATTTGAAATGGTTATGCTTTTCCTTTTTCCAGAACCTTGCCGTCCCAAAATCAATTTTTGTCATCGGACCTACAAAGTATAGAACGGAATTCATCCAGATATTCGAAGAAGCAAATTTTTACGATTATTTCGAAGGAGATACAAGTCATACCTTTTAGATTGATACAATGAATTTTGTGATTGTAAGGTTGTTTATGTGTAGGTTTTTGTATCTATGTGTATGCATGTGTATGTAGGGTATATAGGTGTGTATAATCTTGTTTTAATTTGCTGAATTTGAGATGTTTTATGTTTCTTATATAAACGATATTTCAATTACATGATTCATGATAAAAAAAAGTTGTTTTTCGGAGACAGACTTAAACATATAAGGCTGTGTCTTCTCAAATTATTTTGTTTTCTTGTATTTCTCACAAATGTTGTTGTACCTCTAATCTTTATATGTCTTTATTGTTTGTGATGCTGTCTGTTTCTGTTTTGTTGATTTTTATGGAAGTGCTGAATAAACCTCAATCAATCTATCTTTAAATGCGCTATACACTCCCCTTTCTAAAATGCCCCGAACAAAGCATGTCAAGAACGCAAACGTAACTGGTTGATTCGATAAACGCGGCTAATGGCTAATTGATAGGGCCTATATCAATGGGGCATCGGCATTAGGGTCAGGTTTACGTGAAGGTTTACCTGACAAGGTCATCGCAATTGACTTACCTGAGTGGAGGAGTACCGAGAAATTTGATTGCGTTTTCCGGTTTTCTCCAGTTTATGGTCATTCACTTATTGCATATGGATTGAATATGCATTTTAGACATCCTGAGTGGACAGGCTGATCCGGCACGTCAGGTTAAGGTGTTTTTCTTTTTTTCTTTTGCGTGTTTGTTTGTTTGCTTGTTTGTATTTTGGTCTATATCTAATGCTCGAACTGCAAAGAACACGTCAAAGTGGAGAGTGTGGTCATTTACAATACAATCTTGAATGGAAAAAAAAAAATGAGTGCCAGCCTGTAAAAATAGTCTCTTCGCATTTCATGATCATGATATACCGTTATGTCATTATACACGGTGTATAATGACACGCCATTATGTCATAATACACTGTGTATAACGACACCATTGTGTTATTAAAACGCGGTGTATTGCGGTCCCATCCCAGCAGGTAAGGAGGTAACATACGTCACTGATCTCAGTGTGGACTAAACACACTGTGTGAAGCGTTGTATGAAAATAATGAGTTCACATCTGCACAAGACGAAAATAAAAACAAACAAACAACAACTATACACGTGGATCCTTGGTTTCGAGTTCGATACAAGGGATGCCACGTGTCAAAGGGGACGTATACAATGCAAAGAACTCTCAATGATTCTTTTACATAATGCCCTCCATACCAAAGGTAAGAATTGTATGTGTACACTGTAAATCCTTGTGTTGACATTGGTCATTTTGTACATGGAAACAGTGTGTTCGCGAGATCTACATCAAAAGACTTTGCTTATGCATTGTTTGACTGAATTTCGCACAGTGACATATATTGGAAATGGTTGTAAAAATGTCAAATTACACTTTACCTGCATCATAATTGGAGTTGCCAGAAGTTGAATTGAATCGAATTGAATTTATTTCCTCATCAGGCAAATTGTCAGGTATAACAAAAAGAAAAATACCATTGGTCCTACATATTATCGCACCTACAAATGATAGTGGTGGAATCACAATCACAAATGGACCGGAACTCGTAGAATTCAGCCGCACACAATAGACAGAAACTCAGAAAATAGCACAAAATAACATATCCTGCGTGGTATTCGGACTCATTAAAATGCAGGTTGTAACAATGGACATTTTAGATGATAATTATGTAAAGTTCTTAAATCTGAGTTCAAAAATGAAATAATGATGTGTATATAACGAACGCTTCCTCAGGATTAGCAAACAGACACACACAGACACATAGGGTACCTACTCAGACATATACACACACGCACACACACACACAGACACACACACACACACACACACACACACACACACACACACACAACCAGTAGCTTGTTACGGTCATGGACCCAGTGCACATAGTTAAGAAACAAATACCGTTTGACCTTTAACAGAAAGAACGAAAATATCACCATCGCAATCCAGAAGAAAACAATATTTTCTTTGTTTTCATGATCCAGCACCGTACGATTCCTGTATATTGATTTAGTCATCCTCAATATCCTACGAAGAGACTTAAAACAACTGCCAGTTGTATGGGCTGAAAAAGCCTCAAAGAAAACAACATTTGGGCCAGGCTCAAAACTTCACTTTCAATTTCGGAATACGTGCATATTTATACCTTTTGTTTAATTCAATAACCTAGGAATTCATCATCCTCGACTGCGTGCAGCGTCTATTCCGCGAATGCACCTTATACATTCATAATAATATTTATAAGTTTATAGATATTTTTGACTGACCTTCAGTAAGCTTTCTTGATGCCACTTACACTAAGCTCTGGAAATGGAGTCCACGTAATATAAACATAATGTCTGAAAACTATTGAGACGTGGTCATGGCCATGGCTGTACAATGAAGAATAAGTCACGTGCACACTTCTGAGATATTACCTCTGTGTAATAATGCCAATTACTTGTTAAGGGTGTTGTGGTTTTGTAATTGTTTGAGGGGGCAGTAAGGGTGGACAATCGATGTAAATATAGACTCATTCAAGTGGATGTTACTGATTTGATTTTAAACGAAATACATGTATAATGAACTACAGAGAATGTTTCAATCCGGTCTGATAAAACTGCCTTGTGCTACGAAGAAGTAAAAATGTGTAAGACATATTACAACACCGAAACTGGACTGTAGGTGTTCTTCGTGCAATTCGTACAAGAGTTTGTTCAGATTTGGCAGAGTAAAAAAATGACTGAACAACAGTCCGCTTGAATAGAATGTATAACCAGTAGCGACAGGTCACGAATCAAGTCCATATCTCCAATCAGTCGTAATGAAAATTAATAGGTCTGTGTTCATATCCAGACGATAACTCTGCGTTCGTTGTCCAAGCGTGTCTGGAATGACCCGCCCATAGCAATACGCGCAAAATACATGCAATATTGACGAATCGGATATTAATACGCCTGGAGTACATCTTGTGTTGGCAAACGGACCCTGCCAAATAACACTAAAACAAATCAAAACATAACAATACAAGGAAATAGAGGCTGCCCCGGTAATATATAAATTATTGGACGAGGATAGGTTTTATGATCTAGGTGAATTGAGGCAGACCAAAGACTGTTGTCTTTAGGTAAATTGATGGAAATCAAAGTTGTGTCCATGCACCTGTTTTCTGGACACTCAGCGGTCATTTCAATCAAGTACGTTGCACGCATCAATGGATTTATATGATAGTCTATGGCGTGAGACTATACTTGGACATCTCCAAAGGTCAAGAACGACCTTCTACACGAATTTGACTCTGCTGGTGTTATGGGTGGGTGAAATTCACGTTAGGCTGAAAATTTGCTGCATGGCCTAAGGGACAGAGGTATCTAAAGCCAGCCCCCCCCCCCCCCCTTCATCGTTATCTACATGCACGGAGGTATAAAGGATGAGCCAGAATACTACGTCTTGCTGTTGTGAAGTACATGTACATGTATATTATATTCGCTCGAAGTGTATTGTTTTTCAATCCCATGCAGAGACTATAAAATAATATTCATTATGCCCATCAATGTCTTGATATGTTGTCATATACTCCAAGAACAACCACTTAAGTCTGAAATTCAAGAGTTATTCAAAATAGAATTGAAGCCACCTGCCCCACCACCACCCCCTTTGTTCATAACCTAGTTTGATTCGAACTCATTTTAATGATTATATATATATATATATATATATATATATATTCGTTGTTATACCCGAAAAAACTGCACATATATATATATATATATATATGCAGTTTCTTCGGATATAACAACGAATAAAACACAAGCCAGACATAATAAAACATAATACAAGCATCGTTAAAATCATGAGGGGATATAAAAGTTAATTTCAAGACACATGACTGTGTACTATGGTTACTTTTACACGAACAATTGACGAATGATGATGAAATTTGAGACTTTATAGGGCCCTAAAACGTGTGCACTATATCACGTGTACAGTAAAAGAGATGAGCAGAATACAGGATATATAGCAGTTAAAAGAAACGCTTAGCTAACGACAGAGGGGCCACCCAGCAAAGTTACAGCCGGTGTCGTACAACCTTGTTACGCATGTTGTGATCAGGGAGTATAGAGACAGAATGAAGGTCTAAATTAATGATTATCGACCTTACATGGAAGCATTCTTCCCCATCCCATTGTATCTCCCTCCTCGCTCCCCCTCCAACAAAGGGCGAAAACAAAAGCAAGAACACGACACCAGAATCGATATCCACATTATCGCTACTATAATGGGACAAAGCAAAGTCAACAACAGAAGTTGTTATCATCATGCCCTTTCTCTTACTAAGAGGTAAATTGAAACATGTGTAATAATCTTTCCCGCTCAGTGCAAAAAGCATCCGGAGATTTTCAAAATGTGAACTGTTTTGTGGAAACTTATACTGCTAGTCTGCATACTGTCTCCCTTGACTTGAGTGACTGTCCCCTGTATAGTTGTTGTTGTTGTTGTTTTATAGAAAGAAAAAAGAGAGAGAAAAATGGGGCCCTATACAAATAATTTGCCCCAGACAGCACTTAACATAAAACAGACATTATAAATCTTAGAAAAATATAAACAAGATTATCAAATATATATGTATGTACCAAGTCTCCGCGAGAAAGCTCATATCGTCTCCACGAGGGAGCTCATATTATTGTCTCCACAAAGGAGCTCATTAAGTCTCCACGGGGGAGCTCATATTGTCTCCACAAAGGAGCTAATTAGGTCTCCATGAGGGAGCTCATATATTTATGAATACCTCAAATTCTTTAGTTAAGCAAACTCAAAATACACGCGCGCGTGTACCGCACATTAACTCACCCATGTGCACATATACTTACACACATACATCTCCAACCACGCACACACTTACTAATATCAGAGGTCAACCCAAAATGATATGAAGTATTTAAATAAAACGCACACACACTGATGTAAAATTACAGAATAGGGAACATTACTATAACTGTATCATTGTGTCAAAGAAAAAAAAATACTATATACAGTGTTCATATGAATATCATATAGTTCTTGTTTTTTTCTTGTAACTGACAGAATTAATGGGTGGTCCTCCTTCAAGAGATGGCCTGGAGTCTGCTCTGGTTCAAAAAAATCGGCAGGGCAGAAAAAAAAAATATTCATACACTATATCAAGCGTTACGCCTGTTTATAAAGAGAGCTACCTAAGCATAAACTCTGATATACGGTTACCATTTGACAGTAAGGGCTAAAAGGTTTCCCGAAGAAATGAGCGACCTGCCTTAATGAAGTGAATGGTGTTTAAATAATCAGATGCAATCATTATTTCAATAGCAGATGTGCTGTCGTCAAGGCGACGAGCAGCCTGCTATGGTCATGTGAGTCCTCCTATCCCATCAGATTCTTGCACTTTTCTTTTGCATGACTTGTCAAGCGACGCTCGCTGTGGGAAATAGAGGGCGCAGTACAGCAGAGCCTTAGTAAATGCTATACCTTAATTGGTAGTCCCAAAATATTAGAAGTGCCAGATCCATGCATGCGCAAGAATATGACTGACTTGGTTTCAGTGGGGTACAACATAATATATATTCTTTTTGAATGCTTACCTAACAAAGCATGATAACGTCATATTGGGAACCACCGGAGCAGAGTTGGCCAAACGTTATGTATTATTCATTCACAATTCAGATACAGCTAACGTGTCACTTACAATTTCATGATCATTAGCAGCAATTTCAACTTCATTCATGGGATATGAAAGAAGATGATTTAATGTGCAGTGGAAAGAAATTATTACGATCTCAATGTTTTAAGAGATCCGGAGCATATAGTTGTCCAGGCAAGCGATTTTTTTCTTCTTATGTATCAAAAAAAAAATCCATCTTCAGCATTTCAAAACTTTTATACTTTAATCCGATTTTGATGAAAATATTAGTTGTTGTGCTTGCACTCTGTAATTCTTCTTGCAAATTACTTATTTTTCATTTCTTACGTTTTATTTGTCCCTGAAGTAGCGGCATAGAGAACTATCAATGGCGTCTTAACCTTACTCACTATTAATGGGCAAAAAGATAATTTGTTCCATTTCAGAGGGCGCTATAATGGTGCAGGACAAGTGTGTAAAATGCAATGCGAGATTAAGCAAAGTCAAAGACTGAATGCATGCAGAAGTAGAGTCATGGAGTGATGCAGTTGTTTGTTTGTTAGTGTGATCGTTTTCATGTTGTTCGGAACCCAATTCAAGGATGTCTTCTTTTTTTTTTCTTGTTTGAATAGCACGAAATATCTCATTTTGTTGATAGAGCTTTTTATCAGACGGAGCTGATAACGTATAAGTGACCAATGCATTTGCTATTGGCCCACTGTTTACTGCCTCGAAGACTCATAATAATGAAATGTCTAATAACTTCTCAAATTTGAATTGATGTACAATGAGTAATGTTGTGAGAAGAAATTTCCGGACCGGTCTGGTGTTGTGCATACAAAATTTTGTAGCTTCTGGGCATCCAAGAGCTATTTAACCATTACGATTGAACTTGATGTTAAAGGATAAGTTCACCTTCATAGACATGTGGATTGAGTGAATGCAGCAATAGAATACATCAGAGAAAGTCTGAGGAAAATTGGACATTCGTTCCAAAGTTATGAATTTTTGAAGTTTCTACTCAGTCACTGCTGGATGAGGAGACTATACTACGGCTTGTGATATCACATGTGTAGAATGATATAAAGAAAATATAAAGAAAATTCAACATATTTCCACTTTTCTCGCATAATAAAGAACACTTAACTTGCCTCTTTCAGAAGGTATAAGGGGACAATATTACCCTTACATGCGTCAGTGACAGTTCAAAGAAATGAACACTTTTTTCAAAAAATAAAATTTTGTGAAATCCTCTATTTATTTTCTTTATATCGTTCTATACACGCATGTGATATCATACACTGTATTGGTCTTCTCATCCATCAGTGACTGCCCATGCAAATACTTAAAAAATTCCTAACTAATTTGAACGGTTTGTGTGATTTTTCTCCAAGCTATCACTCTTTGGTGTGTTCTACTAGTATTGCTGCATTCACCCATACAATCCACATGTATAAGACGGTGGACTTGTCCTTTAATATACAGATCAACATCATCGGGGCACAACGCACACATCACTAAATCGCATACCCTCTCTCTGTTGACTCAGTGAGTGGCAAAACTTACAAATGTAGGCCTACTTTTTAATAGATTATGTGCAAAATTACTTATTAGGCACCCTCCTAGTCAAGCTCATATGGTTATTAACAATTTCCATTGCATTTCAAATCATTTTCTCAGAAACTTTAGTCGAAGTACATTGTATTTCCTCGAATAGCGTACCTTCAATCTGAAATTGCTTTATATCTTTACTTCGTGTACTTTTCATGCTTTTTTCTAGCACTATAAACTACATGTATAATAATTGCATTGCACACACTGTATACGTATTATGCACATTGATACATATAATCCATAAAATCATGTCGACGATTTAAAATGTGTATTTATCTATGTATTCTTTATAAGTAGGGTAGTTCCAGTAAGAGCCACAAAGGCGTACTCTTGCAAGGGAGCCCCGTGTCAACATATTTTACAAAGTGTGTATAATCAGAACCAAAAACAAAACGAACATATTTGATATGAGACAGTGTACTCAAAATTGTTAAATTCTTAATACTGCATTGACAGTGGAATGAAGAAGAAAAACTGAGCTGAGCTGAGCTGAGCTGAAGGTTAAGCTTGACAGCATGTATCTACAGCCTTTTATCGTTCTCATTATGACGCTGATTTACCATCAGAAAAAAAAACCAAAATGAGATGTACTTAACACCCTCTATTCTATAGCCTAAATCACGGAGCTACAAGATCTCCTATGTAGCTCCATGGATAAATGAAAACACTGCTAGATTGCTACGAGAAGAGAGCATGGCCAGTTTGTTCTTGAATATAGGCTAATTATATGCGGATTAGCTCCGTGTTTGGGTTCTTGTAGTTGTTGTTGTTGCTGCTGCTGCTTCTGCTGCTGTAATGCTCCTGCTGTTGTTTCTGCTTCCATAAATTCATTTAGCGAAGTGATCGATAGGAACAGAGAAGAGAAAAGAACCCAACAACCTGTGGCAATATTTGTTAATAATATATAATAGATAGGTTTTAATGGGCACCTTCGTCCGAACTGGCCGAAAAGTAATTTCCGGATGTCACGCCATGCAGTGCATTTTATCGAATCACGACGGTCGTGTAATACCGCTGGCGGCCAAACTACTTGTTTATTTAGGATGTTTACGATCAAATCCATTCTCAAATATTGCTGCTATCTGGTTTCCTAAATCTCCCTCGCCACAGAACGAATTTCAGTCTATTGTCAATTTTTGATGGCCAGATAGCCCAGTCAAGACAAAGTTTATCCAAAGGTGGCTTTACTCTAGTACTAAGCCCTATACTTGTCAAGATTAAGATGCACTATATGCCAATAAACACTGATGTGGTAATAATCTGTGCTGAATAACCGGCAAATAAAGAAATGAATATATAGATAAACACACACACACACACACACACACACACACACGCATATATATATATATATATACATAATTTACATTGCAAATACATATATTGTGTGTATGTCTGTGTGTGTGTGTGTGTGTGCGACTGTGTGGTTTGTGTGACTGTGTGTCAGATGAGAAAGTGTTGAAGCAAGGGGGTGAAGGTCTCGTTAAACGCACACAGCAGTGAATACTAGCTGATCATTGTGATCCCTTAATTTCTGTTATATCTTAGCACATGAATTCAACATAAATCTGTCTTCATGGATCCTTGTGAGTGTTCAATTAGTCTGGTTTCCAAACCCTTTGCCAACTGGACTCACTCCGCGGCAACAAATCCACCTAAACCTACTCTAGTTTTCGACGTTGAGGGCGTCAACATCCTGTATAGCAAAATAATACGAGCAGAGGGTCTGGAAGCCAGACTAGTGCTCAATACAAGTAACTATTCATAACTGAATGATACACGCCTTTAAACTAAAACAACAACAACAACAGCAACAACATAAAACAGTATAGTATACACGTGATAGAAGATGGGGTTACACGCCCCGTCCAACAATGAGAGCGTGTGATTAGCAGGTAGAGATATACAGTGTACCACCTTACAATCTGATGAAGTCGGTTGTGTGTGTGTTTTTTTTTATTCTGTCTGTGTCTCATCAATTGAGTGTTGTCATGGAAACGGTCGTTCTGATGACCCAACGCTCTACTCTTTTCAGTGATCAAGTGAAACAAGAGTCATTAATAACTAAAAATCAATTTCAGAAATGTATCCAGCACAAGCAGAGACCAACGGTCAGGGATACCAAATCTGTTGAAAGAGGTTAGTTAATGGATTAAAGACTTACAATATTCACGTCCAATAAAATGAATGGCTGACAAGGCAAGTGAACAAAAGAATAATTAATGAAATTATATTTCCATCGACAATACACCTGCTCTACAACACCAAAAGTTAATCAAAACTTTACGAAGAGATGCTTCCGCTTTTCTTCTAAAACAAAAGAATCATTCAACATTAAAGGAGACCTCCGGACGATTTTCAGTATATGGATAGCTATAAATTAGTTGTACTGGGTAGTAAGTTTCAGAATTTGTAGTGATTGGGATGAGGAATAGGAGTGTTTTCAAAATTTATAACAAATCACAACTAGAAAAGCACTCTGAGAGCGCAGATCTCCGCCAAGCATGCAGCTCATTTCCACCACTGATCTTGTTCTTCTATTATTTCCACCCATACGTACTGCACTGTGTGCAGAGCCGCCCGAATCCCAATATAGAAGCCTTTGTTACGTCATAAACCCTCAGCTGCACGGCGCGCCTCGCCCTAACAGAAACTAGAGCACGCACTTTAGTGCGCGCATGCAAACCTCAAATGCGCGCAGCCTGAACTCGCAAGTTGAATGACCCTACCTGCTAAAATATCAAAAATCCTTCATAAATTCCCCAAAAATTCTCGGATCACTACCAAAAGTTAATCGTTTGGGACTTGTGTCATTCTCAACCTTTTCTGCAAGTTTCGTCCCAATCCGTTAAGTACTTTTTGAGTTATTTTGCGCACGGACAAACGAACGAACGAACGAAAGAACAATCCAACAGTAACGAAAACATAACCTCTCCCCTTGGCGGAGGTAATAAACAAGGATGATGACATGGCATCCTCGCTACAAGAATACATGAGTAGGGGCTCAAGGAAGCAGAACAAAAGAAGAAAGCATGCATAAAGGCCGTGTCACACCTTTCCGGGCAAGCTATGCGGGCTTGTTGCGAGTAGGGATTTTCCAGCACCAGTGGCGTATCTAGGGGGGGGGGGGGCAAGGGGGGCACGTGCCCCGGGCGCCACTCCTTGGGGGGAGGCAAAAAAACGAGAAAACGAAAAAAAAAAAGAAGAAAAAAAAAGAAAGAAGAAGAAGAAGAAGGGGAAAAAAAAAAACTTGCCCGGACGGGGTAGGAGGAGGGGGGGGGGGGGGGGGAGGGAGAAGGGGGCAGAAAACCAAATCAAACAAGATAAAAACAAAACATGATGATGACACGGACAAATAACAATGTTTATTGTGTTATTGTGTTCTCACAAGAATTCCGAATTCCATGTTTTGTAAGCTGAAATACAAAAATTTTCGGCTCGCTCGCTGCGCTCGCCCGCCAAAAATTAACAACAACAAAAAAAGAAAGAACAAAACGTGATGATGACGCAGAAATATACAAATGTCGACTCATTACTCGCGCATACAAATTTAGAGTATTTTTCAAGTCCTCAGTCTGTTGGTATGAATCGTTATCTATAAGGCCGTCACTGTATCTTGATTAGAATTGTAAGATTTAATAAGCAAAAAAGACAAGAATTCCATGTTTTGTAAGCTGAAATAAAAAAATGTTGTCTCGCTCGCTGCGCTCGCTCGCCAAAATTTATCAAAAAAAAGAAAATAAGAACAAAACGTGATGATGACGCGGAAATAAATAAATTTAGACTTACTCGCGCATACTAATTTAGAGTATTTTTTCAAGTCCTTAGTTTGTTGTATAAATCGTTATCTCTAGAGCCGTCACTATATCTTGATTAGAATTGTAAGATTTAATAAACAAAAAACAACAAGAATTCCATGTTTTGTAAGCTGAAATGCACAAGTTTTCGGCTCGCTCGCTGCGCTCGCCCGCCAAAAATTAACAACAACAACAAAAAAGAACAAAACGTGATGATGACGCAGAAATATACAAATGTCGACTCATTACTCGCGCATACAAATTTAGAGTATTTTTCAAGTCCTCAGTTTGTTGGTATGAATCGTTATCTATAAGGCCGTCACTGTATCTTGATTAGAATTGTAAGATTTAATAAGCAAAAAAGACAAGAATTCCATGTTTTGTAAGCTGAAATACAAAAATTTTCGGCTCGCTCGCCAAAATTTATCCAAAAAAGAAGAAGATAAGAACAAAACGTGATGATGACGCGGAAATAAACAAATTTCGACTTACTCGCGCATATTAATTTAGAGTAATTTTTCAAGTCCTTAGTTTGTTGTATAAATCGTTATCTCTAGAGCCGTCACTATATCTTGATTAGAATTGTAAGATTTAATAAGCAAAAAACAACAAGAATTCCATGTTTTGTAAGCTGAAATACACAAGTTTTCGGCTCGCTCGCTGCGCTCGCTCGCCAAAATTTATCAAAAAAAAAGATAAGAACAAAACGTAATGATGACGCAGAAATATACAAATTTCGGCTGACTCGCGCATATATACTAATTTAGAGTATTTTTTCAAGTCCTTAGTTTGTTGGTATAAATCGTTATCTATAAGGCCGTCACCATATCTAGATTAGAATTTTAAGATTTAATAAGAAAAAATGACATGAATTCCATGTTTTGTAAGCTGAAATACAAAAATTTTCGGCTCGCTCGCTGTGCTCGCTCGCCTAAATTTATCAAAAAAAGAAGAAGATAAGAACAAAACGTAATGATGACGCGGAAATAAACAAATTTCGACTTACTCGCGCATACTAATTTAGAGTATTTTTTTCAAGTCCTTAGTTTGTTGTATAAATCGTTATCTCTAAAGCCGTCACCATATCTTGATTAGAATTGTAAGATTTAATAAGCAAAAAAACAACAAGAATTCCATGTTTTGTAAGCTGAAATACACAAGTTTTCGGCTCGCTCGCCAAAATTTATCAAAAAAAAAAAGATAAGAACAAAACGTAATGATGACGCGGAAATATACAAATTTCGGCTGACTCGCGCATATATACTAATTTAGAGTATTTTTTCAAGTCCTTAGTTTGTTGGTATAAATCGTTATCTATAAGGCCGTCACTATCTATATCTAGATTAGAATTGTAAGATTTAATAAGAAAAAAATGACATGAATTCCATGTTTTGTAAGCTGAAATACAAAAAATTTCGGCTCGCTCGCTGTGCTCGCTCGCCTAAATTTATCAAAAAAAGAAGAAGATAAGAACAAAACGTAATGATGACGCAGAAGTATACAAATTTCGGCTGACTCGCGCATACTAATTTAGAGTATTTCTTCAAGTCCTTAGTTTGTTGGTATAAATCGTTATCTATAAGGCCGTCACTATATCTAGATTAGAATTTTAAGATTTAATAAGAAAAAATGACATGAATTCCATGTTTTGTAAGCTGAAATACAAAAATTTTCGGCTCGCTCACTGCGCTCGCTCGCCAAAATGTATCAAAATTTATTTCATTTAAATCACCCTCAAAAGACCCCTCTTAGGTGCTTGAAAAAGCATATCATGCGGACCTTTTTTTAAAGTCCCTAATATACCGGGATCGGGTTGGGGTTGAACACTTTTTCAGAAATTAGGGGCGCAATTTTCGCGCTTGCCCCGGGCGCCGCACAGTGGGCCAGAAAGATACCAAAGTGCGCCAAAAGTCACTTTGGGCACTTGGGATTTTTTAATTTTTGACATGCGCTCTTGAGTGGAAATACTTTGAAGAATATATCATTAAAATATTTAAATCAAGTATGTACATTAAAGGGGTATATTTCCTACCTGAAGTAGCAAAATACAATATTTTAAGAGTTTCAAAGCAAATTGTAACCTCTTTAATAAATAAGTAATTTCAACATGTAGTTTTTGAGATATCAACCTGTAATTTCTCCCACATATTTCTCAGAGTTCATTTTACGTTATGAATGCCATAAAAATGCAAAGAAACTTAATGTTCATGAATATTTTATGCTAAATATCCTGGAAAAGAGGCTAATTATTTGTCTTTTTAATATACCCTATTGAAAAGTTTAGATTGCCACGGATTTCCAACTAAATTCTATTACCACCACATTCCCTGATGTCTCAGCTTTAAGCTGATACCAGATTTGGCTGCCACCTTTGGCCACTTTTTGTGTTAGAGCCGATTTTCCGCGACACATTACGTCCATTTTGGATCTTGCAGCCGCTTAGGAATGCTGTTATATCATACGGGGCCGCATGAGGGCGGCATTTTTTTTTTATTTATTATTTTTTTCTCGCACGTTAAAGGCACAGAAACATGAATAACACTGAATAAGAGGCAAACAGAGTTATAAAATACATGTATAGGGCTAGTCCGGCACCAAAAAGACCCCTCCTCCGAAGATAAAAGAGTACATAATTGCACATAGCCAAGGCCATAGCCATATTGTCCATAATTGTCATAGCCACTACTGTAAACATAGCTATTCCCACTGCGATACATATTGTGTGGACACCTAAATACTTGTATGAATTGATATTGCATAGGCCTAAGGTTAAATATGAAGTAGAGAGATAAGAACTATATCGGAAATTGATTTTATATCGCACATTTATGTCCTGCTAGAATAAAGTGAATTAATTCACCCAAACGTACAGCGTACATCATAAACTTATATTTTAGCTAGTTTACACGGACAACAGTATCATTTTGCAGTACGTGTGTAATATGGAACTTTCAGCATAAATTCGATTCTTTTAACGAAACCCGAATGTTTATACACTTTCTATGACATGTAAGCATCGTGTATTCAATGGTAGTATAAAAGCAGTGTCAGTGAATGTGAAAAGATAAATTAATCTTTAAAGAAAAAAAAAATAACAGCCTAAGATTTGCATTGCTTTATTTGTCATTTACAGACAGATTTTTGGTAGCCAATGAAAAAACAGCATCACAGTGACGTCATATGAGTTTGAAATTATGTTCAATCAATTCTACGCCCCGAATTACCCTTAGACACGAAATTTGGGTAAAAAGAAACCACGGCATATAATTTTGGCGCACTTTGAGCTCATTCTGGCCCACTGTGCGCCGTTTTCCCTAGATACGCCACTGTCCAGCACGCAGGAGAATTTTCTGCTGGCGGACAAGAATGTTTGCGAGTTTCGCACTTGTGTCTTAACTGCTAGACGCGTGATACTTACCGTCTACTTGCGTGTAGTCCGTGTGACCCGCGTGAGAGCTTTGAAGCCGATCCGAGCGACTTATGGGTATTATACTGCGAAGTACCTGCGTTGGAGTTGCATGCGAGGTGCTGCCGGTAAGGGTCTCCTAATGGTGTTCTGCGTGTACCTCTGCGGGCAAATCCCCGCGACTAACTCGGAGTAGTTTTGAGCATGCTCAAGGCCTTGTCATGTATCTGGGGAAGTTTTGCGGGTTAACTTGCGGAGAAACAAATTTGCTATACCCGGAGCTCTCCGCAGTTGGTCCGCACCAGACAGTACCTAGCGCGTATCTCGCCCGTAGCTGCCCCAAGTCCAAATTTACCCGCAGCCCTCGTTTTGAGCATGACCAAAACTTTTTCCGGGTGAGTCGCGGGGATTGCCCGCAGAGGTCCACCCCGCAGAACGCCAGTAGGAGGCCCTTAGCGGCAGCACCTCGCAGGCAACTCCCACGCAGGTACTTCGCAGTCCCCGTATGCGGCCAAGATAATGACATTCTATGGGACTTCTGCCATTCCTTCAGAGGAATTCCTTCACTGAGTTGTCAGCCCCCATAACACGCGCCTGGCACGCAGGTAACACAGAATAGCTGCAAGTAGACCTTAAAGTAGTCCTAACGCGTCCAGCAAGTAAGACACATGCACTGACTCGCCCAAGTCCTTGTCCGCCCTCAGAAAATTGTCCGGTATGCTTGAAAATCCCCACACGCAGCAAGCCCGCGTAGCTTGATCGGAAAGGTGTGCCAGGGCCTAAACATGGTTGCGGGTAAAAATATTTGCATGCGCACCTCCAGGGGACTACGGGTGAAATACGTGCTAGGTACTGTCATGTGTAGGTCATCTGCGGGGACTTCCGGGTAGTAAAAATTGTTCTTCGCAAGTCGCACGCAAGGCTTGACCGGAAAAAGTTGTGACACGGCATTAAGTTCTACACAGGTGAACATGTTAAGCATGTGGTATTGTAATGGAATTACATTGCCACATTTCTGAAATATGTGAGGCTCCTATGTCATCATCTTAGTTCAGTGTAATTTGTTCTAAGTTTTTCAGAGTATTGATTTCTCTGCTCAAGGAGCACAATAAATTCTACAAATCTATACATGGAGCTGTTGATTTATGTACTATGGGATGTGAAATTATGAAAATCGTCTGGAATGCCTCTTTAATTACTTTGAACCTAGTTTACAGGACACGGAGGCAAAAGAGAAGGGAATGGGATAGTATAAGAAAGAAAAGTTGAGAGTTTACAATAGTGCGCATCGTTCACATCAGTGTTCTTCGTTGACCGGGATTAGTTGAAAACACAATATCTCCCCCCCCCCCCCCACACACACACACCTCTCTTTTTATATAGAAAATATCTTTATAATATTCTAAATGTCAGACACGCTTCCTGCGAAAAGGTCATCCCTGACACTGTAAAGTTTGCCTAAAGTCGAGCCAGAAGGTATTCTTGCGGTCGGCTACACGTCACTTCCGGTTGACTTGAGTGAAAACAAACAGCTAGCTTGCAAGCGCTAAGCCTGCATTAAAGCAGAATACTAAAGGAAACGCATATTTTGTTGGATTATTCCCCCATTTCAAGCATAGAGCATGTTAAACACAGCGGCCTTTAATTCATCCATTCAGAAAATTGCGTTTTGGAGAACGGCTACTTAGAAAAATTGTATCCTGAATCATGCTCAATCGGAAGATCCGTGGTTATTTTGGGGGCGTGTCCATGACGTCATGGGATGAAAGGCAAACCCGGAAGTATCACGCAACAGCCTAAGCTTACCTATGTATGCTCTCGATGAGAGCGTGATGTCGAGGCTCATACCCGAAATCCCAAGACATTTTTTATCAGAATGTCACAAAAAATGAAATAAAATTGTTTTCTACTTCAAGTCTCCTGTGAAATCACACATTTCCTCGTTTAAATAGAGTCTGTTACGTGTTATTTAGGCCATGAATACAGAAGCTGTCAGGCCTAGTGCCTGTACGATGGTGCTTCGTAGTCGATCAGTCACATGCATGCGCCCATCACCGGCCGCGTATGTCGCAGTGCAGTAGCCTCCGTGTATCAAAGAGCAGAGAAGCCTGAGCTTCGTACCTCTTTGATACGTACAATGTATTATATCGGCAGTTCCTCGGTAGTACTACAGCTGTGTACGCCATATACTAGGTGTTTCAAAAAACATTTTCCACTTTTGATCATTAATAGTTCAAAAACTATTCATCCGATAAAACTGTCATTGATATGAGTAATAGCTGGATAGTGTACAATTTGGTTGAAGGTGATTTGCACGTGAAAGCATAAATCAGTTTCATTAAATCTAAGATTGATTTTGAAGTAAGGTTTCAGATTTTGGTCAAATTTTAACCCTCTGTACAAAAATTGAACTTTGCACAGGAACCAATGATGTGTATGTGAGTGTGTGCTAACAATGGACATGCCTGAACCACCTGTTGACTAGGCGTCAGTCTCGCGCTCCCTGGCACATGAATGCTAATCAATAATTCATGTGGATTGCCCTGGGCACTGCTAGTCTGAATTCATGCACGGTAAAGTGCTTGCAAACACCACATTTTGTTCCAGCTGGCAATCGTTTTCAAATTTTGCTTCACATATCACTAAATTTGGGATATAAACAAGAATAAATTATCTAAAGTTCCTCATTTTAATACAACTGTCTACTGATTAAATAGTCTGACAAATTTTTCGCTTTTTCGATGAAAAGAGATCATTTTGGTAAAGAGTTCAGCAGCATTTATCATTGGGGCGATTTGTTTCACAGTAGATTAATTTAAGGCTCCATAGACACAAGTGTATACTCTTTGCTTCCTGTCACCATGCTTACGGTAGAACAGAAGGTATTCATTGTAATTTCGTTTTTCAGAAGTAGGGAGAGCACTGTCACGACCCAACGACAGTATCGGCAGGCGTTTGACTTTACACAGATACTGCCAGAGGCTGAATAAAGACTAGTTGTGATAGTGGAATTTCTCATGCATAAATAATGAAGCATTCAAACCCTGGCTATTATTCAGGACCATTGTCAGGGTGTTAACCACACACTCCCGTACAAACCCATTGACCTCTGTGCAAAGTGAAATTTTGTACAGAGGGTTGAAAATAGAGCAAAATCTGGAACCTAACTGTGAAATTAATCATGGATTTCATGAAACTGATTTATGCTTTCATAATTATTTAAACCACCTCCAAACAAATTGTACACTATTTGGCTATCACTCATATCAATGACAATGCTATCTAATATATAGTTTATCAATTATTAAGAATCAAAAAAGGGAAATATTTTTTGAAACACCTAAAATTGTACATGTATAATTTAGCGAGTCTATTTTTTCGCGAATCGGGACTTGCCAATAATTTCGCGAGTGCTTAAATTCGTGGTTGTGGAGTACACCACGGAAGAAGGAAATATATACGGAAAGAGAGTTAATATTTTCTCGTGTTTTTAAATTCGCAAAAAGCACCAGGTTCGCGAAATTGGCGAAAATAATAATAATTAAAAAAAAACTCGCGAAACATTCGGCGTACGTGGATCGCTAATGCTAGATACCACGCAATCAATGCGCGGGCATCGGCTAAGTCGAAGTCTTGACTAGTCCGGCCGGCCTATCTGGTGATAAAATAAACGATACAGAGCACTGCCATTTTCATCGATAGTGATAAAACTTTGATGGACTCGGTGAAGTAATGAATGGATCGTGCAGTACCTAGCTCTTGCTAGATGGAATGCTGATGAGCTGTGAACGGGAGTACGGAGTGAGTTAGCCCGACCAGACGCTGTAAGTACGCTGTGCGAATACCTGTCGCGACGTACCTACGTACAGCGACTGGGCTGTATAGGAGTGAGTGTGATGTGATTGATAATAAGGTGTACGTAGCCCGACCAGACGCTGCGCTACTTACAGCGACTGGGCTGTGTTCATAGTTAGGCCTACTGCTGCTCTGAAGTACGAGATCAAGTCAGCACTAAGCTCCGTTCATTTTCAGTTCAGAATTTAAAAAAAAACCTCTTACCCATCTAAATTTTGAAGTCTACCTGGTATTGGTCCTGCGTCACCAACATTGTCCCCTGGCCTGCCGTGTGGCAAGGGCTCGTACTGCCAATCTCCACTTTAGAGGTCCGTCCGCTTCAACCGGACCCCCTGGGCCTTCCCCACTAGCTCGCCCGTAGCGTCTCCCTCCTGCGCCCCGCCGTGCGGCTCGTCAGCAACATCTATCTCTCCAACTTCGCCAGGGTCATCATCACTGGTTTCATCATCGTTATCATCACTAGTGTGTACTGTATCACTCAGTTCATCATCGCTCCCACATTCAAATTCCACCAAGAAATCATCCTGATCATCACTGCATGGCGTGCATTATCGAAAAACAAACTTTTAAACTTTGTATGCAAATACTATCTACAACAACTTGTATGATACAATGCATGCATTATGCGCGCGGGGGCCTGCGGAGCTCGAGACCTTGCGCGATTCCTTTCATCCCATGACGTCATCGGCAAAGCCTCGAAATTTACGCTGTGACCTAGATTTCAGGGGGGTGACAGGTGTACATTTTCAAAATCTTCTAACTCCACTTCAAAAAGGCCATTTTAAACGATGTAAACGACAAATTGTTCTATGTGTCCCACTCTTTCACTTCATATATAATTCTATTTCTTTAGTATTCCCCTTTAATGCGCATACTGCATGCTGTGCATGTGCGACGCGTATGGCGTATAATTTATGTGCAACTCTACGCAGACATGGGGACTGTTTTTCATTATTCATTTTGTCATTTGTGCCATCATTCATGAGATACATGCATCATGTCTTGCCAGCAATATTCTAAAAATCTGGATCCTTTCGATCGATCGGTCCCGGTATTTTGCCAAGTTGAAGGCAGCCGGACTGGACATGTGCCCGTATGAAATCGCGGCAGGACTCTGGATCGACGACCCGACAAAATGGCCAGATGTGCAGTAGAATCTCTTTGAGTAGGCCCTACCCCGATATCTACGCTTACTTAGTATGGTTGGGTGTTCATAATACCGGACACCTAACGTTTTTCTATCAATAGAAACGTGAAAAATCTCACAATTTGCCTGAAATTTTACTCACGTGTGGAGAAAATACTCCGGATTTACAAGCGCGCACGGAAAATGCGATCTGAGGTACGCGCTCTAGTTTAGAGTAGGCGTAGGGCCTAATCCTGCCGCCCGCACAGCTACAGTACCAGCTTGCGCTAGCGCTATGCTCGCGGGGCGCCCCGGCAGAAAACACGTACAGCGTTACCACTCCAGGCTCACGCGACTATAGACCATGGTTTGTTTTCACTCCAACGCTATCCATGACCCCGTGACACGCAAAATACCCGGATGTCCGACCATGAGAATACCGGCCAAACAGCAACGCCCTAGATGCAGAATACTGTAGCATGTAATAGATGGAATTAGATAAGGGCCTCAGGTGTTTCGGTCCGGGGTATCGGCCTATTTGTGATTACTTAAACAGAATGTCGCGCTACTTTGAATTCGTTCAGCTCTACAAAAGAACGGCGATGTTACACTTCCGAAGGCAAACTATTTACTCGTCCCATTGTCTCATTACAGGACACGCTATTGCTAATGATCACATTGGTTTTAGGATGCAACTGGCTTTATTTCAGTATATCTTGATAAAGAAAAACACATGCGGTGCTGGTATTATGTGATGGGAACCATTAACGCTAATGTCTGATGCCGCCCAAATTGTTGCTGAGAGCTTTATTAGAGAGAGTGTGTGACGAAAGAGAAAAACAAACCGAAAGAAAAAAAAAGTATTATACATTGGAAGCGAAGTGTGTGTGTGTGTGTGGGGGGGGGTGGTGGGGGTGGGGGTGGAGGGGGAAGAAAGAGAGAGAGAGAGAGACGGAAATAGTGAGATAACGGAGAGGGAGAGATTAAAAAGATAGATTGAGAAAAGGGGAGTGAAAGACGGTAAAATACATGATTTGTAACGTGAGCGCGTGTGTAAATCTGTGTTTTTAACGGGCATGTGTTTCCGCATAAAAGAGACTGCATGGATCTATGTGGATAAGGAGTTGATAAACGCACCCTAAGGGTGCGTTTATCAACTCCTTTTCTCGGCAGAAACAGGTTATCCATACAGCTTTCAAGGAATTTTTACGAGTTGATAAACGCAAAGCTGTTTTGAAAGCCCTTCAGGAAAGCCTTTACGAAAGGGTGCGTTTATCAACTCTCCTTTCTCGGCAGAACTAGGTTATCCAAACAGCTTTCAAGGAATTTTTACGAGTTGATAAACGCGAAGCTGTTTTGAAAGCCCTTTAGGAAAGCCTTTTCGAAAGTCCCAAATTTGTGGCTATCCAAACAGGTTTCCTAAACAGGTTTTCAGAAACCTGTTTATAAAAGGCTGCGGCTGCGTTTATCAACTTTCCCCTGTTTAAACGGCTTTCGATAGCCCTTTCGATAGCCCTTTTGAAAGCCCTTTCCATATCCCTTTCGAGAGCCCTTTCCAAAGCCCTGACTGCCTGTACTATTAATGTGCCGCTTGTTTTCTAAGAAGGGACGGCGAAAAGCAATTACCATCATAAAGACATAATCTTCCTTTGAGAGTGACGGGTCATGATGCAATGCCACATGAATCATTATTGTCATCCTATCTGTGAGGCAGCTCCAGTTTAGCACATACTTCAAATATTTCTGAGTGGCAGCATGAGACTTTGGCTGCGTTTATCAACTTTCCCCTGTTCAAACGGCTTTCGATAGCCCTTTCCAAAGCCCTTCAGGAACGGCTTTCAAAATAGGCTGCTTAAGGCTGCGTTTATCAACTTTCTCCAGTTTAAACGACTTTCGAAAGCCCTTTCGATAGCCCTTTCCATAGCCCTTTCCATAGCCCTTTCGAAAGCCCTGTCCACTCCCTGTACTATTAATGTGTCGCTTGTTTTCGTCGGCTGCGTTTATCAACTTTCGATAGCCCTTTCGGGTTCTAAATGACGAGTGACGCTGAAATTCGGTTCAGGCAGGTATTTTAACATGCTAGGTTAAAAATTAAATGTTGTGATATGTGTGACAAATGCTATATCGCCATTTTGAATTTTAATGTGGCTGCCAAGGCAAATAGAACGACTAACATTTGCGGGCATGCAACAAAGTGCAGCAAAATTAAAGCATAATGCACTTTCACTGACGTCACAATTTACATACAGCAGCGCGCACTCATTCAGTTACAAACGCGCGCTCAATCAGGTAGCCTAAATTACAAACCCGAGACAGAGATTTTCAACACTCAAACATGGCAACCATAGAGGATATTTCAAACTGGCTGTCGTGCAGCTAGTCACACATGTCAAATTAATCTTTTATTAAAGTCATATATTACCATGCTTTTATGTATCAAATTTCAATGGCCTTTGTCATTCAGAACTGAAGATAGGGATATTTGACGGTGGCCATATTGGAATTTAAAAAGGCGGCCGACCCAGTGGTCAAGTCTCTTGGATCTGGCAATTTTTGAAATCAGCGCCCCAAAATACCCCTACACTCTAAATATTCTATTTTCCGCCGGATGTGAGCACCTTTTTCACATATCTGCGCCACTACTTTGTATATCGTGGAATTCAATATCGGATGGTATTTATTTATCTATTTCACAATTTTAAAAAGGGTGGCCCAAGTTAGCATTGGCTGGTTTTCATCGCTGCCCTTTAAACACAACACATAAAACATTGCAGAATTACAGTTACTAACAAACAAAGAAAAAAAATTATATATACATTTCAATACAATCAAAAATCAAACATAATATAACGCTTATAGAACAATTTCAAAGGCATGTAAATCCTTCAACGTTTCTAAATGAGCAAAAAATGAATGGAGAAAAATGATGAACAATGACATCTATTGCACGAATTAAACAACTGATAAAACTGTGTAGGTATTAGTAATTATTTTTTTTTTAATTCTATATTAAAAGACACATATCATAAGCTCCTTTTGAACAAATCTAAGTTGGGGGAACATGTTGGGGGGTACATGTTTTCCAGTTCAATGAAAAACGAAAAAAGTACAGCCAAAAAAAAATGTGAACCTCTTTTTTGTTACTTCCCTCCCTAAGATACATAAATACGGTGTTATTTTCGCGACAAGAAACTTTCGTGACTTGGAACCGCCGGTCTTTTTCGCAGCATGAAACTTCCACGAATTGCCACTGGCATTAAACGCGTTTAGAATATTAGCTCCTTGCGAAATTTGCGAAAGTTTCATGCTCGCGAAATTTTCTGCAAAATGAATTCAGCATTTATGCCATGAAAATAAAAATTTCACAGAGGGCTCCGACACATGTATTAGTGACTAGGTCCTGAAGGGTCATCCTTCCATATTTTTTTTTTAGCTTTTATCCGCCGTGTAACGGGAATTTCACTAACCAAGCTAATATTTGGACGTTTTCTGAGCGTTCTTGAAACGTTCCAAGTTCGTTATATTTGACATTTTGTCAAAACGTTTTCAGAGCGTCTTTTTGTGGAAGGTTTTCGACGTATTTAAAACGTTTCAAATGGACGTTATAATCACTTTTTTAACGTTTACAAACCAATTAAAAAACCTTTCGGAATTTTTAAGGACCTTCAGGGAACCTTTTGGACGTTATAGACGTCATTAAAAATTTTTAAGAATATTTAAAACATTCTGTGGACGTTCTGCGGACGTCAAGAAAACCTTTGAAACCGTCTAGAGCGTTCAAAACACGTTTTAAGAACGTCTAAAAAGTCTTATGACCCGTTCAAGAATATTTACAGAACCTTTTTTATCCGTCTAGAGCGTCCAAAACACGTTTTAAGAACGTCTAAAAAGTCTTATGACCCGTTCAAGAATATTTACAGAACTTTTCTTATCCGTCTAGACCGTCTAGAAAACCTTTTAGGAATGTCTAATGTTTCGATTTTTATAGGGTATTTGGGGAAAAAAATCATAGTTATGAGATTATACAGGCACAATCTGGGATTAATGTACCCTTATCCTAATCCTATATAATCCTATCCTAGCTTGTTCCTAATGTCCTACCACCTATACCTATACTACATCCTATTCCAAATTGATGAATCTGTTTCACGGGTCAGTCTTTTATATAACAGCAAAATGTTGTAATTGTTACGACCAAAATCACTCTGAGAATGATGGCTCAAAAGAAACAATCAGCTAACGTTCAGGCGGTTTATTAACAGTGATATTGTGGGTACAGACTCGTAATCGGTTTTCACATCAGTACAATAATGATCAATAGAAACAATTATAAATCGGTAATGGAATCACTTACATGCATTACAGCCAAATCTGAAATCGCAAGGTCCATGTAATTCCCTGGAAATGTCCAGATACGATGTTCGATGCACAGCAAAACGTGCAGAATCCGAACGTTATGACGACCGCGTCCAGTCAATGGTTCAAAAAATGCTCCATTTTAGACTATGAATGTTTACATGGATGTAGTTTTCCTTTCTTTTATTCCCTACAGCTTAATTGTTCTTCTCCAAGTGGTTGATAGGGGAATGAAATACTAATAGGAATAGACAAGGCACTATGAATTGTATGACCATTTATATTATAAGCTCCTATTCCTGTTGGGGCTAATTTTAAAATCGAAATTTCATCAGGATTTTGCATCATTTTTCCAAGAATGCGAGTTGCTTCATTGTAGATACATTTTATCAGATGACTTTTGCCAGTGCCAGCACCTCCAGTAATAAACAATTGGAATGGTTCAGGTTGCTTTCCATTCACTTTATCTAACAACCACAGTCTGATCGTGTATAAAAATTTTCGCTGCATTTCATTTAATGATCTCATCATCTTATTACTTTCTGCTCTTGACATATTCAGTGATCTACATTCTGTCATAGAAATTGCATCTTTCTGAGGTTGCAAATCTGGAATCACAAATTCAGCCTCTACATCATCAATATCTACAGTAGGTTTTGGATTTTCTTCTCTTTGCACTTCACTTTCAGGTCACACAAGACCCCATGCATCTTCAGGTGGTCCAAATTTAGAAATATATTCTTCTGCTAGTTCAACTTCATGTGCACTTTTTTCAAAGTGCTGGAGATTTTCCTGAACGATGCATTTCACAGTTTGCAATTTGGTTCCCTTTAATTTGACACAGCCTGTGTTATAAAATTCTTCGTAACTTGCAAATCCTGGTGGCTTTAATTGTTCATCTAAACGGTATGGTAAAAAGAGCTGTAATACACTTAAAAAGTATTTTTCAGGCATTGAACTTTGTGAAAATCGAGGATATCTCACGATAGCATTATCAGTTCTTGTTCGTTTTTGAATGTATCCTAGGTCATTTTTCATTTTAAATCTATTTTGATTTTTTTTTGTTACCTCTAATTTCTGTTGCACTCAAAAACCTATACTGTGAACAAAATGTTGCAAGGCACATATTTTCAAACTGAGATCCATCAAGTCGTGCTTTGTATTTATCAAGCTTATTTGGTAACCATGCACTTTGATCATTATCTGCTTTGTTTTGTATGACACGTAGTGGTAAACTCATTCTGACAGGATTGGGGCCAACTGGAATAAATTCAACTTTTCTTGAGCATTCCTTTAATCTCAAACTACAAACGCGATATACACTTTCTTGAGCAGAAACTTCTCGATTATTTACATATACATGACCAAGTTTTTTTTATAGATTCTCTAGCATCTTCATTTCCTTCTTTTATTTCTGATGCTGCATGAAGTAGAAGCATCCCCATTTCTCTCTCAGATTTACTCATGTATGATACAATATATGCAATGCAAGCATACACATTTGTGATTATTTGAATATCCATGTTTGCATTCCAACATCGAAGCAAGAAAGGATTATATTGATTGACCCAAACATCTGTAGGTCTTCTCTTGATAACTACCTGGTCTTAAGAAGCTATTATATTATTGGCATCTTCAATTTTTTTCTGTGTTGTTTCTAAACGTTCAAAAAATTCTTTTGCATTATCACATTTATCTTCATCATTATAAGGCACCTTTTATTGAGGTTAGTAAGTCTTTTGCTTCTTTCACTGCACTGTCACTATTGGTACTTTTCTCTTTGATTGGTTTAATAATGAATGTCTTTTCAGACGGTGGTCTTGGAAAATTGAATCTACAACTTGCTCCCCTTTTTTTGCAAGACTTGGAATGTTTTTTACTATGAATCTGAACAGTAGTAACAATTTCATGCAATTCAGGATCCTCGTCTTCAGATGGCACTTCACAGCAAATATACTTATTGATAAAGTCAGCAACTTTCTCTTCTGGGTCATGGCTAAAAAACATCTTCAACCCATACTAACATGTGTACATGAGGACTTCCTCTCATCTGAAACTCAATTCTATAAAAGTAGTCCTTAACTTTACCTATAGGGTGTGCTTCTGACAAAATCACATTTTGTAAAAAATTGTGAAAGCGATTGTCAAACATTCTAGCAGCTGTCACTGGATTAGACTTTAACAGATTGCATTTGTCAGCCCATTCTAAATCACTTACTCTTCTTCTGTCACATGTTTGACTCATTAGCGTGTTCATGACTTCAGGCCAACGCATATCTGCACTTGAAAATGAAAGAAAAAATGTCGGGATTCCAATCTGTCTAACCATAGCTGCTACATCCTTTTGTGTTGATTGCCAATAAGGTGGAGTTCCACGTATTTGCTTTAAAAATGTGTATCCTCTATCATACTTTAGTATCTCTTCAACTTTGTCAACCTTCTTTAAATCCGCAATGGTTACTGAACTGAAATCATCCTTTTTATCTGAACCTTTTCTCAAAGCAATAGAAATACTGGATACTATTTGCTGAATTTCGTAAAGAGATTGAGCAAAAAATATAAATTCTGTATTTCGGGCAAATCTGTTATCAACATGCATGAGTCTATCAAGGAAATAACGTCCAAGTGTTAGTTTGACATCTCTCACATCATGATAAGTTGGTTGACCTGATGGAAAGAGGACTGGGAATGACTTAGCTTCATTGCTTTCATTATTCAGTAATGCAACAGGACTATTTTTTTTTTCACATGGTGCGCAACAAATTATATCATTAAAATATTCATCAATCACATTCTGCCTTCTACAACTGGCTGGAGATTTGTGTCAAGGGCAAGGCCACATAGACGTTCTTCAAGATCATCACCTTCATCATTTTCCTCAAATGTGTTGTCATCTTTACTTGCACTATCCCCTTGATCTACATTATTACTATCATCATTTTCTATGTTTTCTTGAGATAAATAATTGTTCCATTCTTGATTTCCTAAAATATCAGAATACCACTTGTTATTACTTTGTAAATATTCAAGGGCTTGAAATACTTTCACTGTGTTGACAAACTTATATTCATAATATCCTTTGTAACACAATTTCCTTTTTAACTTTACAGGTATCAATTCATCATCCATCTGTGGTCGGGGGAGCATTTTTACAGTGTCAATTGTATTTGAAGGTACACAAACAGTAGGACCATGTATGCCACGCTGACCTCCTTTTGGCAGATTCAATAATTTCATAAATGGAATGTTTATTGCAATCAAATGCTGTTCAAGATTATTCAAATTTCTCAGCACATCTGGAATATCATGTAATTGTAAATTGTTTATGTTGGCTTCTGCTGGAATTTTTCCATCTCGTAATTTCTTGTGACAAGTGAAACAGACCCATAAACAACTCCTCGATGATTTGGCTATCTGACAATCAACATTACATTTTTCATTGCAGATATGCAAATACTGGTCACTGATACATGCTTGATTTACATATTTTGATTTTATACACTTAACTACTTGATTTCTGAAAAGCAACTTAAAACATACACAACAAACATATTCAGGGCCATGTGAAATTGTTTCCCTAAACCTTTTCAATACAAATTCAGGATCCCTCATTTTTTCCTTTTTAACTTCAGAACGTCTTAAGTTGTTTCTGGCAACACTCTGCCTTTGTGTGGGCATTTGTCTGAATTTGATTCGCAAGCTACGTTTTCTTACCATGTTACATTTCTCTCGAAATTCCAAGTCATTCTGATACCTGTCTGCCATATTTTCTTTCATTTTCTGCTTATACACCTCCCTAAATTGTGGATCACTGTGATACTTATCTGTCATTTGTGTCTTACATTTCTCTCTAAATTCTAAATCACTTTGATACCTACAACCAAGTTGCGTCTTCAAATTTTCCCTAAAATCTTCATCTAGTCTGTAATTGTCAAGAATCTTGACTCTTTTATTCATTTGGTATTCAAAGTCACTTTCGTATCTCTCTTTTCTTTTATCCTGGATAAGGTCCTTGAATGCAGCATCTGTTTGATACATCTCTGACTGCCTTTCTCTGCTTTGTTCTCTTTTCTGAGATTTAATTTCACAATTATCATATCTACTTTTTTGTGCCCGTTTCGCCTGATTTTGTTTTCTCTTTCTCTATATAGGATCAGTTTGATATCTTGTTCTTTCTGTATCAGCTTTCTTTTGTTTTCTCAGTCTTTGGATCACTATTTAGTAGTTTTTGAGTGTATAAGATATAAATACCTCTTTCAGTTGTCACTTCATTTATTCTTCCTGGTTTCTTTGCAGAGAACAATTGCCAAGCTAAAAGCTGATCATTGAATGAATAAATATCTATGTCAAGCAAGTTCGCCATGGCGCTCATTTCAGTATTTGAAGCCCACGTTCCATTATCCATTACTTTTTCTTTCAACACATATTCTTCAACAGTTCTAAATTCATGACTTAGTGTGCTACTAAATAAACCATTAGTGTCTAATAAATGTTTGGTAGTTGTTTTTCGGAGAACAGTATGATTCCTTTCAGTCCCAGAAATTATATAAGAAATAGCACGGTAAAAACAATTGCAATCACCAGTAACACTTTTGATTTGTGCAGGATGAGCAATGTCTGTATCTGTTTGTAAAGCACCATCATTAATGTTCACATAATCAATACCTAATTTCCTACATATCATTCTCTTTTGCCTTGCACAGAGTGGTGAAAACTTGAAATTTCTGTCAGGTCTGTCGCCATACTCGATATAGATGATCTCAATATCATCTTCAACATCACTATTCACATTTTGATTATCCTGCACATTTCTGACACCTTTACTCTGCAGATTCACACCATCACATGGTTCACATTTTGTAGAATTGGTCTTACATGTGTTTTCATGTGGATTATCATTATATGATTGATTGAAATTAATTGAACTCAGAGCGTCATTAGATTTGCTTTGAATTTTCACATTAACTCCAGTCAATTCAAACTGAGTACTATTCGGAGAACAACCCATGGAATTGGCCAGTCTTATGCGATAACTGTGTATACCTTGCCAGCAGGAAGTGTGAAGCAGGATACTTTTTCCATTCTCACTGACACAACCGGACTGGTCTCTTCCGTGAGGATCAAAGACATAGAAACCTGTAGGGGATTTGATTATTGCAAATGTACTTTCATTAAACATCATGAAACATGCATCATGTTTGTACAATTCATGTTCAAGGGCATGTTTTAATAATACAGCTCCAAATTCTGCCAGGTATTTTTCATTGCCATCTATAATGCCAAACACTGGACCACTACAATCAATTGCAAATGTATCATCTAAAATATCCAATTCTTTAGGCAAATCTGATATCATCAAAAGGTCTTCATGCATTGTCGAATCTTTTTCAATGTAATAATACAGCTGATTTCCAAGAGTCAAAATTTTGTCAAGATCTTGGGCATCAAATTCATTCGCATTTTTCTTGGCTGAGTAGAGAATTGCTACAAGACTATTGGCAGTACACTGTTTTCCTCGTGAAACACCAAATCTGTAATGACCTTGATTGAAATTACCTTGTGCAATAGATGTCAATTTAGTGGAATACATGACGTCACTTAATCTCTGATCTATTTGTACAACTTGCCTACAAGGCTGATCAACTTTGTCAATTGATCTAACATCATTCTGAGATACATTGCTCAATGTTGTTGCAGACACTGGAACATTATTACATATATATTGTGTAAAGTTGCTGACATTATCCTCAATCATTCCAACAGAAGTTTTATTTTCTGTATCAATGATCAATTCTTCTAAGCTTTGGCTCGAAGCATTTCCATTGAGCTTAAATTCACAACATGAATCGCCTTGATTTTGTGCTTTGTTTATTCTCTTCTGTATTTCATTCATTTCTTGGGCATTACATGAACTTTGCACTTTCAGGTCATTTATGGTGTCATCTTTGTCTTCAAAAACATGACTTTTACTTCTAAGCCTGTCATTGTCACCAATAGCTAAACCTTGATTTCTAAAGGGATTTTGAACGTCAATGTTTTCATGATGACTGTCAGTCTTAGTTTCTCCACTTTGACCTACTTTACACTTTGAATCATCACTCTCTTGAGGTTCCTCAATTTTACTGGCAGTTTTCTCACGTTTCACAAATTGACCTTTCTTGTTTCTTGCAAGACGTGACTTTGGACGGCCACCACCATAGACACCTTGTACTTCAACACGTTTCACTTCAAATTTGAGATCTTTTTGCCATTGTCAACACTTTTTCTGTCTTGTCTTCCATATATTCTGCTGCCAGTCATGTTACTTCTATTCTTGTTTCTTTCAAACAAGTCTTTCATTGTTTTGCCAATATATGTTACACCTGCTGCATGGTAGTGCTTAGATTTTGAACACAGTCTTTCCTTTTCTTTTTTCTCTGTCAATTTAGTCTTTCTTGATTTCACAGTTCTCCAATTATGATCAAAGTCATCTCTTTCTAAGTTCAAATGTCTCTCTGTAGATGGCTTTCTCTGAAATGTGGGATCAACTTTACTTGTACCACAGTCACTCTCCTTGAAATCATTCACACTTTGGACTTCTCGACTCTCATTTCTTTCCTTTATCTTTCTCGCGTACCTCTTCTTTGATCTGTCACATTTGGTTTTGTTGGCTTTGCTTGATTGAGACATGTCATCACCACTCTCTTCATCATGTTGGTGCACCAGTAGTTCAAATCTATTAAAATGAGAAGGGATGCATAAATTATTGAAGATGTCATGGGTATTGTTGCTATTTCCACACAATGAACAAATCCAAATCAATCTATTATTCAGTTCAGTACCACTGCATAGTTCCATACATGTCACATGATAATGACACTTACATGACTCACAGGTTGCATAGCTTTCATTCTTTTTTAATGTGATTTGCACATACACAGCATGTTTCAAAATCTGAACTGATAATTGATGCACAACTACCCATAATGTCTAAAATTTCATCAATAATTTTCTTAAAGTCAAATGTATCTATCAATTCTGGAGACCCACCATTCCGTTTGTGCTCACATGGAAATCCACTGCTGGCCACATGACAGTGGTATTTACAAGGCTCACAGATTGCATTAGTTTCATCTTCAGGAATTGGGTTGTTACATCCATTGTGATCATTGCCAACATCAGGAATTTCACTATGACAAGAGTTTTGGGGATTCACATTTGCATAGTTACCATCATTCCCATCTGTCTCTTTTGTAGTACCGTCACCAGACTTTCTCTTTGTTTTGATATTAAAGTCCTTCTTGTGCAGTTTAATGCTTCCAGGTTAGCGTCCCTGGTCAGTGACGGAGCATTAATCTGCACATTACTTGAATATGAGACCGTTCTGAAGCAAATCATTTTCACACAACAATAGATATACAATGAACTCTTGAATGAATCCCAGAAGGATTGTAACAATCATCTCCCAGCATTTCCACTGATTCCCACTGATCGGTTACTAGCCTTCCCCTTTAACTACATCAGCCCAACTACTCCTATGCATCTCTTTACTTGGATCATTTTTCTCAGTGTACAAGATCACTGTCTGTCTTGACTGCACACATTTAGCATAGACATTCAATAATGTTTCAGTGTATGTTTGCACAGTATAGTCCTTTGACTGTCTACATGCCATATTCCCACTCTGCTTGTGTTCATCATTCTCAAGTCTATTTTTCTTTGTACCTTTGTCACCTGATTTTTGTTTTTTGCCATTTTTACATCTACGTCTTTCATAGTATTCTTTCATTGCCTTGCCAATGTATGTGACACCAGGTTCAAGGATTACACCATTCACTGATCTTTTGAAGCGTCCATGATCTACCTCTTCATTTTTCGTCACACTGACCTCCTCCAGTTGTTTTTTTTTTCCTTTGCATTCTTGCTCTCCTTGATTTGACAGTGACCCACTCATTATCATTCAAGTTTTTACTTTCTGCCTCAACTTCATGATATCTGTTTCTCTCAATTTCATTTCTGCATTCATTCAGTGAGAGAACTTTTCTTCTCTTTTCTTTCACATACCTCTTCTTCTTTCTGGTAAACCTTGGTTTCCAGTCATTCTTTGTTGATGTGTAACACTCCTGATCATCAATCTAAGCTTCTTCTCCATCAATATCACACTGAAGAGGCTCATATCTATTGGGATGAGAAGGGATACCTATTGCATCAAAAATACTGTGTGCAATATTGTTTTGGCAGTAAGTTTATTTTCATGTTCTTTGATGTCATTCCCACATGATAAACATCCATCATTACCATCAGTCACTGTACAACTTGCCAATATCTTGTGAATTTCACTCAAAACACTTTGAAACTCATTCATGCAGTCCATCTTCAGCACACTTAAGAGGCCAGTACTGGTAGCTGGTAAAGAGAAATGTAACATTAATGTAAATAAAGTTCTGGGTCAATCCAATTAATTTGTCTATGTTTGATATCTGTCTCACACTCTTTATGCTATCTATACCTGAACCTGATTACTGTAATGACGTTCTGCTGGAATGCGTACCATGCAGTTCAGGGCACGATAGGTTATTCTTCAAATTAGTTGATTCATTTATTATGTTTTGTAAAAATATCAGCTTCAAGATCTCTGACAGTATAATCATAACAGTATGTACACAGTGTGCCTCGATCTATCTCACTCACTCGTCACGATTACGTGGATATCACATAAACACGTCTGTCACGACCACTTTATTGATCGCCTTCAATTCAATATCTCGTCAACGTCTCTAGATGGCGCTCGCGCTATATACTGCTTATACAGCTATGGACGTACACTCATCACCACTCCGTCATCAGTTTTAGTGCAAGTACATGTACGTGTGCGACTCCTGTTTACAGCGTACAATATTTGGTAGTTTCCACTAGACTTAAATAATCTTCTGCACTAAAGTTTTCACAATCGCACCGTCAATTCGCACCCTTCACATCAATGGATTCTACCATGTACACCTGTCACACTCCTATAATCGAGGCTGAAGTTACCATTGACTCTCAACGGTACGGTACTTGAGTGTGAGGTATACTTCTGTGTCACGATAGATCACGTTGCTCTGTGCGTCACTTGTCAAACAATAAAATATCTTATTTACCTCACGCTAGCTAGCTGTCGGTCAACAGGTCAGCCGATTACAATTCTCTCGACAACTCTGAAGATTGCGCTCTTGCAATTAAAACTGCCTTGTATCTTAGGAACAAAATGAAATTTCTCCTTTTGTTTTCTCAACTTTTCTGAATTGACCTTTTAATGCGAATTCATTTACAACACTTCCACGACCTGAGAATACTTCTTTTATTCTTTCGGCTAATTTAATCTAATTGAGTGAACAAAAGGTCTGTCAAAACTTTATCGATAATTAAGCTCAAAACTAGAATAATAAAGAAATGCAAGTTCAGTATTCTATCTCTTCTTTTACAGACTCAAGACAGTTTTTTTTTCTTGCTTTAATGATACCAGACAGTTTTCAGTTTCAAATTGTATTCCACTTCCACAGTTAAATTTTCACAAAGTACAAGATATTTCTGTATTTGCTCGCACCTTTACTTGGCGTTCTTCAAATCAGCAGCTTCCTGTCTACCACCTGTCACACTTCTATAACTAAGGCTGACGTGATAGTTGGCTTACGTGTATATGGCTGTATTATACTTCGCACGTCAGTTGTCAAAAAATAGTAGTATGTTATTTACCTCAAGTTGGCGCTCTCGAAGTCAGGTGATTCTAATTGTCTCAATATTACAACCAAAACCGCCTCTTCGAAACACAACTTAATTTCTGCTTCTGTATTTTCCACTTTAGTGAATTGACCTTTAATAATTCTACGACTTCAGAATACTTATTTTATTCTCTCCTGGCTAATTCAACCTAATTGACGTAAAAAGTAAAAAACAAAACAAAACATCAAACCTGTATAGATAATCAAGCTCAAAATAAAACAATCAAGAAATAGAAGTTGAGTATTCTGTCTCTTTGTTGGTATTTTGTTTTGTGTTTTTTATTTTTCATTTTTCGTTATTGTTGTTTTCTTTTGTTTTGTTGTTTGTTTGTTTGTTTTTTGTTGTTGTTGTTTGTTTGTTTATTTGTTTGTTTGTTTTTGTTTTTTGTTTTTTGTTTTTTGTTTTTTGCTTCAGAGTGTATTTCTCTTCCAGACAGATTTATCTTCGGGTATAACGCAAATAATAGTGTCAATGTAAAGTAATTCCCCTGACAGCACAGGAATTGGTTACTGTTAGATTCAGATGAAATTCATAAGTTATCAAATCTAGAGAAAACGAAATAATTCAGTATTCAAAAGCTACATTCAAATCCTAGCTTAGCGGTTTTCACGTGGTATTTTAGTATACACGAATACATTCAATCACATGTCAATTCTAAAATCACTTATCTCTTTCTCAAGAATATGTCCGACACATTCAAAGACACAACAAGATCACCAGATGCAGTTTCAGCAGCACAGAGGGAAATAAGAATCTCAGTTTCAATAAGACAGAAGAGGATCACAATACTTCGAATAACACTGAGTAAGATGTCAAATTCAATTTGAGAAAGATAGAGAAATATCACAAAATTAAGTTTTACTGAGAAAGAACAGGATGCAAAGATTCAATTAAAGTATCAAAGACAAGATAAGAGTATTGAGATTCAGAAAAAGAAATCAAGTTATAACATTTAGTTTCTGTAATAGGAAGCAAAACTGAAAGATGTAATGGTAACTTATAAACAAGAAGAAATTAATTCAAAGATTTAGTTTCAAAATAACAGAGCAATATTACGAAATTACTTTCAGAATAAGAAAAGATAGAAGGCTTGCAAGAGTAATGGTTTGCTTTTAAATAGGGTTCGTTTCTGTTTCTCTGCTTTCACGTAGAATTGTCAAAAGACAGTCTGTCTTTGCTGAGATTATCAAGACGGTTTGTCTTTGCTTTATTACGTGGATCTGTTAAAATACGGTTTGTCTTTGGTTTATACAGATTTGTTAAAAGACGGTTTGTCTTTGGTTTATGCAGATTTGTTAAAAGACGGTTTGTCTTTGGTTTATACAGATTTGTTAAAAGACGGTTTGTCTTTGGTTTATGTAGATTTGTTCAAAGACGGTTTGTCTTTCAATTGAGTTTGTTAGGATGACAGTCCACTCCCTCTGAGAGCAGGATCTCTTCATCAGATCAGGAAAAGGGATGAATGAGAAGTTTTACTTTGGGTAAGTATATGGAATGATGATATCAACACACCCTTCTGGGTGATGAAGCACCAGATCCAGACACCTGCATTGGAGATAAAATTAAATAATGATGTCACTTTTCTTAATAACAACTCATCTTGTAATTACTATGTTGAAATGAAAGTGATCAGATATTCAAATGTGTAGAAGTTGTCAAGCTGTTTGAAATTTTGTGGCAGGCGAACTATAATGAACTAGAAATGTCGCTATGGCGACTGATGCCTCCGCCATAATGCATGATTCTCCCAATGGGTGTATAGTACAATGTCTTCACAATGTGTGATGACAGTTTCACATTACTGGCAAAATATCGAAATGACAGGTTTGTCAGAAATATGTAGAATGTTCACTTTTCATGATCCGAGATTGCTATAATTGTCTATTAAAGAGTGCAGGTACACATATTTGGGGAATTAAACATTTTTACTGGACTTCTGACCGACCTTATCATAAGTTTATGCATTGAGTATAATTTTCAAGGTATGAAGAAAGAGTGTAATTACAGTACAAAATATATCTTTTTTTTTAATTTATACCTGACCTTTGACCCTTAACCTTTGACCTTCTGGCTGGAAATTTCCAGGAGAATCTCCATTAAGTAATACATGTACATATATTGAATTTTAAAACTAATAATGCAATCATTGCATAAACTAGTATATGAAGGAAATAGTAACATTTTGAGGAGTTGACCTTGACCTTTGACCCCTGACTATTGATCCATGGCCCCTAAATTCCCTAGATAATCCCTGCCAGTCAGTACATGTATATGTACCAAGTTCCATGAAGATACATTGAACCATTTGCGAGAAAAATGATATTGCAACATTTTCACCTAACCTTTGACCTTTTGACCTTTGACCTTATGACATGAAACTCTCTCTGGAGAGTCTTTACGCAGTAGTACATGTCTATACTAAGTTTCAAGAAAATAACTGCGGGCATTGCATAGATATGGGGGAAATAGCAACATTTTTAGCATTTGACCTTGACCTTTTGACCTTTGACCTCTTGCCAATGTCACTAAAATCTACTCAACTAATTGTCCCATCATACATCATCCTTGGACCAAATTTGGTGAAAGCTGCTTCATCCAGTTTTGAGTTATCACGTAAACAGATAAATTTTAGGATTTGACCTTGATCTTTGACCTTTGACCTCTGTCCGATTTCACTGAAAAACTAATCAAGTAATTGTCCCATCATACATCATCCTTCAACACAGTTTGGTGAAATTTGCTCCATCCAGTCTTGAGTTATCACGTAAACGGATGCAATTTCATGATTTGACCTTGACCTTTAACCTTTGACCTTTAGCCAATTTCACCCAAAATCTAATCAAATCATTGCCCAATCATACTTCATACTTGGACCAAGTTTGGTAAAATTCCAGTAAATATTACTCAAGTTATCGCGTAAACGAAAGCGGACGGACGTACGTACGGACGTACAGACGTACGTACGGACGTACGTACGGACGTACGGACGGACGGACAACCCGAAAACATAATGCCTCCGGCACCACTTCGTGGCGGAGGCATAAAAATGAACAATTGTACTTGTACATAGTCATTATTGTATGTGTTTGTGTTCTAACAATAGCTTAATTGTAATACTCAGAAAAGCAAAAAGAGTAATAATTCATAATCCTGATTTTAAATCAAAATGATACATTTTGTGCATATTATACGACATAAATTTCAAGTGTGATTGAATGATCATTTTGTGAAAAAAAAATATGTCGTTCTTTATACTAAAATTCTCGTACACACTGATTTTTAGCCACTATTTCAGAAAGAATTCACAGGCATTTATCATTGCAGGCATAGCATAGCATATTATGAACCTGCTGCACTTTAATGTACGATGAGTGGAATTCTTTCTTTCATCTTGCGATCACAACTACGACATCATTATGTGCATGGCATCCATCAAAATGAGTAATGTTACATTCAGCAGTTTAAACGGTCATTGTGAAATCGTGCATCGCTGAGCTGACAAAAGAAAATAAGGAAATATTTCCTTCACTTGAGACTCACTTTAGACACTTGTCTGTAATGCACACATACATTTAAACAGTATTACAGTACATCACAACGTAAACTTTACGACAGCATGAATAGGCCTGGGGCCAACATGATATCGTCTGTAATATCCACTTTGACTAGGTCTACTGTCAAACACCAATTTCTGTTTACACAGTAATATGCAAAAAAAAAAAAAATAAGACAAATCAGTTTCAAATCAAAATCAATCTGTCAAAATATTTTACTTTCTCTTGATAAGTATTTTCAATTCGCAAATGAAATTGCTTGAGCAACGATTCCTCAACATACACTCAGAAGTGACTGTACAAACTTTTCTTCGTTGGTTCATCACGTTATAGGAAGCCTAAATGTCAGAGCTACGCCGACGACGCGCAGAGAAGGTATTGAACGTACTAGTCCAAATTGTTTGAGCAATGATTCCACAACAAACATTCAAGTGATTATACATACATCGTTTTCTGCGTTGATTAAATTCATGTCTATCATACGAAACCTATATTCAGCTTGAAAATACAGCGATGCCGGCGACGCGCAGTGAAGGAAAAAAGGTGCAATTTTTGCAAGTTGCAATACATGCTACACGCGATATGCACTTCACCTAACGCCAAACATTTTATATATTCTACACATCCATTGCACTCTATAGATCTAAAATCGAAAAGTAAATCATGCAACGCTCCCGCTTAGAATGGTATATCATTTGGAATGGTATATCATTTACTCATTATTTATCTAGCGATCCACGTCCGACAAGCTTTGCTTTTTAGTGGATCACTATTTTCCATAATCAAATTTATTTTCCGCTCGCCCACGAAGTATCTATACATTGTTCCTCCTAATTATTGTACATATATGATGTTCTATTTTATCTCGTATACTACATGAATCTTTTGCAAACGTTTGAACAATATTATTTCATGACATGTATACTTTGTACTATGTTTTTGATTTTCGTTGACTGAAAATAAACTATGATTGAATTTAATTGAATAGAATTGTCAATTTCAAAGGAGTGCGCCACCTAGCGTTGAGCGGGAATAGTTTGCTCGGATCGTTTTCCTAATGCGATATATGACATTGATATTGAACTCAAAGATGTCTACTAGTACTACAGTTGTATTTGTTTCCTCTAAGGAATACCAAGTCTTCATATCATTTACTTACTTCTACTTACCGAATCAATATCCTCACAAATTACAAATGTCGTTCACGTTGTCGTAATTGCTATTGATTATACACGTGCACGATAGAGACTACTTCCAAGCGAAATCAACACGGACATGCAAGGTTGTAAGCAGAATGTAGTGCAAAAGCGCTATCATTATTATATTCAGGTAATTTGCATACCAAGTAGACGTAGAGTATAGAAACGCTCAAGGCGAGGCGGCTGTTTCTTTTTTTTTTTCTGTAACCAAACGAGACATTATAATTATATTCATTAAATGTACCATTCTACCCGGCAACAATGGGAGGCATTTATGAATATTTACTAGTACTACGCAGTACGCAAAGCCCCTGCCACGAATATCTAATTGTCTACATGTACTCAATGATACATAAGATGCACGCGCGCGTGTCTGTGTTAGTGTGTGAGTGTGTGAGTGTGTGAGTGTGTGAGTGTGTGTGTGTGTGTGTGTGTGTGTGTGTGCGTGTGTGTGTGTGTGTGTGTGTGTGTGTGTGTGTGTGTGTGAACGCAACGCGTGTTCAAGTCGTCCGTGAACAGTTGTAACTCTCAATATAGTCCATGGGCCAAGACCCGAAAAATGGGTTGTTGGTACCATCTTGAGGTGGCAAAACCTTTTTGGTGTCAGTTTGTTTGTCGGGCATAGATATGCTTATCAAGCTATGATAGCATTTCCAAATGAGTAGCTTAGTCATAATAAATGATTTTTTAACCAATTTGGTCTCGTTTTTGTATCCCTATACTTCTGAATCGAAACTAACAGCTATACAAAGAAGAGCAATGTCTTCCGTATGTCCACAGGTGTTTTGTTTTAAACGCGGTGCGCTTAGTCTTTATTCAAGGCAGCGAAGGGAATATCCAAAGGGTTATGATGTCCACAGCTGTCACGCGGTGCGCTTAGTCTTTATCTAGACCAATATACCGTTATCATATCTACAGTTCCTCATAAAAGGGATTATCTACACTGTTTTTATACTACCCTCTCAACAAACACATCAGTTTTAAACAAAAATCACTCTGTTCATTTACAATATCATTCATTATAATGTATCGTAGTGTACCGGTACATTGTTTTTCCATTATCTTTTATTGTTGGATGGAAATAAAGCGACATTGTGTGGTGTTAGCGTTTTCACCGTACCGTTTTCGCCGGAAAATGATAACTAATTGAAAAATACGGTAAAATTCACGAGGAATTGCTTTTGTTGTTGTTGTTGTTGTTTTTAGATAAAAGGATATACACTGTATCATAAGCTTTGGATATTCCCTTCGCCGTCTAGAATAAAGACAGAGCGCTGTGGACATCATAACCTTTGGATATTCCATTCGCTGCCTTGAATAAAGACTAAGCGCACCGCGTTTACAACAGAACACCTGTGAACATACCACAGAGCTGCAATTTACAGCTCTATGGAACATACAGAAAACAGTGCTCTTCTTTGTATAGCGGTTAGTTTCGATTCAGAAGTATAGCCTAGGGATATAACAACGAGACCAAATTGGTTAAAAATTCATTTATTATGACTAAGCTACTCACTCAGGTGGTACCAATATCTGGCCTGGCCCATGGACTAATAACGAGCCCCTACATGACATTGTACTAAACTGAACCACGGAGGTGCGATTCCACCTCACTGATTGAACAGTTCTAATGTCTATAATGATGGTCGGTGTGAAGAATTCAGGACTGACTACATGTAGAACAAAGTAATATTCAAGGCTGAGTATAGGATCTCCAGTCATTGGGCCATTATCAACACTTTCAGGGAGATGAGATTTAAAATTTGACCAGTGAAACATTCAAGAACTGGACTCTGCTGCGCTGAACGAGGCAGCGACTTCACTGTTCGTATGGGCTTCTCAAGAATTACGCCACAATTAACAAGATCTAAATTAGTCAAGAACGAATTACATAATTGAACTTTGAACTTAGAACATAATACAAGTGTACATCACATCATAAAATCATGCTCCATCAAAGAGAGAGAGAGAGAGAGAGATGCGCGTTAAATTCTAAATTTGTAGTATTGGACCTCATACAAAGATGGGGATCGGGGATTATCTACGTTAACTATCACAGCGCATAACAAAATAAATGGTGGCGTATAAAGGAGACCTTACAATTTAGGATGATTTTTCAGATTATGAACAAGTATAAATTGGTTATACTGAGGACAAAGTTTCAGAATTTGTGATAATTGGGATTAAGAATAAGAATATTTTCAAAATTTAGAACAAATTGCAATAAACAATGATGACGACATGTCACAATAAGAATGTATGAGTTAGGGTTCAAGGAAGCAGAACAAAAGAAGAAGGCATGCGTAGATTATAGAGGTGAAATGGCAAGCAAGCGGTATTGCAATGGAATTACACTGCTACATTTCTGAAATATGCGAAACTCCTATATCGTTATCCTTGGTCAGTGTAATTTGCTTCAGGTTTTTCAAAGTATTGTTTCTCTGTTAAAAAACCACAATAAATTACACAAATCTACACATCCACAAGGAGTTGTCGATTTATGTACTACATGATGTGAAATTATGAAAATCGTCTTGTATTTCCGTTTAAAAGAAAACACAAACACAAACACACACACTGACACACACAAACAAAACATTTATTGTGCCACAAACTTCTTTGCAAAATCTGAGTTTATTCTTCATTTTCACTCGTATTTATTCAACTCGTATGCAAGCCCCGCTCGAGGCTTGCATATAACGTGAGTATAAGGGGATTTTGTCCTATGGCGTTCGGCAACAAAAATACTCCTTATATTAAAAAATTTGGTATCAAATTCAAGGAAAATATGTAATTTATCGTCACATGTTACTCTCTAAAAAAAATCGAGTGAAAATATTCACTCTTAAAAGAGTGAATACAAAAAAGAGTGAATTTCGAGTGAAATTGGAGTGAATTTTGAGTGAAAATGTTCATTTTCACTCATTTTGGAGTGACGTCAGGGATCACTCCAAAATCTTCGAATGATCCCTGACGTCACTCCAAAATGAGTGAAAATGAGCATTTTCACTCAAAATTCACTCCAATTTCACTCGAAATTCACTCTTTTTTGTATTCACTCTTTTTAGAGTGAAAATTTTCACTCGATTTTTTTAGAGAGTACTCAAATTATTGTACATGAAAAATATCATAGCGTAATTTGAGCTTGAAAAATGATGAAAAAAGTAATTCGCGCAGTACACGTTCAAGACGTCAAAAGAATACCATTATTTGGTAGTCTATCTCTTAATCTTTCTATCCATGTAAATATCTTGATAATTTGGTGTTTAAACCGGTCAGGAACCAGTAAAATATACATCAATCTCGGTGCTGATCAGCTTGAAACCATGCAATCTCAAGAGTAAGCTCTCTCATTAGACAGCGCTTGCATTCTTTCCTAAACTACTCTTAATCAATTCGAGTATTTCATTTTAAATTCTACAGAGCAATAAAGCTTGCAATTCAACGAAAGGTGAAATGCGTTCTTCGTCTCGTAATTTCGCCTTGCAACAAGAGCGGTCCACAGCATGACTTGAAAGCGTAAATTGGAATGCTAGACATCTCATTGTAACGCTTTGAACCAAAACACGTGTTTGCATGAATTACGAAGAGTTGTCTCTCCTTTTCTAACACCTCCCTCACTCAACAAACAAGTACGGATGTTTTCATTAGTGATATGGATTTCATGAAATACTTCCCGAATTGCACATAACATCCGCTTAATCATTATAAATGCACATTTTAATTCTAGTGCAAGAGGCATGTTGCTGGGACTGCAATTACCAGTACTACTGTAATTATCATCTCAATTAGGCTGCGTTCACATAGAAGTATTCGGTATTCAGTATTCGGGCACCGAGTACACCATCACCCGCACCGTCAACTCGCCATCCCATGCAGTGAGGATTTCTTCCTCCTACATCCCAGCAAATCTTATCAACAATTTTTAAACTGGATCAGAATGTCAGTCAACATGCTTATTTTTGCTAAAGGGCAAATCCAGACCAAAATTGTCATTATTTCATAAGCGAGAGACGGTATACGCTGCAAGAAAATCGAACAAGCTCGATTCCCACTTTCCTATACTTTTCGCAGCTATTCGGTACTTTCGAATAGTGCCCTCCTATGTGAACCGGTGTGAGGAAATCCTATCGTTCGATTCAAGCTATTCCCGTGCCCTCGAAAAACGAGCCGGAATACCCGAATAGTATACTTCTATGTGAACGCAGCCTTATGAACACGCCCTACCCAAAAATGTATATCAAACCAACAAGTAGGAAAGTTTTCATTACCGATTTGAATTTCATGAAATACTTCCCAAATTGAACATTACATTCGCTTACTCATTATAAATGCACATTAGTGGAAGGCAACTTACAGTTACGACCAATGTACCAGTAACAATGCTAGCTATGGAATTCGTGTTAAACAAAAATGATCTTGCACAGCGAGACCAGGTGACCAGAATGGTCCGTCAAACAACCCTATGTGGAAGCATCTATTTGAGTATCTGAATATAAAAACGACCCAAGTCCATGAAAGACCATTAGTAATCATCTAATTTAAATATAGCGCACACGTAAAACGGACTCGTAATATTAAACGCATGTTATTCGTATATTACAGATGTTACGCGGCGAAATGAATTTGGCATGAGGTATAAAAGCTTAGGTTACATTCGAAATTACCTTACAACGTACGAAATGGCTACTGGAAAACTGTATATTTTAGAGGCGTTCCAATTAAGGAACACATCCGAGGGGCGCAAATACGTGGCAGGAATGGCTGTTGACGTGAAGGCGGAATCGGCGTCAATTCTACCGGTATACTATAATCACGCAGGCACTCCACTCGAAGAGAAGCTCAAGAAACTTCAGGTGAACCAACGTGTCATTGTCACTTCGGTGATAAGAACTGAAAAAAACTTACGGCTGACAAACAGTTCAAAGGTATGTTGTACATAATTATCAATTACTCTCAGCACGTTTATACTTAGAAATGAATCACAAATTATGAATGAGCATGACAAAAATCAAACAAAATGAACGTCATGCGCTTGAGTATTATCGAAATACTAGACTAACTCTGTTTTCATAAAAATTACGATTCTACGATATACAATTAAAGTATTTCAATCAAAATCAGCAATAACGAGCATTTCGGGGTTTTTTCCAGGTTATAGAAACATAAATTACATATTAGTGCGTCCTAAAACTCATCCTTTCTCACTCCAATACCTACACTTTCTTCAACGTAACAAGAGTACGAGCAAGCATGAACTAAATTAACACTTATACCCCTTTCATAAACTCATCCTCCAATTATCCGCATAAGAATAATGCGGACAATTCAATAAAAATGCGTTCACAAACTCTGAAAATTATCCGTATTATTTTTACGAGCACCCGTCCTGAAAAAGGCGGATAATCGTCATGGTGACGTTTGGTTCTGCTAATACACCTGTAGTCCCTTTCTGTTCGAATTCGTGACTGAATGTGACTCGGTCGAGAGGACCTTGGGAAAGCTACACTGAATCGACGGCCAGCGCCTGCGCACACAGACATCTTATCCGGATCCGTTCGTGGATTTGAAATTTGCGTTGACTGTTAGCTCTCCCGAGGTCCTCTCGAACGAGTCACATACAGTAAACATTCAGTCATCAATTCGAACAGAAAGGGACTATTGGCAGAACCAAACGTTGCCCGAAGCCTGTTTTCAATACAATGTACTTCAACTTAACTGGTAACTCTTCAAATTGAAGAAATTTTTGGATTTTAAGTTGATATTTACCCGCGATACTCGGTCTGTCATGCTCCTGAATGCTAGAATGCGCAGCCCCATTACGCTATGCGTAGAGGCTGCTGGTCGCAGTTAAAGGACAAGTTCACCTTCATAGACATGTGGATTTTGTGAATGCAGCAATATTAGTCGAACACATCAGTAAGAGTTTGAGGAAAATCGGACAATCTGTTCAAAAGTTACGAATTTTTGAAGTTTCTGCTCAGTCACGACTGGATGAGAAGACTACTATAGCTTGTGATGTCACATGTGTACAACAATATAAAGAAAGAATAAAAAAAATTCAACACATTTTCACTTTTCTCGCATAACAAAAGAACACTCAACTTCTCTCTTTCAGAAAACAAGGAGATTAATATTACCCTTAACATGTCAGCAACAATTCGAAGAAATGTGCAGATTATTCAAAAAGTAAAGTTTTTTGAAATTCTCTTTTTATTTTCCTTATATCGTTGTACGCATATGACATCATACACTGTAGTAGTCTTCTCATCCAGCAGTGATTGCGCAGATACTTAAAAAATTCATAACTTTTCAACGGAGTGTCCGATTTTCCCCAAACATTCACCGATGTGTTCTGATATTGTTGCCTTCACTCAATCCACATGTATATGAAGGTGGACTTGTCCTTTAATTGCATGATCACTACGACATGAAAGCACTTTGGGGCGAGTAAGTCTCACAGTGTTAGTTATATCAAAGGTACTTTAAACTGAAACACAAACTAAGACAAGAAAATTCAGGGAAACTTTTGAGGTACCAAAACTTTATGTTATCTTTAAGGAAATACAGTCCAACCTCAATAATATCATGTAACCATGTCGTTCGAACAGTAGCCATATCTGGACAAAATGATATTGCTGGATAAGGCAGATACATCTATTAGTCCAGGCGCAGGGACCCCCCCCCCCCCCCCCTCAAAAAAAAAAAAATGACTTCGTTTAACCCACCCCGCAGAAAAGGTCTGACTGCATGGGGTGGTCAGTTGGACCCTCTGGAACACCCCTAGGTAGTACGTGATTCCAAATTGTGGTATCAATAAAATTTTACAGGCCACTTTAGTTGCGACAAGACCACATTCTTCGAGAGAGAGAGTGCGTACGCCAAGGCTACTACACGTACCACTAGCACTGCTACAGGCGCCAATGCCAGTGGTGTGTGTAGTAGTCTTAGCACACACAGACTTTTTCTGCGACAAACATGGGTTTTTGCCTGCAAACTAACTTTTCACGCTAAGCTGAGGTCGGTGTAGTGTAGTTTCCAGACGTTTTTATTTCGTCTTTATTTCTCCGAGTTGAGCCAAGCCGAGTGAGAGCGCATACCTAGTGATTGTGACGCCCAAACCAATTTTTGGGGCAATCACTGGGTATGCGCCTTCACTCAGCTTAGCGCAATACAATGGGCTTCCGCACAATACACAAGCTGCAATTGAGAGAAATGAAGACGAAATAAAAACGACTAGAAATTAAGACTAGGGTCGGTAACGCTTATTGCTATTGGGGCATCGAAAATGACAAAATTATCACAGTTTTTGCATTTATTTCACGAAGAATTCATCAAAACGCCTTCAAACTATATAATTATTATGTGCATGTTGCTAGAGATGTCAGCAATACAATGGGATACATTGTAAAGTCTAATATTGTGCATTGTTTATGGTAACCGGATGCCTACAGGTGATTGGTACCCCCCCCTAAAATATCTGGAATTTAGACAGGTTTGTTTCTCTTCCCTTTCGTGCACATCACCCATTGTAGATCTGATCTTAAAGTACCTACCTCTACACTGTAAATTAGCCTGGATAAAAGAGAAAAGACATCCAAGATTTTTCCCTCATTCTCTCCTTAGCCTTAATTCATTACTGCACGTTTTGATACAAGTTTACATATCATGATTTTTCATTTTATTCTATATTTTATTTTACAATAGCTAACGAACACAAGAGTATGCTCAATTCTTTGATGGATAATCCAGCGCACGTGTATATTCCTTCTTTAGAAAGGAATTTATTGGCATTTTTTTAAAACTTCCTTCAAGAACATAAACAATCAATTTCCTTTGCTCTTTTCCAAGATTGTTTTGAATAACCATCACTCTGTAAATACTCCAAAGAGCTTACAATAGAATATTGGCTTTGCTCTCTGTATTAACCTATATTTTTAAGGGAAATTTGTGTCCATACATTGTTAAAAACTATATACATGCCTATACTTTGAAGTCAAATTTGTTTTGAAAGTACGACAGATGCAACTTTTTTCATGCATTTTACAATTTGAAAATTATATCTTTCTTTCAATAACCGTTTATTATGCCTTTGCTTACAAGTTTTGCTGTAACTTGAGAATGCTTCAAAATATCCTTCACGTATAATGTCGTACACTTATGCAGAAGGAATGGCATGCTTATTGAGCTTTTTGAAATTATGGGCTTTAGTTATTGACAGCTGAATCCTGATTGGATAATACTCGTTGCCATGGCAACAGGAAAAAACCTTCTGTTATGATACTCAATAAAAAAGTGCTGTATATTTCTTTTTAAATTGTATCTATAAGATGAAAAAGAAATCCAAAGTTTGCAGCAGTAGGAGGCATTTTGGGGGTTACGAATCACCTTCAGGCATCCGATTACCATGGTAACCATGCACAATATTATAATTTACAATCAATCCCACTTTTTGACCGACATCTCTAGCAACATCTACATATATAGTTTTATGCAGTTTTGATGTATTCTTCTTGAAATGAATGCAAAAACTGTGTAAGTTTGTCGTTTTCAGTGCCCCAATAGCGACAAGCTTTACCGACCCTAGTCGTAATAACTAGCCGTTTTCATTTCGTCTTTATTCCTCTGAGTTGCAGCTTGTGTATTATGCAGAAGCCCGCTGTATTGCGCTAAGCCGAGTGAGGGCACATACCTAGTGATTGCGAATCGGTCGTCGCAAACACCAGGTATGTGCTCTCACTCGGCTTGCTTGAACTCGGAGAAATGAAGACGAAATAAAAACAGCTAGAAACTATACACTACACCGACCACAGCTTGGCGTGAAAAGGTACTTTGCAGGCAAAACTCTTGTTTTTCGAAGAAAAAGTATGTGTGCGCTAAGACTACTACACGCAGCACTGGCACTGGCGCCTGTAGCAGTGCTAGTGGTACATGTAATAGTCTTGGCGTGCACATACTCTTTTACGTTTGTTCCAACAAATCATGATGAAAAGTGGCCAGTAAAATTCTACTGACACCACAATTTGGAACCCATCTTCCACCCTGTCTGGTCAAACCTTTTCTGCGGGGTGGGTTGAACGAGCTATTTAGGTAGTTGATAGAGCCGGGGGGGGGGGGGCCTCCCAGGTCCCCCTCCAGATCTCGGCCATTGACCGCGCGATCGCAACGAAAATTGGCACATACATTGCCTATGATGTAATCTAAAATACCATGAAGTTGATTTTTCAAAAATCATCATTTATGCTAAATTATGCTAATTTATGCATGATGATCCATAAAATCAGACTATTTGGTATAAAGCACACAAAAAGCTCAAAACAGGCACATTTTTTGTGTAAATATTCTTTTTAGTGTCCTTAGCAAATGTAATTAAAAAAATGTGATTTCAGAAACAATTCTTAAGTATTTTATTGTTTTTGAATGTATTTCTTTGTTTTTTTCAACTTTATGTTTTTCATTGTTTTTTCGATGAAATTTGTCCGCGACGTCGCTGCAAACAAGAAAATACGTTTTTCATTGATTTTAATCAATAAAACACCAAAATAATCATGCTTTTATGAAATTTGCCAGTAAGCACAGTTTGCATTGAAATTGTCCACGAATTAACGTTTTTGAGCAATTTTTGGTCTGACATGCATGTACATATTTATGCGTAACTTCGGAACCGCGCGCCTGGGCGTCGCAAATTTGGTGTCAAAAGATGCGGGAGACTCGAAAGAAAAAAGTCATGAAACGTCGCGGCGATAGCTTTTTGCAATTGCGATACAATGCACGGAACGTCGAAGGGGGGCCTCAGAGCCCCCCCCCCCCCCCCCGGGCTAGTTAGGGTTAAGCCCCTTACACGAATTGGCGCCTTGACTATATGCTCACGCATGACACTTGTAATCAAATTGTGTTTGATATTATTAATTGACTACCGGTATTTAATATTATAGTTTACATAAATGAAAATTTCATGTTTCACTTTTCAATAATGTGGAAATCAAACAGAATGTGATTACGTGAATGAAGTACACTTCCTCATTATTCCTTCTAGCAACAGTATTTTGGTTGGTAGAAATACAATGTACCATAGCGATTAACGCTGTCCTGAATCACAATTACTTTGTAAAGAATAAAAAAGTGTTACACAGTTGTAGTCATATTTTGCACTGAATTATGCAAAGAAAATATGTGCCAGACCATATCTGAATAATACAGCAATCCAGAAAAGTGATTGGTGGATAACTGAGGTTGGACTTTCTGTAATGACGATTTCTAAAAAGACAAGGATCCATGAAAATTTTTTTCAGTGTAGTGTAGGAGAGTCATTTTTAGAGCAGGATGGAATCATAGTATCAGACCCTCTCGAACAATTGGTCAAGAACACCTTTCTAGCTGCCAAGGTGATTTGGAAGCAGAATAAACAATGTTCTCCAAAACAGACTTTTCTGACCTGGGAAAAGACTGTTGTACTTCAACAAACTGTAGGGGAATAAAAGAAAGGAAAACCACATCCATGTAAACATTCATAGTCTAAAACGGAGCATTTTTTGAACCATTATTTCATTTTATTTTGATTATGCATTAGTTTTGATTAAAATAAAAGTTGTTTATTCGTGCACAGTTATGCTCAGTGATTGCTACGTAGATGTGAATAAAAAGTGTAATGTCTGTAACATTTGTTTGAAATTACATTTTGAGTAATTAAAAGTTTGAATATCATAATAGAAAGTTAAAAGGCTGATCTATATGTTATTTATAGATCACAAACTGTATTGCAGGCATTAAATAAGTTGCTTAGATTCCAATATGATAGAAAAGTCAACAAATTGTTAAAGTAGAGCTCCATACTAAACAAATAGTTGTCAAATTGGCAACTCCTGAAATATACAATCTCATGAAAGCGCTATGGCAACATTGTCAAATGTGTATCGATTACCATCCAAAAGAAAAGGATAAAAAATATTAGTACTTGCATGTGGCTCTTCCCACTTAATGAAAGTGGACAAATATGTAATATCCATAATGCTTAGAATGTAATGTCTGTAATGCCACAATTATAGCTCTAGGAGGTACATGTGCCATCTATTTCAATAAATTTGATTTTATTTTCTTTAAACATTTCTTTACCTTTCAATTTATTCCTACGTTGGTCTAATTATGTGTTTAAACTCACAGACTTTTCAATGATTGTATAGACATGCAAAAACTCATGTCCAAAAAATGTAATGTGCGTAACGGCAAACATTTTATGCAGTAAGTGCCATATAATGTGGTGAAATGGATTGAAATTTTCACTGTTTTTCGTTTAGCCTCATATGTGAATGATTCCATTGTATGAGTTCAGAATGAAAACATTGTTATCTTAATGAACTTTTGAAGTTGCAAATTTTGTCTGAAATGTAATGTCCGTAACGCTGGAACTGCCCATGTCTCTGTGGCGTAAAGATCTAGGAAACAGATGAAAGAAGGTCACAGTCATACACTTACTACTAAAGCGATTGTATAGTTTTGGTTGAGACCTTATTTCAGGTTTCTAACATTTTTTGGTGAGATAATGAGAAACCTCTCATGAAATATGAAAGAGCATGCAATTCTATGAGGAATTCAACATTTATTTGATGAAAATTCTTTTTGAAATGGCTGAGATATCCAAAACATCTAATTTTATTACGATCACTTTGTATTACTTTGTTTTTTGATGTTTCAGTCATTCCAAACCCAATTTTCATCAAATAAACTTTGAATTCCTCTTAAAATGGTATGCTCCGTACTATTTCATAAGTGCTTTCTTGGTACTCGCAAAAAGTTATAAGCGCAATTCTCATCTCCACCAATACTGTACCATCCCTTTAAAGATAAAGGACTTGAGGATGAAAACGGGACATGTTCAATAAAAGGTCAGACTATTGACTTGGTAATCTATAGTAATAAAGCCTTTAGCATTCAGAAATATCAAAGGTGTCACATTCAGTGGATATCAAATAATGACTTCTATCACATTGTGTATGGTTCTTCTCTAATAAATTCTTGATATTTCCTCACAAAAATCATCCTGTTCATTTCACTCTGCTCTCTTTTCCTTTTAAAGAAATGTTATGTCCTTCCTCTTCAACGTTTGTTCAATTTATGCTGCATCAGACCCATTCAATAGTCCCTCAGCACTATACTTATAGATTTTGTATGAAACCATGAGTCTTTTTAGCACGAAAATATACATTGTACATTGATATCAGGGACATTCCATTTTATTTCCAAGTGACAATTTAGTTCTCATAATGGAAAAAAAATGGAAGCACCTTGCCACTTACCCAATCAGCGATCTTGTATAGCCCCGACTTCATCCACATAGGAAAGCAATACTTCTTAAATACTGGGAAATCGTTTTGTACATCCATGACAAAGACAGGTGTCCAACTGTCTTGATTATCACAGCTGATTGCTTCCCCACACTGTCAGTCTTCTCGACGTGTAGTGAAAGCTCCCAACGAGCTTTCTAAAAACTGTGCATTTCTGAGCTTTCCACCTGAAAACAATGAGCATTGAATTCATTTTAATGAAATTAATTCATCCATTTCAATTTATACAGATCATCACAAAAACTGAAAAATTTGAAGTCAATGAAGATATTGTCAACGCTTTCCTCAAGCCGGAATTCATCACCATCGCCGACGCCAAAGGGAGGAGAAGTGACAGCCTATCAAGATTCTCCCTTCAGGGAAAAATTACACAGGTACATTGCAACAAGTCCCCCCCCCCCCCCCCACAAAAAAAAGGAAAAGTGTTCATTAATTCAGTCAATAGTAACAAAAATCCTTTAAAAATATACATTGTACACAGTGGCCAAAATTCACAATTCACAATTCACAATTCAAATTACAATTCAAATTATGGTTTAAATCATAGACAAATTGTAACAAAACGAGTTGAATGAAGAAGCAATCACTCCAATTAAGAATTGCTATAAACTCTCTACACACAATTATATAAACAGACAGATAACAAGCATAGATGTTTTAAGTCAAGGAAATAAGCACTCTTTCACAAATTGTTTTTTCCAAAATCCTGTTAATATTTGTCCTTTTATAATTTTAGGTATATGACTTCATTTTATATTATTTATATTTGTTTTCTCATCTACAAATGTACCAGTGACTGTGTACAACTTTGGAATTTTATAACTTTGAACAATGTTGTCCCATTTTCTGACAATTCTCTCATCTATTATACTAAAGTTTTTGTAAATTTACTCGATTCACATGTACAATATACATGTATGAAAGACCATTGATCCTTTAACCACCACAAAGCTTGCCAATCATAATAGCACCTACAGTACATTGTACTTGAATTCCTGCCAACTGAACTCAATAAGAAATACCAAGTTTTGTGAATACCATACTTCATTACCATCAATGTGCTATGTATGTAAATTCTGAGTTATAAAAATGATCTAAATTATTCATTGTATATTACAAAGCACAAATTTGTATGAAAAGAAGTCCCCTTTATTCTGACATGTAATTTCACTGAATTATTTGTCATACAGATGAATGACTGCGTTCAAACGGACCGCTACACAAGACGACGACTTGAACTTTCGAATGTGAATGACAGCGTGAACATTGTGCTCTGGAATAATGCTGCCGTCCAATCTCAAAAAGCAGCAATGGGATCATCCATTAAGATCACATGCCTCACAAAAGGCAACAACCAAATTAACTCGACGTCCTTGACTGTTGTTGAAGTATGTGCTAAACAAAATCTATTAAAAGATTTTTTAACATTATACAGAAATTATAGTATTGGTGAATATCAAAAAAAAAAAGGTTTTAATAGAGGTGGGCTATAGAGGGTCAGTCTTTGGTCACATTTTCAGAACATGCTCATCACATCTTAGTTTGAAAATTCAACCCTAAATATGGGAAAAAGATTAGTATCATGTAGAAGATCTGGTTTTACACTAAAATTATCATTATATTCCATTTCCTTGACGCCTAAAACATGGGGTCAGACATCAAAACCATCACAATAGACCAAAAAATAGCCGAGTTATATTAGCCAAAAATGTCTTTTTTAAGCCGAAACGGCAGTCATCTTGGATTTTTAACGATTTCAGCCGGGGCACCCTGGATTTCACATTTTTTCATTCTTTTTTTCAAAAATCGTGTCAGTAGGCATAAAGTCATCAAACTATTTGTAAGGTGTGATGAGCATGTTCTGAAAATGTCACCCTCTATAGCCCACCACTAGTTTTAACATTACATCTCATGCCAAGAAACCATGAAATTGTACAGAGCATATATGTTTCTGGACAATTCTGCAGTTAGTAATGTTACATTTAAACAAATTTAGACATTATTTTTACAACTAAATCACCATTTGTTCATTTCCAGTTAAAATCATGTTAAAAACATGTTTGTCCTTCCCTGGTTTATGATATAGAAAAAAATGAATTTACAATCCAATAAATATTACAATTGCTATGGCAACAAAAACAGCTGGTTCGTGGCATTACAAAAAAAAATGACATAACCAAAAATCACCGTCTTGTAGCAAAAAGTGTGCAAAAATTAAACTTAATTCAAACAAAATGTTACATTAATTTCAATTATTGCACCATGACAAATGTTCACGCAAATATTTCTTAGCAGTTTGACTGATGATTTATCAGCTAAACCACCAAAAGCATTGTTAGTAACGTTACAGTTTGGCATAATGTTGTGTGTAGTGTAATGTTTCGTCTATCTGCCAAAATTTCAAAGCTACCTGTAAATGATGAAAGGAAAGGCAAGAAATCAGCATCTTTCTGAGCCTTAATGTTTTGACTTTCAACATAACAGAAATGTGTCCGAAGATTTTGATTTACAGACTGTAGTGCCACAGCTAGACTCCGCTCCTACAAGGGAGTGATCTTATTGGTCAGTGTGTGGCACCCTCAATACTCGTTAGTCACACTAGATCGCTGGCGCTAAGATTGAATGAACATCGCGGAGGTCACTAGGAGCACTACCTTCTATTTTCAAGCAGTGAAAAGTGTCTCGCCTCCCGTCGATCATGATAGTGTCAGAAGGAAAACTTTGAAGGCGTTTTTCTAGAAATTCTGATTTCCTCAATCACTTGACATCCACTAATAAAGTCATTGATATCTCCGCAACCGAGTACTTTTATGAGTTGCGTAATACATGTATATGATATTAAAGTAGAAGAGTAAGGGAGTTATGTCATGCTAATTTCAGAAAATTGTCCTCCCCCGAATGTCAGATCCTTTTGTTGTAGCGGGTCACAATTTTGCAAACATTTTTACTCATCATGTCAATAATTACAAATTGTATGACTCTCAACCTACTTAAATCAATATATCAATATTGAAAAATGTCATTTTCGTGTTTTATTCCAGACTACATCAGCTCCATCAACAGAAATGAGAGGGGTAATAATCGGCCTGGACGATGACGATGGGTAAGAAGAAATGTCTACAGTCTTAGATCAATATTATTTACAATAAAAACCAAGTAACACTTTACATCACATCATGAAAAAAAAAATGTAAAAGAAAATTCTTTCTCATACCTAACTAAATAAATTTGAGCAATTGCATGTACGAAAGAATCATAGCTCCAGCATTGATTTTTCTTTATGTATTTTTTTTTTGGAAAGTGTTGAAAATGTATGTCTTGTATCATTACTCTTTTACAGCAATCCACTTCTCAGGTAAAACAATGGGGGCATTGTGGTGAGGGGAATCAATTACATTGGATTGGAATACAACGTAATCTCTCTTATAGTTACATATCATCACTGGAGTAACAAGACGTCGTATAAAATGTCAAACGTTCATGACAGCCACAAAAGCATGCCAGCTGAAGCACTAGAGCGAATGGGATAGCCATTTCTTTCACATGCTGTGGTGGTGTCATTTTTTTGATAAAAACACAGTTCAGATTTCAACAGAACTTCACTTAAGCAATTATTTCACCACAAATCAGGCATTTTCACCAAAATTTCACGTACAAGGTCTTCTCATTCCAGCAAGGATATGTCACTATGAGAAGTAGTATCTTTTTTTCTATACAGTTCTTTAAAACTCCAAATTCATATACACGTACTGTAAAAGTGGAAATTTTCGCACAACCAGAAACTAGCACAAAAATATAAGCATGTGAATATTTTGGCATGTATGTTGTTGTGCATGATGTCTTAATTCCGCAGACTTGGCACAGTTATCTTAATTGCCAATTATCTAATAAATGAACTAATTTTCATGACAATTACACCAGTGCCCCGTTGCAAGAAAGTTGCAATCAATTACAAATAATTGCTAATTTTGAAACAACCATTCTGATTGGCTCAGAGTCTGCCCTATTAAGAAGACATGCATGCAACAATGATTTTGATTGGCCAGTGACAATCAGTTGCAAGTTGCGTTTAAACGCAAAGTTTCTAGCAACGGGGCCCTGTATTAATATCTACGCGTGCATTCATTTTTCTGTCTTTCACCATTTTAACATATTAAATGTGAAGAACGTATGACACCTTTATATTTCTATTTTTTCTTCCAGTTACCCAATACACGCGATCCTTCAGAGCGGGACAATGCTCGACATACCTGAAAACACCCACTTTGACGCAAACATCCCACTACCAGCATTATTGACCAGCCAAGATCTTGTACAAAGTTACAGAAGATAACATTGCTGTCAGTATTGTAATCGAATAGATTTTTTTTTTTCCGTCCGTAATTACTAATGGGCAATTCCACGGTAACTGACTGAGACCCCAAAAATGGGTTATTGGTACCACCTGAGGTGGCAAAACCTTTTTGGCGTCATTTTGTTTGTCGCACATATGCTTATCAAGCTATGATAGCCTTTCCAAATGAGTAGCTTACTCAAAATAAATGAATTTTAAACCAATTTGGTCGCTTTTTATACCCCTATACCTCTGAATCGAAACTAACCGCTATTCAAAGAAGACCACCGTCTTCTGTATATCCACAGGTGTTCTGTTGTAAACGCAGTGCGCTTAGTCTTTATTCAATGCAGCGAAGGGAATATCCAAAGGGTTATGATGTCTGCAGCTGTCAGCGGTGAGCTTAGTCTTTCTCCAGAACAATGTATCGTTATCATATCTAAAGTTCCTAATAAAAGGGATTATCTACCATATACTGTTTTTATACTACCTTCTCAACAAATACATTAGTTTTAAACAAAAATCACTCTGTTCATGTAAAATATTATTTATTATGATGTATTGTAGTGTACCAGTACATTGTTTTTGTATTATCTTTCATTGTTGGATAGAAATAAAGCGACATTGGCGTGGTATTTACTATTAGCATTTTGACCGTAGCGTTTTCACCAGAACATGATAAATTGAAAAATACAGTAAAATTCACGAGGAATTAATTTTTGTTGTTGTTGTTTTTAGATAAAAGGATATAAACTGCATTATAAGCTTTGGATATTCCCTTCACCGTCTTCAATAAAGACTAAGTGCTGTGGAGGTCATAACTTTTAGATATTCCCTTCGCTGCCTTGAATAAAGACTACACCGTAAGTGCACTGTGTTTACAACAGAACACCTGTGAGCATAGGAGACAGTGCTCTTCTTTGGATAGCGGTTAGTTTCGATTCAGAAGTATAGGTACGGTATATAACAAGACCAAGTTGGTTAAAAATTCATTTATCATGACTAAGCTACTCATTTGGAAATGCTATCATAGCTTGATAAGCATATACTATGCCCGACAAATAAAATGACACCAACAATGTTTTGACACCCCGGGTGGTACCAATAACTGGCGTGGCGCATGGACTATAAGACAACATACTTGAGTAACTTTGTCATCCCATAGGACGTTCAATGTATTGTATACAGTAGAGTAGATATATTGCATGTCGTAAACCTAAACTACCAGATAATTTCACCTTAAACTTAAATGCTGAACCAAAAATCAACAGCTCCTTCAAAAAAAAAGAAAAAAAAGAAAGATGATATTGAATGTGAATAAATATAAAGAAATGAAATGAAATGAAAAAAATATATATCTGTGGACACACCATAGTGACAACATCATTCCCTATCTAAGCAATTCCTGTTCTTTGTTGATAACCTTTAACTTACCCGATACATTGAGATTGCCAATAGTAAAAAAAAAAATAACCTCTGAGCAGTTATAATTACTGTCGTTATAACTAACATTACGTACCAGTGACGTTTCAGTAACTGATGTTGCACATTTTGAACTCTTCATTTAGACTCGCCAGTATGACAAGCATCCTTATTTCTGGTGTTGAAAGAAAGACATGCAGACATGAGGCACTAAAAAAACCAACTTACATCATACAACTCACTTTCTTTGAATAAAGTTAAAGTTAAAAATTCACTGTTTTTGGTAACTGACATTATTCCACATTCATCATTTTCAAGACTAATTAACAGTTTTGATCAATTTCTTTAAAGCAACCACCTTTTATTCTTTTTTATCATGTTGTAAAAGAATTATCTTGTAACTGCATCACCCTCTAACAGTTACACAGAAAAGAGTGTTCAAGTAGACTACTAGTAAAGTGAACATACAGAGATAGTATGTGACACAACTCTCTTTCTTACAATTGAGATATAAGCATATTTCACCAGCTACGATACTGATTTTCAAAATCAAAATGACCAATTTTATTGAAAAACATAATAATTCTTAAAACTTCAACTCAAGTATTGAGAGAATAAAAGAGACAGTAACAGTGTTTGGAAGTTTGGGGCTACAATCATGCAAACAAAGAGCGGAGGAAAGACATTATTATATTTACGGTGTTGTGGTGTTTGGAGATATATTGTTATCATGTACACAGAATTCAAATTCTATTCTAACGGTGTTTTACTAGAGCTATATCATGATAATGTCCTCGAAGAGAATATAGAAGACATGACAGCAGTGTTTGGTATTTTGGAGCTATATAATCAAGTGCCCAAAGAGAGAATTGCAGAGATAGTAATGCTGTTTGATGGTGTACAACTATATTATGATCATGTACGCAAAAACAAAAGAGAAGAGATAGTAACCATAGTTACAGTGAAAGCAAGATAGTATTAAGCAGATATTAACAGTGTTAAGTAGTTTTAAGCTATTCTTATCATGTACACACACAAATTACTTTACGTAAGAATTTGTATCTTCAGCCTATAAAAGTGAAGAATTATGCGGTTGAAAGAGTATAGTTACGATTGTTCTTATGGTTATGAGTATAATTAATCAGTGAGCAAGAATGCGAATTCGAGTTATACGTTGCGAGAATACCTTTCTTTTTGTGGGATGATCAAACCATTGAAGACAAGAATTTCGTCTTAGATCATCGGACAATGCATTGGTTTTATACATAAGTTCCAATGTGTAGTATACGTTTCTTTTTTTAGTACAAGCTGAGAGGAGTTCATGATTTCTTTTGTTTGGTCTGAGACGCAACACACTTTTCTCTCCCAATATAGTATAAATGTAGCAGTAGTAGAAGTATTATCTTAATTAAAGAAATGGTTATAGTTGGCAAATGGCGAACATATCTGTATGCTGGTAATTGCAGGATATTAGGTCGAATTTCGGATAGCCTATTCATCATATCTCGTTACCATATTCATCAGATTTATCATATTTCATTACATCCTATAGCAACTTTTTAGTTCGTCTGAGCCAAGTGAGCTGTTGCGATCATTCCTCGTCCGTCGTGCGTCTTGCGTAAAGTTTGCACATTCTCATTTTTTTTCTTCAAGTTCAAGTTCAAGTTTATTTTCATATTTCCACTTTCTCAGTGATTGGATTACAAAATGGGTAACAGTAAAACAAGAATACAAAATATATACAACCATATCTTTTGATTGGAGAAGCAAAAAAAAAATAACAACATACTTAACACAAATGTATATGGTAATTATCATCTGAGGATGTCACAAGTATAAATGTCAGAAATATGATGGGGCCTTACATAAACCCTCTTCAAAACCCTCTATGACGGATTATCACCAAACTTGTCAAGTAGCATCCTAAGGGTAATATGATTTTAATTTGTTTACATGAGCACCATGACATTCCCTTAAAATTGAAAAATCTTTAAGAATCATCTCTCGAACCAGAAGTGATGGAGCCAAACTTGCGATATATTATGAGTAAGTACATTTGTGACTGTTTGTTCGTGGTTCATAGCTGATCAGGGGGTGTTCCCTTCACATACATACACAAACACACACCCACACACACACACACACACACACACGAGCACACAATAGGGGAATGAACAAAGTTGGGCGCCAAATTTCTCATTCTTGTACTCTTTAAAAAAATGGTCACATTTCCACCTAAACTTGGCACGTATTAACGCTGGGATGATAGAATGTATTTGCACAAATGAGCACCGTGCTCCACATTAACGTGACCCTCAAGGGGCCAAGATCCCCATGATTAGAGAATCTTAGAAAAAAAAGTGTCTTCTACAAAACCAGAAATTCTCGTATTAAACACGATGAACATTAGTGAGTGTAATTTCAAGTAGGGCCAGGGCCAGGGGTGGCAATCGTGGGTCCGGGACCAAATTGGGGGCCGGTTATCACATTTTGATCTTCTTTTTGTTATTGTTACTATGTTTTGATTTATAGTGAAAAGTCTACAAGTGCGATACTTAGGTGAGCACTAGAGCCACTTGGTCTCTTGCTTATGTTCGCTCCCATATTTGTTTGTTTTGATATAGAAACAAAGTCTATTCGCAAAACAAGACGACTTTAACTAATTATTATTATTATTATTACTATTATTTATAGTGCGCTTTTCCCGCTAATAATGCCTTTTATACCACATTTGTAATCAGCAAAACAAAGTAGTTTGGTGTGTATTGAAATTGAAGCTCGAAGAATGTACTGTATCTTACTTTTACTTATATACTTACTCGCAAATCATGCTAATGATATTGTAGATGGAATGACTTAGAGGGCTTTATTAAAATGCTAAAATGACGAACGAGATATTTTTTCATTTTGTTCTTATGGTTGTGTGTGTATACACTCATTTCTTATTAGCTACATTGCAGTTTGTATCAAAGAGAGAAAGAGAAAGACAGAAAGGCAGGCGTATAAGATTAAGAGTGTATGACATGCTGAATGTTATCACACGTCAGTTTGTATCAATGTGGACAAGCTGTTTTTAAGAGCAGTCATTTTGTTTTATACTTGCATTGCTTTATTTCAAAACTTCCACATTACATATCTTTTTAAGTGTGTGCATATGGACTGGATCACTTCTGACCTTTGACAGTTCAGCAGTTTGTTCATAACATGTAAAAAAAAGAAAAAAAAATCTCCAAAGCTCTGCCTATTGGAAATATTGAGCATGTTCGATGCTCCCGCGACTCCCCGGAGACCCGCAGACGTCGCGGAGACTCGCGTCACCACCAGGTTGCCATCCAGTCTCCAGACCAATGAAATACACACTTATGCTGCCAGATATATTTTTTTTTCGGAAAAACACAACATAAGCGAGAGAGAGAGAGAGAGAGAGAAAGAAAGACGTTCACTAAGCGAGTATAGCAGAGAATAATTCAACAGATTCCGGCAGTTTTCATTGAAACACAACAAAACAAAAAATGTAATCACGAGCAAGATGAGAATGAGCTAAGCTTGTAATTTACACTGAAATTTAAGTCGAAAGGGGCCTCAGCGAAGAAATGCTAGCCTTAAGCCGGGTTATCTGTTGTACCTACACGTATGTTACATTTTGTCGATTGCTGAATGAGTGCTTTATTTGTTCATATGTGTGATTTTGTGCTTTTCCTCAATCTTATTTTTACCAACTTATTCACAGGTTGCTTACATGAACGGTCACAACGTGTTTAAAATCTATGGGAAATTGCCTAATCTCGGAGGACACGATTTCATTATCTCATCATTCTATTGCTGCTAAACACCATTTTCAGAATCAGTTTGTTGTATTTATTCTATTCATATTATTATTATCATTATTTTGCGGTAAGATGTTTGTAGGTCATGCCTTTTAGCTCATCTGAGCCAAAGGCTCAGGTGACGGATGTTCACCACATTTGGCAAGTAGCATCCCTAGAGGGATAGGAACCAATTGGGGACTAATTTCCACGTTTTCATGTTCAATATACATGGCTAAATTTGTCACCAAACTTGGCAGGCATTATCTCTGGGGATGATATAATTTGGTGCTGTGGTATGGCCGGAACAGAAAGGAAAATCAATTTGATTCATTGCAGTTTTATACAGGAAATTCTTAAGGCTTGGTGTGAATTTAATTTTTCCCCTGGTTTATACCTGTGACAAGTGAAGAACCAGGTAATCTGGTTTAATTCATTAATTCGTGTGGATAATAAGAGGTATATTTGAGATTAAACAATTATTGAGTGATGATGGTTCATATTTTTTAGGTTTTGAACGGTTTCGGGCTAGATACGGTGTTTGTTGTAACTTCTTGGAATATTTTTCAGTTATTCATGCAATCCCCTTGGGGTGGAAAAAATATATTTAAAAGAAATCGGCAAATGTTGATAAAAATTAATAAAGACGCAGTGAGAACAAAAGAAAACTAGGAGAAAAGAAGCAAGAAGAAGAAGAAAATGATGGACGCCAAATCATTTCGACTGAAGGATAGCTATCAGCAGGAATACAATGAAATAAACAGGAAAGTGAGAAGATTAGTCAGGAAGGATAAAAGGGAGTATTTGGACAATCTGGCATCAGAAGCAGAAGCTGCAGCACATGAGAGGGTAGCTGGGAGAACTCCAGAGAATCACTAAGCAGATATGCGGTAAGTAAAAAAAAAAAAAAAAAAAACATGGAAATGGTCCAGTCAGGGATAAACAGGGTAAGATCCTCACCATAGAAAGACAAACAGAGGATGGGAAGATGGACGGAACATCTCAGAGAACTCTTAAATAGAGCGACGACTGAAGAAACACCAAATAGAAACAGCAGAAAATAATTTGGACATTAGCACTTAACCGCCAAGTAGAGCATTGCAGCCATTAAGACATTGAAGAACAACTAAATTCCTTGAGGTGGTGGCTTGAGTGGTGAGCTGTTCAAGGCTGACCCAGTTGTAGCAGCAACCTTTTTTTAAAGTCTCTTTTCAGTGCTACTTGTATTTGGGGGAAGAACAAGACTGCCGCCTGAATGGCCACTACAAATTTTGAATATCTCAAAACCCTCAGGGGTGTAACAGTTGCATCAACCAGATTCATATTCAGCACCCTCAAAATAGGTTAAGCCATATCTTTTCTTTCAAAATGTTCGCAAATTGTAAGGAAACGTAGACAATTTCTGATTTTGGCGGGCATATTCGAGACCATCAGGAATATGGGGTAAACCCATCAATTTCTTTTCAGTTAATTTACCATTTTTGGATTTTGGCGGCCATTTTGGATATCTTAAAACCCCTCAGGGGTGGAAGAGTTCCATCAGCCAAATTCGGATTCAGCACCTTCACTGTGTTCTTTCCTTGCTGGAAAGAACACAGTGTCCCACAGTGTGTTTACAATGTGTTCACATTGCCGACTATGTAAAAACGGTCGAATTTAAGAGTGTGAAAATGATTTCACACTGTGGTTTGGTTTTTCATGGAGAGTTCACATAGTAATGTTATGTTTCACACTGTGATGGTCTGTTTCACACTGTGAATTTATGATTCACAATGTGTTCATGATGTTAAAACGCTCGAATTAAACAGTGTGAAGTGATTTCACACTGTGTTCATAATGTGTTCACACTGTGTTTCACTTTGTGATTCACACTGTTGGATACTGTGTTCTTTCCAGCAGGGGTAAAACCATCAAATCTTTTAAATTTTCACCAATTGTAAGGAAACATATAGGAATTTCAGATTGTGGCGGCCATATTGGCTGCCATCATGAATATCGCAAAACCTTAAAAGAAAACTGTACTGACATTTTCTAATTGTCTGATAATTCTAATCTACATTTTTTGATGCCTACTACTGGAAAGAGAGGATTGTAAAACCCAGGATAAGCCTGTAATGATTTTTTGAAAAAAATAAAAACGGGCAAGCCATGGAACGATCCACACAATTTGGCCTACGTCACAGGTGCTCTTGGTGCACAACTCCGACATTAGCAAGACGAACTACATAATGCCAATTTACTGATGAAATCTCACACGAAGTACTGCAAAAGCTGTTATTTAGTATAATTGCAATATGGAGCTATAATAAACATGTTAAACAATATCTATTAATCTTTAAAAGCAATCTCTTCAACAGCTTTTTATTTAGATAAAACTTGTGGGGAAATTCCAGATATGCAAAATGAAATTGGCATCGTTATCCGAACGTGCTGCCCATAGAAGACTGTGTGTAAGTAACGTTACGCATTGATGATCATGATCGAGCGATGGTTCGCCAGTTCAAACTATCTAACGTAGATGAGGGCTGAGTGAATCTAAATCCAAATGTAGATATACTCTCTTCAACGGCACACACGATTTACACTTAGTGAGATGAAAACGGTACCCAGTACATATAGACTCTGAAATACTAGAACTAGGACTAGGACTACTGAGCAGTCAAGGAGTAGGTTCTACGTGGCAGTCCAAGTTTTGATGAGTAGGCCCTACACTCACTCACCGTCGACATTGCAGCTGTAGGCCCTATGTGCACACCGCTAATAAGGCACAGCGTAACGTTACATACCCCTGCTGCCAGAACTTGAAGAAAGTCCAGACGAAAGTCCAGACTCCAGATCTAGATCTGGACCCTTGTCCTGCAGGCACTGTTGTTCCTGTGCTGGATTTTTCAGGTAAGGTATCTGCTTTATGGATTTCCGATGTTTTGTAGTCGAGATAAATCTCATAGTGGTGTTATTTACACCAAGGACTAATGTTAGATCTAACAGTTTGTTTCAGTAGGCCTACGTACTAGGACCCATATCTCGGAAGAGTGGCGTGACCACGTAGATTCTAACACAGTGTCGCCGCTTCGCGATCCCAGCGCTGGTGTAGGTATAGTGCTAGCGTACTTCCGTATCCATGTAGATATCTCAAAATTCACCTTGCCAAATGGCACCAAACTCACAGAAAATACTTTATGATTCATATCCAACTGCTCACGTTAATTGGAAACAAATCACATGTCGGAAAGCGTAAGTGTAGATGTCGATTTTCCTGTCGGCGTCGCTAAAAATAATCTGCTCTACGACTAACACGAGTGATTGCGGCCAGGCCCTACCTACCTGCTGCGCACGCACAGACTGAAGTTAGCCATTTAATATCATGAGACAAATCTTTCAAGTAATCGGGGGCAATAAATAAATTTACAAATTATTTGTGGTAAGTTGAATGAAAAATGTAGTTCCTATAAATTATCACACAAGTCGCAAAAATCATTACACTTTTGAGTTTAGTTCTCGCGTAAATTCCCCGTTCGCACAGTACTAGTCGGCTAACTTCAGTTCTAGATTGTGCATCTTGCGTTCGCCAAGATCTCTCGCGAAGAGTGAGTTTTTTTTTTTTTTGAGTGACGACTTGAAACTCGACGTCAATATTGATACTTCTCGATTACTGATTTCGTTCAAATATAAGAGAATACTTTGAAATATGCTATGAAGTATATCCTGTAATTTTGGTGCGATTTGGTTTAGTGAAATTTGAGATATCTACATGGATAGAACAGTACACAAGCGCCGCCTGCTAGCTAAATTAGGCCTAAGCGTCGTCTGCTACTCGATACGAATTAACGCACGCGTATGCGAGCACTTGTAATCAGTAATAGTGAGAGCACCTGTGACATCATAACATCCGGGCTCGTCAGCTCATTAGCATAATTCTCACCTAAAAAGTTCCATTTTTAACATTAAATTACGGACTTAATCGTTATGAAATTTTGATTCTGTTTGCACCGCTGGGTCTTTTAGAATTAAAAGAACAACATATAAAAAAATAAAAAACCGGTAAAATGCCCTTTTAAGGATGCTAGAGTTGCATCATACAGATTTGGATTTAGCACCTTTGAAATAGGATAAAACCATCAAAAAACGTTGGGCGGACGGTAAAACAAGGTTATGCCCAAAATTTTACTTCGGCACCCAGGCAGACTACTCTTTCACAAGTCCTTCGCTAAATTTTGATTTTTTTTTTTCTTTCATGTCGTGTAGTTAATAGGTTAAACCCTTTCCTATCGTGTTCCTATTATTTATAGCAGATTTCGGATTTCCTCTTCCAACACACAAGATAATACGGGGTGATGTGACCAGTTTCAAAGAATTTGGACAGGAGTGATTTCGTTTGTGTGTATGTTAAGCGTGTTTTGTTGTTGCTTAATACCGCATTGTGCCATGGTGTTGTAACGCATGGCTACGTTGGAACTGTTTCGAAGGAAATTTCAACATCGCTTCTAAGTTATTAAGGATGAAACGTCATGACCAAATTAAACCACATAGCACAATTTACCTATTCTTACTGTACACATAATTCAGCCAAAGGAAGAATGACGGTACGCATGCGCCTGACTGTTTTATGACTGCAGAGTGAAACTTGAACGTCTTCGAATTTGTCAATGAGATCACACTATATTTGTTTGTTATTGGTTTTTTTTTATTGGTTTATGAGTTCCTGTTACTCTCATGAACGACAAACTAAGCAACTTTAAGAACGCATGCACGCACTCACGCACACACGCACGCACACACACACACACACACACACACATCCACACAAATGCATACGTACACGTGCAAAAGCATACATGTCATACACTCTTAGGCCAGACATGCATGGAAATGAGGCGCATTACAAGAGTGGATCAGTGCCCAATTCTTTACTGATAAATTCATACAATATATAGTGCATACATTTCCCACGATCACGTTACACAATAACGTGATCTGTTCCTGCACACCCGATTCAACAGTACGTTTCTTTCAAATGTTTGCAGACAATACAATTTACAACGCTTACAGTTTTCCACAGTAATATCTGAACACGTTGTATGTTTCTAATGACTGATGGTTTTTAAAACTGAAATCATTGAAAGTCGAAGTTTTTCTAAACCCGCGCAATAAAACGGGACCAGATCAGTGCAAGGTGGTTGACAAACTTGCATATAACTGATGATTATCGAATAAACAGAAAAAACACGTATTCCTTAGCATACAGTAACAGAGCTCGAATTAATTTGTGCACAATATTGATTTGATGAAATATAGAGGTCTTCAAGCAAGACTAATATTTCTACCCAATCTATTTAGTGCCTAAGAAGTCTTGAGCTGTCTGCAAAAGGATCTGCCAATATTATGAATTATCATCGACATCATTATTATCTATCTATATACGATGTAGTTTCAAGTCAACTGTGTATATTCACCTCAAACCATCGCTCAAGATAATGTTATTTGGGAGTTTTATTGAAAAAAGAAAGAAAGAAAGAAGAACAGATGTAACATTGCACATCATTTCATCAGAGTAGTTTTCGTGCAAACTACTCAAGGCCACATTACAATATCCTTTCATCTGTTATAATATGTTTAACCCTTCAAGAAATCATATGCTTTGCAACTACTTACAAAGTAAAGTTGTGGTTATACACCTATACACAGGCATTGATAGGATCATGCACACACAATATACTGCACACTTTACATAATTTGTAAGCCATAATGCAGCGATGAATAGAAGACCATATTTATTGGGAGGTGAACTAATTTCTTTGAACACGTTGAATGGGTATACTCTCTCTCTCTTTCTCTCTCTCTCTCACTGCAACTGCAGTTAGTTTTAATGGGTAATAAAGTAGCAGAGTCAACGAACATTCAGTCAGGCATTATGTAAAAAAACGGAAGGTTTAGAACATGACACATTTTTTCGAAAACAAAATACACCAAACGGAAAATTCGGAAAGAGCTTCGTAAGAGTAAAACTGATGTATGTGAAAAAATGTATTTACAAATCGAATAAAATATAACTTATTGAAATTAATGAAATTCTTACATCTACTTATTTTCATTACAACTGATTGACAAATTACCCTAAATCGACGTCGATGTGGGGAAATTTGTCAATCAGTTGCAATAAAACATAGCTTAAGCCACTATAAAACCCAGACAATAACAAGTGTATTCCCTCTCTGTATGAGAATCGGAATGTATCATGAAAGTCACAAGAACCGCTCCCTTTCCATCCTATCTGGATACAGTCATTTTATCACAGTCACGAACGAGAAAAGTGTTTGGGCACTATAAACCTCCGCATTACAGTTTTGCTATGTATCTCGTTTCAAGGCGTTTGTAAGTTGTAGTGCATTCAATAGAAGGACGGATGTAATAAATTCGTTATGAGGACACTTTTCGCCATTTTACAATTTATTGGTATAGTGCTTGAAAGTCTTCAAAGGGTCAAAACTTCGGCCTTCTCGGTCTTTTCATACTTCTAGATTTTCTGTACCTGGTTATTACTTTGCTACAGAGAAATACACATGGTATTAGCAGTGCCTATCTCTTTTTTCTTTTCCTTTTTTTTTTGTAGAGGGAGGGGATGGGGTGGTGAGACAAGTGAGGATATGTAGTGGTGAAGTGGTTCAAACATTTAGGCCTAGTGCATTTTCGTAATCACCACATCCCATGCATACAGTCCTCACATTTTTGTACTCTGGTTGTGTCGCGTCTCATGGTCGATGGTTGAAGAGGTGGTAATCGACGACTGCTGCGTCTTCGACTTGTTCTTTCCAAAGTACTCCACGAAAGTGTAGAGGTAAGGATTCAAAGAGGCGTTGACTGGGAGGATGAAGACGGCGCACCAGGCGTAGAGGGCGACAGGCAACTCGACGAGGCCAGTCTGGCTTAGGATACCCATGATGATGACCGGCATCCAGCAACAGAAGTCCGTCCCGACGATCACAGCCATCTTGGCAGCCAGTTTGATCTCCTGATCCCGCGAGGAACTCACGTGACTCGAGGCCCCCATGGCCTTGGTAGATCTGCGGACGTTGACGAATATGATGACGTAACACACCAGGATGAAAAGGAGCAGGATAAGGTTGATCCCAAGGAATAGAACTATGGAGTAGATCCACGCTGGTTGCATGGTTCCTCCCTCAGACGGTACGTAGATGGTGAGGCCTTGCTCATGTGACCACTCCAAGGTCCCTTCCTGAGATTCGTCGGTACTGAGTGGCAGTCCGATGCAGACATCCGACAAGCCGTAGAAGTTCGGGAGAAAGAACCCTACAATGATTGGCACTGTGCTGAGAATGAGGGTGATTATCCACGTGACTATGACGCACACACGAGCAGACGAACTGTGGAATCTAAGTCTTCCGAAGGGAAAGACGACACTAACGAACCGGTCGAACGTGATTATTGCGAGCAGGAACACCGAACTCTCGCTCGACAAGACTGCCAAAAGGCTGGCGAATGCACAGAGACCGGACTCTCGCCATGCCGAAGCCCTGAGGTAATAGTAGTGTCCGTAGTACAAGTCAGCTGAAGCTACAATGATCATGAAGACACCCATCATCAAGTCGGCTATGGCAAGGTTTGTGATGAAGAATGGCTGCTCGTGCAGCCGCTTATCTCGTTTGTTGTTGCATCTGATGAATAGGACCATCGAGTTACCAATGAGGGCACTGAAACCCAGTATCCACATAGCAATCCGTAAGACAGTGTTGGGCATGAGCCTGTGACAGGAATCCAGGGCCGAACGGCTCCCGGCAGAGCACACGGTGGTGTTACTGAATAGGCAGCAAAGACGGTAGTCGTCTGTCGACCTGTGTTGTATGAAACAGAGCGGGCGATTCATTTTTTGCTCCGATTCGTGATTGTGATTAAGCATGCAATACCCCTTCAACTTTCTTTGAGGGAAAAGAACAAATAAAATGCTACTGACTCTACGCAAGTTCTGATTGTGGACTTTCGTCGGCAGAACTTGACATACATGTATTACATACCTCACTGAATCTTGCAAAATTAAGACTCATACGGCGCAATGTAAAGTTTTGATGTACCTCGACTTTTTCAGTTTCAGGCTTTTCCAGTTCCAGTTGTTACAATGGAACGTTTAATAGGATGGAAATTACATTCACCATCCATTTTCATGGGAGACGCATGAACTGATAAGAAGTAAATTTCCTTATAATAGTGTCACACACATTATTCAAACAGAGAGACAGCGAGAGAAGAAAAAAAGGGGGAAAGCTAATAACTGAAATGAATGAAGTGACCCGAATAAGTAAAACTTATCACTCGTCGTTCATTACTACTTTGATATATGGGTAACCAGGAAGACAACACTGACTTCTTTTTTTTAACATATCATTCATACTCGCTCGATTCGTATATATTCCTTCACTGGCATCTTCTTTTGTCCTACTCCTCACACACAATGTGTCAATTTACCTTTATTTTAGTGCTTTGGAGATTATTACCTGCAAACACTTCACACTCTCATTTTGGTACGTCGTACACCCTCTGATCGATTTTGAACTACTGAGGCACAAAAAAGGAGAAGAAAACAGATTGTACTCACAGTCTTTTGAGTTTTGTTATTCCTCTGAACATATCGGGCTCCAGGTGGTCCAGCTCCGTCTCGATCAGACTCCTGGGGTGAAGAATAACACAAGAGAGTCACGTGATGTATAGTCATGTAGAGATCATCGTGGTTCATGGCAACAGGGACATTAGTAACTGAACCGCCCGAAACCGTCCGTCAGATTACTCCCTAAACCGCCCGAAACCTCCCGTCAGCATTTTTATAGTTTTATGTTTTACTATTTTTTTATGCCTCCGCCACGAAGTGGTGCCGGAGGCATTATGTTTTCGGGTTGTCCGTCCGTCCGTCCGTCCGTCCGTCCGTCCTTCCGTCCGTCCTTCCGTCCGTCCGTAATGAATTTTGTGGACAAGGTAACTATCAAAACCTCTTGAGGTATCCTAGTGAAACTTGGCATGTATATGTATTAGGGGGTGAAGTTGTGCCTATCAACTTTTGGGTGCACATGCTCAAGGTCAAAGGTCAAAAGGTCAAGGTCAAATACCTAAGATGTCACTATTTCCACCATATCTATTGAATGCCAGAAGAGATTTTCTTGAAACTTAGTGTATACATGTATTACCCAATTAAGATTCTCTGGTGAAAGTTTGGGTCATGAGGTCAACGGTCAAAGGTCACAAGGTCAGGGTCAAATACATAAAATTTCACTATTTCCACCATATCTATTGAATGCCAGAAGAGATTTTCTTGAAACTTAGTGTATACATGTATTACCCAATTAAGATTCTCTGGTGAAAGTTTGGGTCATGAGGTCAAAGTTCAAAGGTCAAAAGGTCAAGTAAAAATATTAAAACTTCTTTGTTTTCTCCGTACCTTGGAAAATTGTTCAAGGTATCTTCATGGAACATAGTATATACATGTACTGACTGGAAGTGATTATCTAGAGAATGTAGGGTTCATGGGGTCAAAGGTCAGGGGGTCAAAGGTCAAGTGCAACACTTCAAAATTTTGCTATTTCCCTCATATTTATGCAATGCCAGCAGGGGTATTTTTTTTTACACTTGGTGTATGCATGTGTAACCTAATAGAAATTCTCTGGAAAGTTTTTTTTTCTTCTTTTTTTTTGCCTCAAAGGTCAAAAGGTCAAAGATCAAGTGAAAATGCTGAACTTTTTCCTCCATATCTCGGAAGTGGCTCATGTTATCTTGAAACTAAGTACATATTATGCATGTTCTACCTGAAAGTGATTATCTTATGAATTTTAGGGTCAAAGGCCAGATGAAATTGGTAACAATTTACTATTCAATTCAGAAATTGCACTTTTTCTCCATACCGGTACCTTGAAAATTACTCAATGCATAAATGTATGAATGGGTCAAAGTCAAGTTAAAGTCCTTAAATCCCCAAATACATGCTCTCCTATTCATCCAATTAAACCTCAGTCAAGGAAGGTGAACATCGAACACATTTGTGACAAATTTGTCATTTCAATATTTTGCCAATTTTGTGAAAATGTAATCACAGACCTGTTGGGAAAATCATGCATTATGGCGGAGGCATACCAGTCGCCGAAGCGACATTTCTAGTTTTGTTTTCATGTAGAATATATAATTACGTAATTTGAAAGAGGTCAAAGGTCAACAAAAGTAGATCAAAATTATTTCTTTGACACACAAGTCTCTTGGTAAAGTCTTAATAGGCTTTCAAGTAAACATAACCTATAATAGACAAAAATAAACATGCAGTGATCTATTTTCCCTAATTTAGAAAGTTGTCAAAATGAGAGTAATTATATTGCTGTACCTTCCAAGTACAGCAATAGGCCATTGTGTACAGAATCTTCAGTTGCTAAAGGGTTAACGTTATTCCCTGCATGCTTTAGAGGCCAAACGCGAGTGAAAAGTCACGTGTGAGAATCATATTCAGCCACATAACAAATCAACCACAAATTGTCTACGTGTTCTCATGATTTCTAAGGAACCCGGAGCAAATAATGCTGTAACTCGGCTCAGATTTTTGTGTGTTGTAAAAACAAAAGTCTGCTAACAATGTACTATGTTGCCGTTGAGAAAGATTAACCGAACTTAGCGTAAATTTAATAGGCCAATTGATATCAATCAATACCCAAACAATAGAGGTCAATGGATTAGAACTGTGCTATAAAGTTCTAGAATAAGCATCAATAACATCTCCGAGATTAATAATGTCCTTAGGCACAGAAGTTTGATTGCTGATATAATCAATATACCCATAGCCAGCCTTCCGGGAAAATACTGTTTCTTATGTAATTGCTTTTCTGAGAAGTTCACTGCCAATTCAAAAACTTTTTTTTGCTTCTTAAAAGTGATGCGTTCTAGAACTGCTAACGTTCTTTAAACTCCAGTTTTTGTCTCCAATAACTACCTGTTGTTGTTGTTTTTTTTTCTGGATATTACCCTGCTAAACTTGTACAGACGAACTCCCTTTAATATACTATTCAGTCATGTGCTCCGACAGAACTTACAGATGTGTTATTTCCGGTGTATTATCGAAGGTCCCCGGCTCGATGTAGGCGAGTGGATTCCGCTGGAATGAACTGTTGAACAGACAAGAGAAAACGTTTCGATGACTTGCATTAAACTGACACTAGACTCTTTTCACCATGTGTATTTCTCTGTTCCGTCTTATAGTGGCAGTGTCGCATTCCGTATTTCTCCTTATTCTTTTATTACTCGGTTAACCATCGATCAACATTCAAGTATATCAAAAGTTCTCTTTTTTTTCCTTTAAATTCAGCTAACCATGCATACTGATTGTAGTGTATAGCCATCACGTTGTTAACATACAATATACACAAGCATGCATGACCAAAACAATACAATGATGGTTTATTGCACTCCCTTCCGCTTTATGCACTGACACAAGCTCTGATAAAATAAAGCGTATATTGGGTATGTAAGTAAGTATATATATATAAATATATATATATAGGCCTATATACACAAATATACATATCATATACATATATGCATATACATATAAAAATACATAATATAAAGACTTTGAACGCAAAAAACCCTACAGATTTTCAAAGTTTTGAAATAAGGTCATCAAACAGAGAAAAAATAAATCTTTCGATGATACTGCACTCGTTATATAACAAGAAATGTTTTTGAGTTATCAAAATTATTACATATATTCTAATTATTTCCTTTGTTTTTTAGCAGCTTCAATCTCAAATATCCCAAGTCGATAAAAATGGATATGTCGGTTTTTACATTTAAAGTCTTAACATATAACTAGGTATGTATATATGTATATGTATATATATATACTTGTATATATATAACTGTATACGTATGTATAATGTATACATGTATGTATGTGTGTGTGTGTGTGTGTGCTTGTGATGATGATGATGATGATGATCCACAGCATTTGTATAGTGCCATATATCTGTTGTAGAAACATTCAAAGGCGCAGACTAATCCAAGAGGGTTAGCAATTGAATTCCTGTTGAAAAATGCTTGTGTGTATATATAAACATTCATTTCATATTCGTTTAGAAACAATTATACATTATTGTAACAAGCACACACAGACACGTCCATACACACATACACACACTAATTGTGACCCTGCACCTCAAAACAAACAAAAAGTCGCCAGACATGAATTTTTAGTTAAGACCATATTCTGAAAGAGCAGACTTTAAGCTTTAAAATGATGTATAGCTCAAATCAAATGGACTCTCCTAAGCTATCTAAATATTGGAAAGAAAGCACAAACTCAGGAAAAGTGTGAACTGAGAAAAGAGGCTCTGAAGTACAGTGTCTATTCAAGCGCTTATCTTTACCAAACCGTGCTGGCTGTACGATGAATGGGACAAAAAACAGGAAGTAAACCACCAGAGTAACAACATTGAAGGGATTATCAAATTAAACTGAAATCAAGCACGCCTCATTAACACATTCTGGCCATAATTAATGCCAACTTTCAAAGCAGTAGCACTATCCTTTCAAAAGTTATTGGAGTTGAAAGTGAAGAGTGTGGACAAGGTTTTTCAGAAATGAAAAAGGGATTCTAAAGACACACCTAATCACACTATTCTACCGAAAATGTTCGAGATAAACTGCTGAAAAGAACACATTTCCCTGCCCGTTTTATGATACCAAATGTTACCATAATGTAAAAGAAGACCCGCTCTTTCAGAAAATATGAAAAAGTCAAGTTCGGCTAGGTTGACCCATTTCACTTATTTTCAGTCCTCACGCAAAATCAGTGTGTGCGACTTTATGTTCGTTTTGAGGTGCACGGTCACAATTTATATGTTGTGCTTACATCCACGCAACTGCCGATAGTCCGTCGAGCATGCCTCTACGGAGTTCGGTGATCGCATTCCCGGTGAAAGAACTGCACGAGGATATTTAAAGGAGATTTCTCAAATTGCGAGTAATTCCACACATGTTTTCATATCAAACAAATTAAAAGTTTACATCAAGTTTAATGGCATATTTCTGAAATGTCACTCTCTGTACGGAACATTAGTACAGACATAGGCGGCGATCCGGGCGTTATTTACAGGGGGTGTGTCTCCACCCCACCCCTCAACCAACGAATCTAATCAAATGGTTAATGTGGTGGATTTTTTTCTTCTTCTATGATCATTGATATATTTCCATGTATTACACCAAAAGTGTGCACCAGATTGTCGAATTTCAATTCCAAAATGCAAAAAAAGAGAGAAACTTGTGGCAAGAATACTAAAAAAAAAAGGAAACAACGCAAAACAACAAGTGATAGATACGACGATTTAGCCATTCAAATTGTCCTGTATGACTATTAATTTTTCTTAATTTTTTATTGAAAAATTCACAAATATTCCACATCATGCCCCTTCGGTCTACTTACCATAGACTATTATAAAATGGGTTCAAGAATGTAGCCAATAGGAAGCGCTGAAATGAGACACACCTCCTTCCTTTACTTCAGTACAACTGCACTGCCTGTAATCCTATGGTAGATTGCCGATCGTCTGTGCGCGCGGCGGCTCCTTTGATGAATTGCATGCATACGCGCTGTCAATCCTGTAAACAACTTCTAGTTCGGGCTGCCGGCCGGCCGGCCTGTCTTCCCTTGTGCATAACATGTGTGGCGTACGTACGTATACTCTACTATACGTACACTTTGTACAGTACAGTAGACCAAGCGTTATGGGACCGGACGCGTACATGGAGTCACTTTGAAGAGCAAATCCAACGATTTAGCAGGTTAATTCTCACGCCGTTTTCAGAGTATGTTGTCTAGTAGGCCTATATGAGGAGTCTATATCAAGTCTTAAAGGTAAAGGGTGCATATTCTATGTAAAATAAGTAAGTTTTCATGCGGGAACTTAAGTGTCCGGAAACCCAACCCCCCATTATACTTATACTGTATGTGCGGGACTTCCGCGAGTGCGACGTGCGTAAATGTTTGGGACGAACATCTTCGGACGTCTTGACCCACAAAGGTACGTGAAAAACGCTGAAAAATGATGTTAGTTTTCGAATTTTCGACCCATTTTATAAAACAAATGATGCACAGGATTATTTCGTGGCGTTAGTGGAGGCGTAGCTCACTCTCGGGTATTTACAATGTAGTGCAACATGCACTCGGCTTCGCCTCGTGCATGTTTCACAATTGTAAATACCCTCAAGTGCACCACGCCTACACTAACACACTCTATCCTGTGCATCATTTGTATACTAGTACACAGTGAAGACGCACACGCGGACCAAAAGGTAACGGATACTACGATTTAGCCATTTACACTGCCCTGAATATTCATTTTTTTTTTTTGCATTTCTATTGAAAATTTTCAACATTTTCCACCAAAAGTGGGCAATGAGATCTTTGAATTTAGATTCCAAAAACAATGCACAAGCTTCCCCGACTTGGAGAAAATCCCTCACTCCACCCTCGCTCGGTCGCTGCATTCTCTCGCTTGTTTCTCCCCCACCCGCTGACAGCAAAATAAGAAATGCCTGCGTATACGGCCATAAATGTAAACATGTTTATCTTGTTTATCTTCGGGCGCTATTTTCACAATGTGTAACACATCATTTACAAAGTTGCTGGAAAAAATAGGTGTTCAGTTCAGATTTGAAGGTACTGAGGCTGTTACAATTCCGAAGTGGGATTGGTAGAGAGTTCCACAGACGGGGCGCAACAGAAGAGAAGGCTCTATCCCCATACATTTCTGGCGGGTATTGGGAACATGGAGAGTCAGTCCAGTACAACGTAGTCCTGGTCGTCGCTGACGTACACTGATAAGCGCAGACACGTAGCCAGGAGACAAGTTATGGAGAGCCTTATAAGTAAGCAGTAAGATCTTATACTGCACTCTGCGTTGCACAGGCAGCCAATGAAGCTCAAGGAGTATTGGTGGCATATAGTTAAACTTCTTGGTGACTATGAGAATGAAATATGTGATGTAAAATATCAAAGGAAAGAAAGATACGCAAAAGCATTAATACTTACACCCCTTTTATCTTGTCTAGCCCTCGCATTGCCCCAGCCTCAATGTAACTAATGCGGTTCCTTCGAAGGATTCTATGTGGACAAATAAGAGGTAGAATTGTGTTTCATTGTGAAGTCCTGCAGAAATGTCAAAATGTTACCCATCATGTGCCTGGAGAAGTTATTGGAATATGCAGGATTCCTTTGTCACCATGGCATTGGCACATCTGATTTCAAAGCACTGCTGAAAAATATCATTGGAGAGAGATTACAAGAAACCTTATTACACATGTACAAAAGTAGAGATTAAAAAAAAAAAAACATCTCGGTTTGAGAGAAAAACAACAACTTCGGCCTTCTTAAATGTGTTGCCAGTTTCAGATTAGTTAATGTTTTAAAAGTACATGGTCCCGGTGTTTTAGTCAAGAATGCGTACGCGGGCGCACGGCGCAAGTTTCCTATAGAGACCTACGCTATCGACTCCTCTTTAGCGCTTACGCTGTGGCCCACTTCCCCGAGTTCAAAGAAGTCCGATTCACTGTAGTCAGTGGTCCGATCACAGTTCGGCTCATGATTCGGCTGAGGGGGATGGCAGCTTTAGCAAACTTCTTTTGTGATGTCATAATAACAAGCACATATGTATGCACTCTGGCATTACTACAGACTGCGCGATGCGCAGAGAAGACAACGAAGGCAAACGTTACTTAGCATCACCTATGCGCTTTACTCTTGATGACAGCTCAACTTCGGCAATCTGCGTATCAATGCTAACGGTGTTCGGCAGTATCATCAACAGCGCCCTCTACACTACCGGGACTATGCACCTTTAACACTTTTGAGGCTTTTAGGAAATTCTGCAACCAAAGCGAAAACGATTTGTATGAACGTAAAAGTTCCCAAATAAAGATAATTGATTATTCTACGTAATTTGTTATTGAATACTAACACAGAAAAGAATAAAGATATAAGAAAATGTAACACCAATCCCAGAACTGCATTTTCTGGAACTAGACTCTATTTTCACTGGCAATATCTTATTTGTATAGGGGGATACTACGACTTATACCACGATACAACGGGGATTGTTGTCAATTCTACCATCAGTATAACAACCATCGACATCATCAATGTTTTGCTGCCGTGAAACGATACAGGCCTATATCCATCACCAATGCACTGTTATAATATATTCTAATTCCTGTATACAATAATACCTGCTGTATTCTTTTCGCACTCACATAACAGACATTGTGTTCAACTTACAGTAACTATTACTTGCGACAAATAATGTGTGTAATGCTATCTGTATGTCATAGCTTCTAGTTTTCGTTGTCTTTTCTAGAATTACGTGATCTTACATTTACATATATATTGCTGTCCTTATTGTTTTGTGTTGTTTATGTGTTTTTTTTGGGGGGGATGGGGGCTGCTGGAAAGAACACAGTGTCCCACAGTGTGAGAAACACAGTATGAACACAGTGTGAAATCTCTTCACACTGTTAGCTTCCAGCGTTTTAACAGTGTGAACACAATGTGAGTCATCATGTCACAGTGTGAAATCAAGCATTACTATGTGAACACTCTGTGAATACTGCCCCACAGTGTGAAATCATCTTCACACTGTTAAATTCGAGCATTTTCACATAGTCAACTATGTAAACACACTGTGAACACACTGTGGGACACTGGTTTTTTTTTCAGCATGGGGGGGGGGGCTTACGTATACATACAATACTTGAAATTGTAAAGTTGGAGTATGCTTTCACTGCCATCGATTCAAATGAAGTTTACTGTTTCTTTGTTGTTTTGTTTTTGTTTTTGTTGTTGTCGTTGGTAGCATGCTCAAGTAAACATTCTCAATGGGTGACACTTTTGAGTTGCATGTGAATAGCAAATAGATCTTTTCACGTGTTTTGGAACGGAAAGATATCCCTGAATCATGATATCGTCATTATGTTCCTCTCATTCCATTTACTTACAGATCAGTTAGGCTTATCAGGTCCTGAAAGGTTCCATTCCGAAGGATCTCAATGTTGTTGGAATCAAGGCCCCTGTTAGATAGCGCATGAGATAAAAAACAAACACACAAACAAAAGAATAACTAAATAGGAGGGAACAGCTATACACCAGCTGTGCACTGGCGCTGCTTTTCTGGGGAGCATTCCGCTCATGTGAAGTCCCCACAATCATGCGAAGTACACACACTGTTTTATTCAAATGCCTATAAAGGTGCACTTGCTCACATCTGGGCCCTATTGCATAAATGTTGAGATCAAAAATAAAAAATTAAAAAAAAATCAAACATAAATCATTGATTGCTCAATTCTCATGGGCCGATACCTGACTTATGTCTGATTACATCTCTTTTATAATATAAAATGTGATAAGGAACGGCTGGGCACATGGAAGAGGTATACAGAACGCTATATCAATACCTCTTATCAAAGGTGGAAAACGTTGAGAAGCTCCTATCGACAGCAGAGGTACAAAAAATTTCAGTACAAACATTCCTTCTTTTAGGGCAGGAGATTTCCTATGTTATACATCAACCAATGTATAAAACCCACTTTAGAATTCATTCTATACATTTATTTCTTTCCCCACTCGGAATTAATCATCGCATGCATTTTACTTTCCACACGCATCACAAAACAATTTTAACACAAATTCGACTATAGCAAAGAGTGAAATTTGTGATTATAAATGATAAAACTACTCTGAATATCTAACGAAACTATTTTTTTTTAACAAGTCACTACTTATCAAACCTAACATGCTAAGCAACATCTAAACGTCTTTTCATATCTATAAGCAATGGTCCATTATGGCTGGGGTAAAACATGCAGTATGAACTCTTCATGCATTGTATATATATATATATATATATATATATATATATATATTATATACAAAATGGCATAATACGGAACGAGAGAAAGAGACTAAAACAACAAAAAGTAAAAGTAGCAATTAACTCCAACAGTCAACGTCCCTACAAATTTGTTTTTAAGGTTTGCACAAATGGGAACCCTATGAGAGCGATCAATGCAAACGCGCCTTTTCAAGTTAAATTAGGCTCGGCAGCAGCTTAAAATGGTGGTCAATATCTGATTATATGCTCATTGGAAAGTGATTCTCATCTCAGTGTACGCCTTCGACTAGTGGTGATTTATACGTATATTGTCTTGTTGAGCTACGGCTGATGGGTATTGCCCGGCAGGGTTTTGTCAAATAACCGACCACTTAGAATGAGAAGCATTCAAAATAGTAAAGAATAGGGATGATCAACAGTCGTCTATGTGAGGTTGCGTTTAAGTGCTTGTGGATGTGTGTGTGTATGTGTGTGTTTGTTAACTATGGGGTATCCTTTCACGATGTTTAATATCAGACATGAGTCACATGACTACTGTTCATGAATGAGCCGAGACCTCGCTATATGCTAGCATGCTAATTTGATAGCCGAACGTAATTACTGATATCAGCGCTAGGCAATGACCGGCGTATAATATAGAGAGAGTGCAATTCAGTGTCACCATGTCTATAGCGTGATGTCATAATGAGTGCTCAAAAGTGAAAGTCCAAACTTACAGCCACACGAGATTGGGCAAATCGGAGAACATAGGTCTGTTCACATCTTCGATGATATTAAAGTCCAAATATCTAAAAAAAAATAGGAATAGGAAGTGATACGAGAGGACACTCTAATTAGAAAAGTAAACCCCGAATGAAATTTAAAGGAAGAAAAATGGATGCATTAAAGTTATAGGCATGGATATACAGGCCACTAATGAAATGATTTTTCCCCATCGTCTCAAAACCAGAAAAAATAAACAAGAACATAAATCAAGGCAGCATAAGTGCTCACCCTCTGGAGGAAAGAGAATTGTTTTCATTTTTTTTTTATTTTCCCTATATGGCAAGGTATGAAGGCAGTTCATGAAAGAGATTGAGATGAATATAAGTGATGAATGATATCATAGATATATTCGTACATCGTGAAGACAAGAATGTGATATGGTAAAACAAACAAAATGTTCTACCAAATACCTGAACTATCTAACGTTAAGACGTAAATAGATACTTGTTGCCCAAAATAGCAGACTATCTAGAGAAAATGTACAAGACAAGGAAAGCACAATGTCAAACAGGCGGTACATTTTAATAGCGAGTAACGTAGATCGATTATAATCACTGCACGGCAACGGTTTCTCATGAGAAGCTAAAATATTGTCCGTCTTCTCTATCAAACTTTCATTCAGTAGCATGAAATCTACACGAAATACTTGAACAGCATCACAAAGATATATATTTCACTTATCTAATGAAATTTGATCTGCGACATGCATTTGATGGAGTTTGATATACCGATCATGTAATTTTACTTACAGTTCTGCAAGTTCGTGCAATCCGTTCAGGGCACCCGGCTCTATGGCAGCGATGTAATTGCGTTTAAGGGTCCTGATAAGAAACAATCAGTGCTTGCTTTATAGTGCAAATGTGAATCGATGCTTGTTTTGTTTTATTGTTTGTTTGTGTCTCACGTGTATAGCATGTATGGGGTGGTATATCAATGGCGGGGACTGTTCATTCATGTGATATAACGTGACAGTTTACTATTCGAAGCTATTACCCAATAGCAGCAAGTCATTCAGCTATTCAGTGTAAATAGAAGTATGCATACAAAATAGAGACTAAGGAACATGATACATGGAACATACGTGAGTGATTCACACCTCAAAAAGTTAATGGGAAAATTGTAAATTCAAAGTTTAATGTATCTCAAATTTACAATCCCTCTTGTAAAATTTCTCGCAATACAACGCAATTTGTATTTCAAAAAGCAACAATATAACATGTACCATATTTCTAACAAGTTACTCTGGTTTGATAGACGATGTCTGTGTATTATGAATATAAGGCTTACAAAATTTGTAATCTTGGCAGAGCGGTGTACACATGGGCCTGAACTGCTGTTAGGTGGTTATTACTCAAATCTCTGCAAAGAAAGAAATAGAAAGACATAAAGAACATAGATAAAGTTAAACAGCGTTTTGTATTGCTCTTAAGAGTTTGGAATTCAAGCGGTCCAACTGTACAGTAACAAGCAGTAAACCTCTTGTATGATACGTTTATAGTAAGTATGATACAAAATGTGGCCTTAGAGTATAAAGTCGGGTACTATACCAAATATACTCTATCCCTTTAGTCTCAGACAAACCTCCATCCACACCTATTGTTAAGATCTCAGGGAAATGGATAAACTCTTGAACTCTTGTTATTGGAGCCAAACAATCAGCTTGTTGACCGAATAATTTCACATCCTTAAACTCTTCGTCATCGTTAACCACATCGGTCTACGCCACAGACAGAATTATTGTATAATTTTATATAAATATGCAATGCATATTTCCTTAATGCAAATAAATTGAATTCTTTTTCTTAAGATAGGTCTCAAGATTTCTAGGTAGGCCTGCATTATGTACATGTAGGTAGCGTTGTTTACATTGTGTTAAGAAAAAAAAAATAAAAGTAAGGAATCTATTCCATACCAGAAATTTATTGCCTCCAACACGATGTCATGATGCATACATTTAAGCATTAATTAGTCAGTATTTATCACGTTATTCACTATTTGAATACTTGACTACGTACTTGACTATGTAAAAACACACCATTGTTTACTAAATTGCATTATATCTAAACATTAAAAAAGTAATCATTATAAGGTAACCTTTCATGTTCAAACTGCACCGCATTACAAAAATACTTAACAGTACATTGCATACAATACATACAAGCAGTACATTTTATATAATCATGAATTTATGAAATAACACATTATATTGTATAGGACTCCTTTCATATACATAAGTATATTTTATACAAATCAAATTTATATAAATTATAGAAATATTACTCAAATTTATATATAGTTATACATATATATATATATTTTTCTTTCTTTTTTTTTTACTGAACTTACAAGTTCTGCAGCGAAGTCAGATGCAAAAATACTTTCTCTGGAAGCGTGTATATATCGTTATACGATAGTGCCCTGGAAATGGAAAAGAGAAGCAAAACTGTTGAACTATAGACCTTCATAGGGGCAAGCTTCTTCAACAATATATCCTTAGTCATTAGTTGCATTTGATATTGTTGCTATGAATGAATTTTTTTTTTTTTTTTGGGGGGGGGGACAGAAATAACGTAAATACTCAATTGTTTAGTTTGAGCACCAGAGGATAAATAGAGCAAAAGTGGAATAAATTTTGTCCAATCAACCGATAATAATGTTGAAGAAGAATATATTATTGCAAATATTATCATTAAAATGAACTGAAATCAAAAGTCATTCCCAGGAAGAAATATCTGAATACATTTTATAGCGAAAACACCATTATTGTCTGTTAATATGCTTTTCCCTAAAAATACCTTAAAACTAAATCAGGTTTCATAATGTATCTAAAAACGATATAGATGTATAACTTCATATATTTCATTCAAACTGACATACTCAATCTTTCCATCGATGAATGCATAGCTAGAAGTAGGATTTGTGAGAACTAGCAAAAATAAAAAAATCAGTGGAATCTGAAAAACTGAAAAGAGTCATTAGATCACATATACCGTCCACTCCATTCAATACAGAGAAGGGATTTTGAGGCGGAAAATTCGCTGGAGGAAAACCTCTTAAGTGATTCTTCACTTGTCCGAGGATAAAGGGCGGTGAGTTGGCTCAGTCGGTAGCGCGTCTGCCTCACGATCACGCGGCCCGGGTTCGAACCCGAGTCTTGACTAAGCAATGTTGTGTGTAAACATACCGTCCCCTCTAGCAAGAGGCAAAACACTCTGTCCCTCGGATAGGACATAAAATGGAGGTCCCGTGTATGAGAGAGTCACAGCTCATGCACGTAAAAGATCCCGCTTCATTCATTCATCGCAAAGAGCAGGGTGTCTAACCCGGTGAAGTGGTCCCACCCCACATCCAACTGGACCCCATGGAAGACCAGCTTAGTGTAGCTGAATATGGGCTATCCAGCCATCTTCACAGATGGAAAATGAACAACAACAACAACAACAATTGACGATGATGATTTCACGTCAATAAGCCTTCATGTAAAAAGTAATTCATATTATTAAAAAAAAAGTATATCAGTCTCAGGAAATGGAAAGTTGTATATTATGGCAATTTTATTTATGATTTCAATTGAAATTAATTCTCAAGAGGAAGACTTTAAAATGTAAAGGAAACTTTGTCAAATGCCTAATGGACAACCTCCATTGAATATAAATTCTACTCAGTCCTTGTGGGGAAAAAATACCGCCAGAAGCAAATAAAAGAAGAATTAACCTAAAGAGGCTGTAATTCTATTCATATGAAAAGTTAATGGGACTCCTGGAAAGTATTCTATTGTGTTTAAATATTTCAAAAGCAATCTTGAATTAATATCATGCAACTTCACTTCTTTTTCACTCACAGTCTGAGCAGGTTTCCCAGCCCAGCAAAGCTGTCACTTTCGATTCGATTGATGCGATTGTAGGACAAATCCCTGGGAAAGAAATAAAGTATGGAAAAATGATAATGTCTCTAGCAACATATGAACAATACGCACAAAACGCTGGGGCAGGAGTCCATACGTTTGTGTGTACAAACGAAGTTGTAGTATTAATTTGACCGGGGACTCGGCCAATTAAGAAGGTATACTGTAAATTTGCACGAGACTGACATAATGTTATGCGCTTATACACACAAATCACGCGACTTTATTGTCATTTTTTGGCGGCATGCATTTACTTTCTTGATAACATCTATTCTACTACTTCTTAAAATTGATAGAATCCTGAGTTGACCACAGAGAATTGTGTTTTCTTTTTCTTATATTAATCATAATTAAAGATTTTATGTTTCTGATATTTTTCGTGGTTTATCTCAAGCCTTTATCTTATTTGCCTCTCCTCATACCGTCGGGTGCCCGTGCATTGGCCGCTAACGCAATACAATTTGTATTGCGTTAGCGGCCAATGCACGGGCACCCGAAATAGTTACTATGTGAAAGATATTTGTCAATCTTTTAAGTGGTTTTCTATTCTGGCGCTATTGGTCAGATTTGTATCGCTCCCTCCTATATGCAGTCGTAAGTACAGGTTTCTACATATGCGTCGGTATCGTCATAATCAATGTACTTTTTTTTTAAAGAAATGTTTAAAGCACAGCATATATACTTTCTCTACTTATATAACTTTCATTGATCATAATTTATGTCAATAACTATCCCAAATTACAGTAACTGACTCCAAGTGGTATATACAACATGAAATGTATAAGATCTTATCTCCCACGTGGAACAATTTGGGACCAAAAAAAAGTTCAAAACTCGTTCACAAAATTTTGTTTCCGAGTATAAAAGTGGGGACATTTGGCTGGCTTGACAAACAGGTATTTCAAGGTTATGCGATTGCTCAAATCGTAATCGATCTATTCTTATCAGTCATGATACAATGAAATGCATTTCATATATATATATATATATCTTTTTTTTTGAGGGGGGTCTTTCATTTAACTGACATTGAGACTGCTACATTCTTAGATAAGCTTATTAAAGGGATGGTACAGTATTGGTAGAGATGAGAATTGCGCTTTTAACTTTTTGCGAGATACGAAGAAAACACTTATGATATAGTACAGAGCATACCATTTTAAGAGGAATTCAAAGTTTATTTGATAAAAATCAGATTTGGAATGACAGAAACATCCAAAACAAAGTAAAACAAAGCGATCGTAATGGAGTGTGGGTATTACACTTTGTTAGAATTGCTCTTTTTTGGATATCTTAGCCATTTCAAAACCAATTTTCATCAAATAAACATTGAATTCCTCATAGAATTACATGCTCTTTCATATTTCATAAGAGGTTTCTCATTATCTCACTAAATAATGTCATAAACCTGAAATTGGGTCTCAACCAAAAATATACGACCCCTGTGAAAACCATCTATCCCCTGGAAATGATTCCTGTGGTTTAGTGCTTCAATTCTGATAATCATTTAGTACTTCTTGTTTATGTTTCAGAAGAAAGAATTTCTGTTGACGTATGGTTTCTCTCTCTCTCTCTCTCTCTCTTTCTCTTTCTTGAATTTCAGAAGCCTCTAATTTGCATCATTTACACCTGATCCCTAAATTGGCAACTGGGAGAGGATAAAAGTTCCTGACTCCTCAAATTCTTTCAGAATCCTTGCAGATGGAATAAAGCTAACGAGTTCCACCTTTCTCCAGTGCAAGACTTACAGTGAAATTCAGAGATGTTAATCGTCTGATGAAAAATGACATTTTTAAACCAAAATTCCTACAGGAGGCGATGGATTAGGTAGGGGGATGATATTAGATATCAATCGGATTTGTTGCGTGTAATTTCATCAATTAACAATACTTGTAGAGTCATTTGTACATAGCATTTGTACATAGCATTTTTTTTTTGTACTTGCTTATACTGACGCGAATGATCGTCCTTGTTAATGGCAAAAGCAACTACAATATGTCCGTGCAAATTGAAGTATTTATATTCATAAGTTCAGAAGAACAAACACATCGATAATAAAGTATTGAGCTTACAGAGTTCGTAGGGAAGTCGAATTGATGAAAGTAAATAATCCCACGTCGGAAATGTTATTAGATGACAGCAGTCTGTAAAGATATTGTACACGGGGAAAGACAGAGAATCAAACAAATGAAACAAAATCAAAATGTGATATAAAACGAACTCGCGATATTATAGAACTTTATAAGTAAAACGATGTCACGCCAACGAATGCGATGAAAAACGACTGCACATGATAAGTCTTTGTCGTAAGGAGTTAATAATAATAATAATAATTGATATGATTTATATAGCGCCAAATCCACTCTGCAGAGTGCTCTAGGCGCGGAAGGAAGAGAAAGTGAAGGAGATAAAGGACATACAAATATCAAATACATGTAATGAGTAGTCAAATTGAGGCTTTAAACAAGTGAGTTGATGAAAATGGATTTGCCTTTGGCAACCGGAAACACTTAAAGAAAATAAAAAGATATTATCACCACTTTTGTTTAGAAGGCAATTAGGGTGCCGAAGGTCGCAGCTTATGGTGTGAATATCCAAATTTGATCAACCAACGCAATTAGGACAAATTGCTCGTCTAGGAATTATGGTGGTTTCATGACACTCTCACTTCCACCCCCATCAGCACTTGTTGAGCAAAGAGCACGGAACCCAGGACTCTTTCCTTTGATAAATATTTGCATTTCCACCGAGGGCACACACACACACACACACACACACACACACAATTAACTGACAAAAACTGCTAAAAGTCAGAATGTAAACCATGGTATAGAGCAATTTAAGCTCTCAAATGCTAGAATTTTCCTTTGAAATTACCACTGAAACAAATTGTAAGCATTGTTCTCAATCCGCTTTTGCTGCTACTTTGTCGCTTCCTGTTCATCACATCGCGACCAAACGGCCTCTACGAAATGTGTGCACTATTGAGACAACGATCGAAATATCAAAATTTAATACCTAATATCAGCTATTTTATTTCTTTTTCTGTGACTGCCAGACACTGTTACAGCTGCAGTGGATGGCACGGATTATCATTAAGTTGGATGTGACTATCCGCCGATGTTACCAATTAGGCATGATGCGGAGGCTTACTAATGAACCTCAAATAAGTTTATGACTTTGTTCCAAGGTTTGTAATGAAAAGACCATCTCACTGAAACTCAAAAACATGATTTAAAAAAAATAGAATACAAACACATTTTGTTCCAATCATATTCATGGACAGTGCATTTTGGTCTTAATACCTACATAATGAAACCGACAATAAACTGTTGCTATGCTACTATACTCTGCCCAATGCTTGTATAAAACCGATATTGAAGTTGGTTGGATGCGAGTGAACAACGATTTCACATTTTGTTATTGCGATTGATTAACTTAAGCAAAGATTCTGATTACACCCCACATACGGACATTTATGACACAACAGCAAATGATCCAAAAAGTTCATGCAATTATTCAGATGGAAAAACAGAACAAAAATGCGGGAGACTGTGATGAGCCCGGGTGTTCGCGTCCACCTATTCTATAATACAGAGGCTGCTGTGTAAGGCGGTAAATTTGTAGTCTCAGTAATTTCAATCCGGTTTAGCCTTCCGCGATATTGCAAATTATGTATACATGACATGTCATTGATGGTGCTTAGAGTGCAGAAAACTACACAAAAAGCTCAGCTGAAACTATACAGATTTATACTTTCTCTTGATTAAAAAGGAAATGGTGCATAATGCAGCATAATTCCATGTTTGCACATGAAATTGAACAAATTAACGAATAAGAACACATATATTCCAATGCTTTAAAGGGTGACAGAGTATTGGTTGAGGTGAGGATTCAGCCTTTAACTTTTTTGCGAAACGTTAAAAAGCATACAATTTCAAGGGGACTTAATATTGTTTGATAAAAATCGGTTTTGAAATGGCTGAGATATCTAGAAACAGAGTAAAACAAAGCGATATTATAGTAAAAGGTGGGTCACACCTTCTATTGGTAGCACTTTGTTTGCGATATCTCAGCCATTTCAAAACCACATTTCCTCAAATAAACTTTTAATTCCTCTTAGAATTATACGCTTTTCAGTATTTCATAAAAGGTCTTTCATTACCTAAAAAAAAACAATCATCATCAAAAAACGTTGGAAACCAAAAGCCCCATTTCAACTAAAACTGCTCCATCCCTTTGATTTGATCTGAACTCTTGGGTTGGTTTCTCTGTGACTTGCAGTCATTGGTTTTTTGTTTTTTGTTTTTTGTTTTTTATTTGGCAGTCTAAAACAAACAATACTTAGTGATTCATGGCGCCATTGTTTGTTCTACCAAGTTATGTTTGCTTGTGGGGGCGCTGTGGCATAGTGGATAAGACTCTCGACACCCGGTCGGAGGACCCGAGTTCGAATCCCGCCTAGTGCTTACGTCCTTGGACAAGATGTTTTTACCCACCGTGTCCCTCTTGACCCAGGTGTATAAATGGGTACCTGGCAACGCTAGGGTAATAAATGATGGCAGGGTCCTCTGGTAGAGTAGTGGCAACACTGAAAAGGCCATACCCTGGGTAAATAAGACCTTATTATTTTCATTATTATTATTCTGTCAAATTTTTGAAATGTGAATGCTATCACCCTCAAGTCATTTTCACGTTGATCACTATTTAAAATGCGAGTTCACCCATAAATACACACGTATATGTTTCAAATGTACATGTATTAACATAAGCCACGAGCACTTGATATACTCAAGAAAAATCAAAATCATAGCAGCACTGTTCTGGTTTCGTAGCACACAGCTCATGGGGAGGCTATGAATTATTCGAGTTCAATTTATACGATGAATTTGATAAATGAGGCGCAGTGCATCAGACTCGTAGCCGGTGAGATGGTATTTTTGTTAAGTCCCCCCCCCCCCCCCCTACACACAGGCACTTTCGCAGAACACGTGATCAATTTATAACATGCTGCTGCCTTTTCATGTGACAAAAAGCCATAAGCTGTCTGATAAAAGGACTGACAATTCTAAATATTAGATGTCTTTTGTTACATTTGGATACTTTGTATCCTGATTGTAAATGGATTTGGAAAGCGGGAGGAACACACCTAGTCCCACCCCAACAAAAAAAGAAAAGAGAGAAAAGGTAAATGAAAATATACTCACAGCCTAGACAGGAACTGATACGTGTGAGAAGAAGCTGGAATGCCGGCAGAAAGATTTTTTGCGGTAGACAGCTTCCTGAAGCATGAAATATAAGCAAAAGAAATTAATCATTATCATTTGGACAATTTACATTGCTGTAGAATTCCCACACGAGGGAAGGGAAGGCACACGTATTTTGGTCTTACATACACCCATCATATTCAATGTTTAATTGTATGATACATAAATTGGTGCAAGCGGGTGTAAAGTATACCACTGCAAAAACTACTTCCACATCTTATGAAGATGCTGTGTTTTAAACAACACATACACTCACATTATATTCACGCACAGATACGTTAATAATATTATGTACATGTACAAACACACACACACACACGCACATATATATATATATATATATATATATATATATGTAAAAACAGTCGTACAAACACCGCGGTGTTTATACGACTGTTTTTACTCTTGATATCTATTTATTACACACCGACGCAGAACTTTTTTGACATATATAATATATATATATATATATATATATATATATAGACACGTAATATGTAATTTTATGTGAATATAGATACATGTGTGTTTATCTTATATATACATGCAACTCATCTAAACGTAAAGACTATGCGACTGGTATATTACAATAAAATGCCGATTTACCGTTTACTCTACAGATAAGTGATAACTTCTACTTAGCGAGCTCTCGAGATAGCACACGTGATCTGCGAAATGCAAATACTCGCCCTGACTAGTGCTCGGAGAAGTATTGCGATTGAATACCAGATAACATTAAGCGATGGCTATGATTTAACCTTTCTGCTTCTTTTGATCGACCCATTAGCGCGAGATCAATCAAATTCGAAAGGACCTTTTCCTGAGGGGAAAAAAACTGTGAGACTGCTTATAGTTAAAATATTAAAGGCTACATAGTAAGAACATGAATTCTAATGAGTTACAGGGATCGATAATTTACTTTGCAAAGTGGTTAGGTGTTTACCTGAAATATCTTCAACTTGACAGTTCGGAACCCTTTATCTTTATCAGACCTAGGCGTTCAATTCACACACCATCATTAATCCATCATTGGGGATCAATCACCCACACGTATTAAATAATATTCTCTCCAGACTTGTGACATAAACGATAAGAATTGCCTGATTATGAGATAATCAGGCAATTCTTATCGTTTATGTCACAAGTCACTATTGGGTTAAGATTCTCTAGAGTGAAAAAACAAACAAAGAAGTATACGTACAAGAATCGCACGGTTGGTGGTAGCTGCAGTGCCAGCGAGTTGTCCCGCGTCCCGATATCACAGACGGCGCCACTCGCCCAGCAAGACGTGCAGGAATCGTCGCATTTTCCCGGGTCTTTCAGAATGAGAGAGCAAAATGATAGTAATGAAAAAAATTATAACAATAATGATAATGATAATAATAAAAGTAGTAATAATAATAATATCATAAAATGGGTTCAAGAATGGAGCCAATTGGAAGCGCTGAAATAAGTCACGTGTGCGTGCATTATTTTCTTACTAACATGCACGGCGTGTTATCCTATGGGACATTGCAGAGAAAGCGTAACTGACGTCACAATGTTTACACTAGCAGTGCGCACTTAATCAGTTGTTACAAGTGCGTCGCGCGCTACTATACGCGCTGTCAATCCTGCAAACAACTTCTAGTTCGGGCTGCCAGCCGGCCTTTCTTGTGCATCCCCCATGTGGCGAACGTTTACTCTACGTAGTACATTATGCGCGGGATTTCCGAGTGCGACGTGCGTAAATGATTGGGACGAACATCTTCGGACATCTTGACTTTTGAGGGAGTGCTAAATGTAGCTGACTGGTATTGACCCACCAAGGTAGATGAAAAATGCTGTTAGTTTTCGACCCATTTTAAAAATCAAATAATACACAGGTTTAAGCTCGTGACGTTAGTGGAGATGCAGCTCACTCTCGGGTATTTACAATGTAGTGCAACATGCACTCGGCTTCGCCTCGTGCATGTTTCACAATTTTAAATACCCTCGAGTGCGCTACACCTCCACTAACGCACTAACACCTGTATATTATTTGTATAATAATAATAATAACAATAATAACAATATATCAATCGATCTGTCACTCAACCTTTGCTTGCACAGAGTAGCGGCTTTGATGAGGTACAATATAACATTAAATGATTTCAGATTTCAGAGCATTTGACTTGAGGAACATTCTTTTCGTTTTGTTCGTTCCATGGGATTTCGTATTGGACATCACGCTGACCTGCATTTGTTGCTGTTAATTATTTGATTAATTTTTCGTTTGTTTTGTGTTTTGCTCGCTTTGCTCAGGGAGGTGACCTCCCTGCTTTGCTGCATGGATACCGCAATATACAGCGGTATCAAAACCACTGATGGGGCTGACTATGGATATTGATAATCTAGGACGAATAGATGAATAAGTTTGCAAATATATTGTATATATAAATGAATATACATATATATATATATATATATATATATATATACACTGTATATACATGTATAAATAAATAAATACATACATATGTATATATATATACACATATATATATACACTGTATATACATGTATAAATAAATAAATACATACATATGTATATATATATATATATATATATATATGGGTTTACAATGGATCTTGATACCATAGAATGAATATAATTATGAATATGTTTGCAAACACATATGTAACGCTGTTGAATTCACTTCAGTTCAGTGTTTTCCTACAATCTGTTTTCAAGACAATATATAACAAAAATTTGACAATGATCTGCAATGAATTATAATAATTATGAAGGAAAAAAAAATAAATAAAACGATGTCAAATTGAAGGCACACTGTACGATGGAGGGAACACTGATCCTGCTCACCACAAAATCGCTGGTCAGTGGAGTCGGCACATTCGGCAGTCCCATCACAGAGTGAAGAAAGAGGAAAACATGTCCCCGTTGTGTTCATACAACGACCATTGTCTGGTGTTTTACAGGTCCCTTTATCATCTGGGGAAAGCGAATGAGAAGGAAAAAACAGTTGTGAATACAAACATGTAACTACAGATTACGTCTTCATTAGTAGTGATGTATGTTTGCATTTGTGCTGGTAGAATTATGCCTCAATGTGCAATTCCACACAATGTTCACAGAGGTCCGAATTCACGAAGATGGTACAAATGAAACCATGGTTTAAACCATGGACAAAAACCATGGAGCGCCAAGTGTCGCATGGAATATTTCGTTACGAAATCAGTAATTTCGTCCATGAAATGACTATTTTGTAACGAAATGACAACATTTTGCAACTAAATGATAATTTCGTTTAACGAAACGGTCGTTTTGTCGGCGAAATGAACAATTTCGTAACGAAATATTCCGTGCGACACTTGGCGCTCCATGGTTTTTGTCCTTGGTTTAAACCATGGTTTAATTTGTACCACCTTCGTGAATTCGGGCCATTAAGTTTAGTCACTTGTAGAATTGAATCAGCTTTAAAAATGGTGGAAGATTTGTGAAGGTAGAATATAAAACCAGAAAGTTACGGAATCATCAAAACTTACGTTTCTGTTCAAACAAGCGATATTGGTCGTGATATGGGACTATTCATAGCTGAAGTGATGATGCTATCAAATTTCAATTCTTCCATTTTTTTTAGATAAAAATCAGAATAATAGATGAATTTACAACTCGTTTCCCCCCAAAAAAAATCAGCGTTGATTGGGTTATTGCAAACAACACACTTTTTTTTCATGCTGAAGTCTTACGTTTTGATGTTTGATTACACGTACACTATTTTATTTATAATGTAATATACGAATGGCGCTTCTTCACTTTAAATTTCAAGTGGTTGATGGCAAAGATGATATTTTCAGATGACTAAATCGGTTCGTCCTATTTCCTTCCTGAAACAGGCGAGATACTAAGTAAAAGTGCCGTTTTGACTTTTCACGATGAAATGCATGACCTTTTTACCTGTTACTAATTTCATAATTATAATTGTTTTACTAGTATTTTAGTTCCTTTAGCGCAAAAGTTTCAATCTTGACTGTTATTCAAACTATAAACATTTATGGATTCATAATCAGTCTGAATGTCAGTAGAACTAGGCTGATTTCAAGATTTCACATCGAATATAACTTTTGGTAGATGTAATTGTCGGAGGGAAGATAGGTACAATATTTAAAACATTGATAATAAAGTATGAATAATAAATATAGTATTGAATCGCACCAGATACCGATTTCATGTTTATAAGATTTTTTATCATTATCACAGCTGCACACCCATTAATGTTTCTTTCGGCTGTTACCGTACTGGGTAAAATGCTTCGGAATTTCATCCAAGAAATTATTGAAAATGTACTCATTTCATCATAAAAAATGATGAACAAAAGCTTGAATAATCATTTTTAGAGACTGAGCAAAAAAAAACGTTGCTTTTAAAACAATTTTTAATTATTGTGTTTTACAGCAGTTTGTGTAGATATGATACCTTAAAATACGTTGGCCTACAGCACTGCATAAAAAAAAAGAAGTTATTTCAAGGAAAGTCAAGTTGATATTCGCCGGTAACAATTAGGTAATATGTTAAGTGAAAATTTAAATTGTCATTGTCATAATTTAAAAAGGAAAATGAGCGCGTCATAATTGTTGAAGTTATGCATATTTATTTTCGTCTATAAATCCCAAATAGTCTGCACACGGGGAGAGTTTGGCCTTCGTGACCCCCCCCCCCTCCCCCCCCCCAAAAAAAAAATATATATATACATATATATATAAAATCAAAGGGGCTGTCACTCTTTAAAAAGAGATTGAGCCGGATTTGTGGTTTCCTGCACGACTGTCAACCGCAAAACGCGATAACTGACATTTTCAGATCTTTAATTTAATTTGACCTATAATCGGTCAGTCACAGCCGAACGTGTGGGTTCAGCCAATAATCTTTTGTGTTTTTGTAGTTAAAATTACCTGACCTCGAATCAACGTGCAGTCACTCTACGACAAATGAATAAATAAATATATATGTATATATTATACATTATATATACTACCCTTTATTACAGTCGCCTGTTGTTGTATTTTAGGCAAAATTTTTCAGTGGACGCTGGCTAGTTTCATTCATGCAAGCGATTTTGATTTATTTCATTCATTTTGTTGCTTTTACTTGTCAACGAGGTTGACGCCCATACAGACTGTATCAAATGAAGTCTCCCATTTAGTGCTAGCTTTCGAAACTAGAGACCCAGTAGCAAAGTTTATTCTTATACATCCTACGTCTTGACAATTTTCAAGACTTTTTTCTCAGAGAAAGACTTAATCTTTTTATATTGCAAATGATTAACAACGTAAATAGGCACCGACAAATCGGTATTTTAGAAGTAGCAATGATGAAAAAAAAAAACAAACAAACATGGGCATACAATCATACTCTTGCTGGATTCGAACTAAGGATCTCCTGATTACCGGACAGGTTCGTATCCACTGGACCATCTAGCTTCCGTTCAACAACTCGTCCTGATTCTAATCCTTATAGCATGTAGCGGGTACTGCGCAAGGAAATTTTTCAAATTGATGAATTCTTGAGTCGAGTTGTTCTTTTATTGCAACTAAATGACAAATTAACTTTCATCGGTGTAAATGAGCACGTAAAGAAGGTTAATTTGTATATCTAAAAGTTGATTTGAGTCGATTTTCCTTACAAGACTCTCTTCTTCAAATTGTAGGGTTGCACAATATTCAACTACTTATCACATACTTGTATCAACTGAATGAACAATGTTCCAAATACTTTTGCCATTACATTTTTAAGTGTACTGCTCAAAACTGTGTGGTATTCTGACATGAGAGAGAAAGAAAGATACATACATAATGAAAATGGCAGATACTGCAAGCGCTGTAGATCCATTCAACCACCCAGTCATGGCAGGAAAATCACTTGTCACAAGTTATTATGGAGACCAGTTTCAAATGAAGCATAAATATAGCGTTAATTCGCTTTGCTTTGAGATTAGTGACGAGGGAGGTGTAATTCCTCGTTGCTGATGCAGGCGTATTTCAACATCAGAGTTTTCGCTTTACATCAACCAATGTCAACAGAGATTCCATCATAGACTAACTTGTCTATCCAAAATGTACGCGCAAAGCTCCGAGGATATCCAACATGTTCTGTGTACGAACAATTCCCAAATAACGTTCATAGCTTTGTAATGTTGCATTTCCTCAGAATTGAGACAAAGATATTTCCCATGTCAAAGTTCAATATCCTACCATACACAATGGGACATAAATTTTATCTCCAGTGATTTCCCCCCGTAATGTAAATCCAGACTAAATAAATGTCATATAGATTTATGATGCAAAGACCAGTAGGCATATTTAAAGAGATGGTATAGTTTTGGTTGAAAAGGTGCTTTAGGTTTCCAACCTTTTTGTGGGATAATGAGAAACCTCATATGAATTATGAAAGAGCATGTAACTCTAAATGGGATTCAAAATTTATTTGATGAAAATTGGTTTTGAAATGGCTGAGATATCCAGAACAAAGGTATTCGAATAGAAGGTGGGACCCAACTTTAAACTAGGATCACTTTGTTTACGTTCTTTTTGGATATCTCGGTCATTTCCAAACCGAGTTTTATCAAATAAGCTTTGAATTTCTCGTAGAATTGTAAGCTCTATACCATTTCATAAGTGGTTTCTTAGTGCCTCGCAAAAAGTTTCAAGCTCAATCCTCCTCTCAACCAATACTATACAATCTCTTTAACACACAAAGGTTCGTCTCACTAATGAGATGGTGATAATATCCTTGACACATGACATTAGACTGGAGTATGGAGCAATGATGGCATTATCATAGCAGAATCCGAGGTAATAGGGTCCTATTGATCGGGGCGGATCCGGGAATTTCGTAAAGGAGATGCACCTTAACAAAATTACAAGGGGGGGCGCAAACCCACTCCCCCCCCCCCATTTTTTTTTTTTATTCATTTTGTTTTAACAGAAATAAAGGAGGGCGCGCGCCTGGTGCACCCCCTCTGGATCCACCACTGTTTATTACATCAGTTTTGCAGGGCTCTTTACAGTTCTGCACTTCGATTAGGGCACTTTCGCACTTCATTAGTTGAAATTGTATCAAATGGAGCTTAACTCACCGCATAGGAATTCGTCGTCACCATACGGGCAGGTACGGGTACCATCACACAGATCGTCTGGTCCATATGAAAGGTCGCTGGAGGTGCATGTGGCGGCGCGCTCCGGGATTGTTGACGTCATCTGCATTACGTCAGCTGTGTACAGAAGAAATGAATGGATAATGATCGATGAGGGACATTTTTTTTTTTTTTGGCAGAGTAATTAATTTTTTCGTTTTATTTAAGGCGATAGTAATGTTACCTGTAATCTACAATTGCTTGAAGTTCTATTGTTATATGTAATGTAAGTTATGAATATCTGATATAATAGTAGTTTCCGTTTCACAAGTCATAAGAATTGAGGCTTTAATGTGCAGTTTCTTCTCCAGAGTATTCATCGAATATGGTGGTTACCATGGGAAGATACTCTGTTTTCGTGCTCGTCTGACACCACCACTAATGTACTTTCTTTTGTTTTTAAATTAAAATGCATCACGTGTATGCAGTAGTGAGAACCAACGCAGTGACATCAACAGCTGCAGATGGTTATGTCATAATTCTGGAGTCATTGTTAAATGATCCAAGAAATTTTGTGCAATTATTTATCTTTGTAATTTTCTGTACTATGTTTATTGTCAACAGTTTTCGTTTGTCTGTTATCAAGCATTCATTGACAGCAACGATAGTCTCTGACGACACCGGTTCGCATCACTTTTTTTTTACATCAGTTTCGCATCATCATTTTCACCTTGATTTTCCCCGATCACAAGTATAAGATGACCGTTAACTGCTTGTTGCAAAGATTTCTGAAAGAATCTATCATACAGCAATGAAAGCTGTTATCATGTATAGGACTGACTATGTACACAGATATTCCCGCACGCCCATACATCAAACATTGAGCGGTTACAGGATATAATTTCAAGTATGTAAGCCATCTAAAAGGCTGGCAGTCAATCATGATCTCGTCAAAACACGACGCTGTGGTAGTCTTGTCTCTCTTTCGTTGGTCCTAGAGCGCCCATGCTAAGACATGTCAACATAATTTGACAAATCATACTCCCTTAGAATTCCCCAGAGCCACTTTGTCAACAGTTAGAGTCTTGGTGGTCGCATACATACCGGTAATCAAGCCCGCCTCTTTATTCGAAAAGACGCAACTATTATACCACAAGGGCAAACGTCAAAGACTCAGAAACAGTGTAAACACAATGAAAGTGAAAACTTCATCAAGACAATTTTCAGACATCAAAAAACAAAGAACACGGAACTGACATAATGAGCAATCATCTCTCTAATAACCAAACTGCGATTTATCAATCTATCAATCATGAAATTATTATTTTTCTGCAATGAAACATTCAACCTTCGTTCCGTCGGCGTGTGTATGTGTGCATGTGCGTGTGCGTTTACGTGTGCGTGTGTGTTTGCGTGTGCTGTGTGTGTATAGATGTGTGCCTGATTGTGAATGGTAAGGTAAGGAGGGATGTTGGGTTGGAGTGGTACATATAGGGCAGATTAATTAATTAATGATAAAGAGAGATAGATCTATGTATGTGTTATGGGGGATGGGAAGATGTGATTTTTTTTTAATTCAAAGGGTTTTATTTATGTTTTTTGTTTGTGTAGGGCCTACTTGTTGAGTGGAGATATTATGTTGTGAGTATGATAATACATTATGTACACATATATTGTTTGGTATATGTGAATATTTTGTATATGTGTCTACTCGAACATTTAGGTAAAATTATATATGCGTACTCCTTGACAGGAGATATGTTTTGAAGATTCTTTTGGTTTATTCAAGCATTCAAGTGGAATGTACAGCAATAAACGATATCGAAATAAAACAAAAAAAATCTGGAGAAAAAAGTTATTTTATTTTGCCATGTAAATCATTTATACATTTACGATTCGTTGACCTGCTTTGGCAGAGAATTTTCAAAAAATTTAATGTGAAAAAAATGTAAGAGAATTTGACATTATTATTATTATCTTTTTTCATGGAAAGCACATTTGCCCTCGACTTGTTAGTCACATGTTTGGGCAATACTATTCCCCCTGATCTCTGAAAGATGTGAGTCCAGTGCTCTTTCATTACGTTAGAAGAATTAAGTTATGTCTAAATCTCTTTATATTCTCTTTAGCACCGTTATAGTCCTGCAGTGACTGAAAGAATTGTTGCAGTTTTCTCATCCAGCGAAGGTGGCACCGAAAGTATAAAAACCCATAATTTTTGAACGGATGTTCAGTTTTCCTCAAAATGTACTCATGTGTTTTGCTAATATTGCCGCATGCACTCAATTCAAGTAATGATACTTTGGTATCAATTATCTTTAAGAGTAAGATATTAAAGTTTAGAGGATAAGTAAGATGAAAAGAGAGCAAATATGAAGATGGGGGAATTTTACGTCTTAAATAGGGTTACCAGCTGAATTCCCACATTTACTGATGGGCATAATGATATGATTTGAATACACTTAGAACGGCATACTTCTTGATTTGTGATTATCATAATAATAATATTTAGTTATTTTTGCTGTTTACTTTGTAGGGTAAAATCGATGAGTGTCAAAAAGGCATTTACAGACATTGGAAGAACGTGTCCAAACGACAGTTTACAGAGCTCCACATGGAGGAGAAAAAAAAATCATAACGGACTCTGATGGATAGGAGCACCGTGTTGCTACGGTCATTGAGTGCTATTGAATAATAAAAGGCGACATGCCACAACTTTATTAGGATCTCTTTGTTTCACCTTGTTTTTGGATATCTCAGCCATTTCAAAACCGATTTTTATCGAATAAACTTTTGATACCCCTTAGAACTGCATGCTCTTTGACATCTCATTGAGTGGTTTCTGAATATCTTGCAAAACGTCACAAGCTGAATCCTCACCTCAACCAGTACTGTGCATTCCCTTTAAACACTATTCCTGATTGGGATAAATGCGAGGGATCACCGAAGTGATGCAGCTTTTTGAGTTTGTAACAAGTAAAGACAGAATAAACTGACCAGAAAGAATATAAATTATCAGTGGAAAAGTGGAGGTCTCGGGTTCGACTCCCGATGGAATCCCATTTTCTTTGCTCACTTTTCCACTAATAATTTATATTCTTTCTGGTCAGTTTATTCTGTCTTTACTTGTTACAAACTCAAAAAGCTGCATCACTTCGGTGATCCCTCGCATTTATCCCCAAGTTGAATTATCCTTCGGCTTTATGCCAGGTTCAAGTGTGTGCGTGTGTGTCACACACAAACACACTGCTATAGCTTCTGACCACCCGAGCATTGAGAATTAAGGGTTTCTGGGACGAACACTGTACTAGGGCTTTCTATAGCTCAGTCGGTAGAGCACCGGTCTAGCAATCCGGAGGTCTTGGGTTCGACTCCCGATGGAATCCCATTTTCTTTGCTCACTTTTCCACTAATAATTTATATTCTTTCTGGTCAGTTTATTCTGTCTTTACTTGTTACAAACTCAAAAAGCTGCATCACTTCGGTGATCCCTCGCATTTATCCCCAAGTTGAATTATCCTTCGGGTTTATGCCAGGTTCAAGTGTGTGCGTGTGTGTCACACACAAACACACTGCTGTAGCTTCTGACCACCCGAGCATTGATAATTAAGGGTTTCTGGGACGAACACTACTAGGGCTTTCTATAGCTCAGTCGGTAGAGCACCGGTCTAGCAATCCGGAGGTCTCGGGTTCGACTCCCGATGGAATCCCATTTTCTTTGCTCATTTTTCCACTAATGATTTAAATTCTTTCTGGTCAGTTTATTCTCTTTACTTGTTACAAACTCAAAAAGCTGCATCACTTCGGTGATCCCTCGCATTTATCCCCAAGTTGAATTATCCTTCGGGTTTATGCCAGGTTCAAGTGTGTGCGTGTGTGTCACACACAAACACACTGCTATAGCTTCTGACCACCCGAGCATTGAGAATTAAGGGTTTCTGGGACGAACACTGTACTAGGGCTTTCTATAGCTCAGTCGGTAGAGCACCGGTCTAGCAATCCGGAGGTCTCGGGTTCGACTCCCGATGGAATCCCATTTTCTTTGCTCACCTTTCCACTAATAATTTATATTCTTTCTGGTCAGTTTATTCTGTCTTTACTTGTTAATAATAATAATGATTAAAAACGAAAAAAAACAACAATAAGGAGGGGGAATGAAAAAACATAACACTAGCCCAGATCGAGGATGACCCAAGACGAAGCATGAAGAATATACTCAGGAGAGTGCATGCTTCACGAAGAATTGAAGTTGAAATTCTAAGATCGACTTAAATTATGGTGTGCTGTGTGTGACTTCAATGATGACGAATATTTTGGATACTTTGTCGTGCAGGCATACGCGTACAAAATAAAATCAAGAACAAATCATTTTTCTGTAAATGTTTTCACAATTTGAAGTGAATCATGGAAATATTAAATTAGACTAAATAGGAAAAGCAATGGAATACCATAATTCTAAGTTGATCTTTTAAAAAAAAATAACTTAAGGTTGACTTAAATTCTTTGCGAAACATCCTCCAGATTTTATATATACTGCAGCTTCACGGGGTGGTTTGTTTCTCATAACTACAGAAGAACTGCTTTGTAGGTTGGATGAGGCTCTGAACTAGGCACACACACACACACACACACACACACACACACACACACACACACACAGAAAAAAAAAAACCTGTGGATTCAAGTCCCGCCCTGAGAGTATACCAATCCTATACAGACAGGACGTTTTTAGCCGCTGCCGTGTCCCTTTTGACCCAGGCGGATAGGTTTTAGTGGCATACACTTAAAATGGGCGGAGATATCAGGGTTAAACAGAGATCACTTTAAAGAGGCTACTTTGGTAAAGCGGGGTTCCCACTATCGTGCGATCTATTGCGAACGCCACGATTGGACATTCGTAACTGATCGTGGAAGATTCGTTGAACTCGTTCGAAATTTCACGTTTGGATATGAGGTTATGCGAGTCAATACGTGTTGGTTCGCTTTGATGCGATATGGTCACGATTGGTCTGTTTCAAGCAATACGATCTGTCACGATCTGATCTCCCGTTCAGATACGATTCGATATGATTGTCCCGATTGAGTCCATGATTGGTTCCGATCTACCACGATCATTACGATCGGTATCCCCGACTTGGTGCGTGCAGCTACGTTTTGATACGTTCCAATACGAATACCGCGAAACAAGGCGGGCTGTTGAGATAAGATACGATATTTTTCACGATCGGGATCAAAAATGACCCCCATTTGAGGTGCGATTGGACCCGAATGGGAAATTATAGTCCGGCTGACAATGGATTTCTTCGTTTTCTTAACTTCTGCAGAGTGATGTGGCCTACTATCCTCAATCATTGATGATGGCAATGGTTGACAGGTTGATAATGATGACAACGTGACCTTTGCAGTATTGCGAATGACAATTACGATGTTATCAGAGAGAAAGCATCACCTATTAGGATAGGCCAGCCACAACCTCAGATAGTCCCTCCTCTAATTTAACCTGAAGAATTTCTAATTATTGAATCGACCTGGTCACCCTTCCCCTCACCTCCCCCCCCCCCAAAAAAAAAAAACAACCATGAAAAAACATTACACAAGATCAGAACATTGCCCCCTCTTTCCCAGAAAAAAAAAAAGATCTAGACAAAATGTTTTTACCTTCCTTTGAAATACATGAAGAAAATAAGATATAACATATGTGTTATATACGCTAAATTTAAGAAAGTTGGCCGAACTGATAGTATTACTTGTGTGTCTGATTTCATATTCTCATAGTATGTATCGTATGCATTTTTAGCTCACCTGAGCCGAAGGCTCAATTTAGTGAGCTATTGCGATCGCTCTTCGTCCGGCGTCCGTCGTCCGTCGTCCGTCGTCCGCCGTCCGTCGTCCGTCGTCCGTCGTGCGTAAGCTTTTACATTTTCATCTTCTTCTTGAGAACCCCTTGACCGATTTTCACCAAACTTGGCAGGTAGCATCCCTAGGGAGATAGGATCTCAATTTGTTCAAGTGGGGACCATACCCCACCTGGGGGCCCCAAGAGGGGCCAACCCCCCCCCCCCCCAAATTAAGGAATCTTTTTAAAAAAATTCTTCTCTAGAACCAGAAGTGAAAGAGCTAAGTTTAATACTATGAATTAGTACATTGATGACTGTAGTTTCAAGTTTGTTCATAGCGGAATCAGGGGTGCCCCCTTGGGACCCAGGGGAGGGGGTGGGGAGGGGTCCTTATAGGGCCCAAATTGTACAATTTCATGTTTTTCTTGAAAATGCCATTATGTATTTTTACAAAAGTTGGCAGGTAGCATCCCTAGGGGGGAAGAATCTAATTCCCATCAAATGGGCACCATGCCCCACCTTTGTGGGGTATGTGAAACATTCTACTTCTTGTGGATGTTTCAGTGATGTCTTTATTTTATATTTCATTGTCCCACCCCTCCCTTATTCAACCTCGAGGAATACAAAATATATACGATTTGCAGGTAAAATAAGGGGCAAAATATATGTGAAAAAAAAAATAAGCACAAGGAAAGTAAAAAAGTCCATCCCGATTAACACGATTAAGAAGCACGATAAGTTAAGATTTCCTGCGTTTTGATACAATCCAAGACAATCTGATGCGATGATTACGATCAAAATGAATCGTGTTAATAGTAGAAAATTTTTGAACCGTCCAAAAATTTTCTACGATTAACGCGATTGCTACGATTGACCTCAAGACCTGATACAATCTGATAAGATCACTACGATTGCTTCACGATTAAGACCACGATTTCAATCGTGGCGCCAATCGTGATAGTGGGAACCCCGCTTAAAGAATATCATACTGTTATTAGCCTAAATAAAGAGTTACCACTGTGTTTGCGATAACCATTATCACACGAGATATTGTCATAATTATCACAACTATCATTTTTCACTATTTTCAATATTACCTTCACTTTTATGTCATTATGATTATCGGTAGATTGATGTTTTAAAGTCGCAACTCATTCCATCTTCCACCAACCCCGCCCCTCCCTCGCGGACACAAAGTAATAGAATCAATCTATTCCATACACTACTGAAAGTAAGAAAAAAACTGTGATATTGTCGGCTCGGATTTTATCTTTATTTCTTTTTAACTCTTGTGTTGCAGCCAGTGTGATATGTCTGCTCCAGTCGGATGACTGCTGCGAGCCCCATTAACTGATTATTAGACGAGGATATCCTATAAGTCTTCGGTGAAAGGTATTAATTATTTCTCCTTCACAAATTGCTTTCCTCTCCATGGTCTCTTTCCCTATACACCGCATACTGTCTTTGAAAGATTCACGAGGATATAGAGCGATGAAATCGAACTAAGATTCTTCTTTAAAAAAAAAAGTGCATATAATACGGAAGGCAAATTACGATTTCGCGGTGGCAATAATGCACCTCAGCTTAATCGCGTTTGCCATAAAAATTTCTCTGCCGGTTGCATGATTTTGATTAATGACCTCCAGCTTTGTTTTTGGCACATTGTGAGAACTTTCGCTGTTATTGTATTTTTTTCGGGGGGGGGGGGGGCGACAGCGGAAGTTGTCATGGCCAGATTAGTACAAAATCTTTCCTTTTTTATATTGTAAAATTTGCGAAATTAAGTAATTGATTAAGTTTCAGAATAGATTATCAGACCGAAATCCTGATAAAGATCATTCTCAGACGAATAACATCCCTGGAAAGACCACAATGTCCCTCAGTGTGTTCACAATTTGTTACATAGTCGGCTATGTAAATATGGCGAGTATACGCTCGAGTTTAACAGTATGAAACGAAGATGATTTCACACTGATGTGGTGTGGTTTGCCACATACTGTTCACATACGTAGTTATGTTCGGTTTCAGTTCAGATCAGTTCAGTTTATTTCTGTATTCTGTTTTAAATACAATGTAGAACAAAATTTGGCCGCCTACCATGAATCATATGAATTGTTCCATCGCATTAATGCACATTTGGGGATACGTTAGAAAGAATACATATGGGGGGTAAAAAAAAAAATATATATACAACAATGCCAGATGGAATTAATGCAATATATACGATAAGGAACAGTTCATATTTCACACAGTGAAATCGATGTTTTACAATTTGTTTAAATGTTAAAACACTCGAATTCAATAGTATGAAGAGATTTCTCACTGTGTTTCACACTGTGGGACCCTGTTCTCTTCTCCGGCAGGGATTCGCCTTACATATTCTGGGATACCAGGGCCCTGTTTCGTAAAGCTGTTCGTAAAGTTACGAACGACTTACGAGCGACTGGTGATCAGTTCTTGTGCTGAATTATTGAAATTCTGGTAAGTATAGCACATCACAACTGATCACCAGTCGCTCGTAAGTTGTTCGTAACTTTACAAACAGCTTTATGAAACACTCCCAGGTTGGATTGATATATCGCTATGTACCTATTGGCACACAAACAGGGACGTATCTTTTAAGTTCATGTCGGAGCTCATATGCGAGAATTACTTAAAGCCATATTCCCTTTTATTCAAGGGGAAGTCAAAATGTTTGGCTGGTATTTACATACATTTGCCTTGATCATGTTGATGGACTTGATGGAGTCAATTTAGATTGCTCTATCATTGTAGTAAACTTAATCACAAATAAAATAATGAGGAGCATAATGACGGTATATTGGTAATTAGGGTATAAAGAGCAATCGAGTCATCATTTCAATATTGGGAATTCGCCAACGTAAGCACAGCTAATGCGGATATGAGATTTGCATATTCTTCTTTTAATTGAATTCAGCGTCACATTCTATTTTAAGATATGAAGGAGAGATGAAAAGAATTAAAAGACGTGTCTCCCTTCTCATTAGTTCACGGCGACCACTGGATCGAGAAATCAACATGGCCAAAGGGTAATCACACAGTAAAATTACCGATCGATAATATATTGTCTTTTTTGTATCATTTTTGTTTCGGATGAAACTGTAGTAGTTGACACTGGTGTTGCTGTTTAGTTTGGTTTTGTTGTTGTTGTTGTTGTTTTTTGTCGTTTATCAACAGAGATGGCCAGCGTGACCAGTAAAACTATAACTTTAAACAAAATTAATTCAAAGGTCATTTCATGAAAACAGTATATATTTGAGGTCGCCATTAATCACTTGATTCCTTTACGTTTCGTTATTTGAGGAGCAAGTTCTAAATCGTAGTTTGATCTAGATCAGTCGGAGGGGGCATTTCATCAAGCGTTTTATTAGAGTTTTTTTCTCTCTCACTCTGACTAATTTGCTCTTCGCAAAATCAGATACAAAGATTTCAATAGCTCAAAATAGTTTGTCAAAAAACAAAATATCTGACAAAACACCAGATGAAAATATGCCCCCAAGTCTATGAGATTGAGGAAAGATACATATCTACTCAGACGGACAGATGATGTTCATAAGTGGACGAATCAGGCAGTTTATGGAGTTCAAAGAAGGCCCCAAAACGGGATCTAGGACGGAAGATTTAATCGTGAGGGCTTTGTAGACATTCCATACATCAGATCGAGACATGGATGTAAACATCTGCAGAGAAAAGTCTGACGACTTCTTGACTTTACACTAGGCTGTGACTAAACATGGGATGGAAGCCTAAGAGCGTCAGAACTGACTGATGCGATGTCAATTCGTTTTTGGCTTCTCTCTATCGAATACAGGATCATTGTAAACAGGTTTGAAATTAAACGCTGTTGTCACGAGAACGACAGATTGATTAATTCTACTTCATCTCCGTATGTTTCTCTTCCTTATTTTCATATATGTGCGCTAAATTGGTAGTCAATGTGTGATCTCATTCTACACATAAAAAAGAAAGAATAACAAAACGACTGTTTGGATAGCTTAGATTTTTGCCAACACAATGATTGTGTTTTGTTTTCTATTCCCATTATTACGTTTTTGTCTCGTGTATGCGTTCATTAAAGGAATCCAGCCTTTGCTATGAATTCTCTTCTGCAGGAGCCGCGGAACGAAATGTATTATTTTGATTATAACTGCTGGGGTGGGGGCTGATGGCTGACCGACCCACGGGGAAAAGTCCCTTTTCATGCCCCTCGCAGGGTCAAATGTTCACCATCCCTAGTCATTTATCCCATCAAGTTTCCAGATGATTTTTTTTTTTTTTTTGCAGAAATGATCATCATCATGTCCTCAGTCAAGTACCAATTCTTAATTTCACTACCTATCCTTTAAGAAAAGTAAATGAAACTCGTTAAATTGCTTAATCTCCACAAAATAAAAAAAACTAATGAATAACACTGACGATAAGAATTCTGCCTTTTTGAGTTAGACAAATGCTAGCCGTAATCATCCAAAATATGTCTCCAATTTAAGGATCAAGCGCAAATTGAGTGATCTATTATAGAAGATGGTTTTTTCATTATATAAAAATGGTGTATGACCGGACTATGGTGCACATAAAACATGCCTTTTTATATACGTATTTGACTATGATTGATTTATATTAGAGCCCGTGAGCCCTGCTTAAATGTCAACTTTTAGAAACAACAATCCCACTCAGAGCTATAGGGTTGGGGCTGCAAGGGGGAGGGGAGGGGGTAACCATTGGCACGCACCCCGACCCCACCCCTCAGGCTACACTACTCTCGTTCCATGCTCCTTGAGGCTAGTTATTATGGTGTGATCTAGATTTTTCAGCAAGTCTTTGAACATAGGATCGCCGTGCTTTCAAGGCTACAATATTCTATAACAAAGCAATATTTTGAATATAGCTTTGCTTAAGATACAGTCAATACCATCTTATCCGGGGGTTCTTGTGTATATACATTTACATATACACATATATATAGATAGATATAGATATATATATCGTTGATCCGAGCATTATTTGTGGTGTTATTCCAAAGGTTCGTTATTCCGAAGGTTCGTTAATCCGAAAAATAAATAGGGTCCGTAACGAACCTTCGGAATAACGAGCTTTGTTTCATTTTCGGAGTAACGAAACTTCGGAACAACGAACCTCATTTCATTTTTCGGATTAATGAGGCACGCATATCAATAAACACCTGGACAGAATCTCAAGGGACGTGGTTTCTTCTTCCTTCCCCATTTCTAGTCTTTCTCTTTCTCTTGTTTTTTTTTTTTTTTTGTCTTTCTGTCCTTATTTTGTTTTAACACAAGTAGGATGAAATAATGGTCGTGGTTGGCATCCCATTACTAGGTGAAAACGGTCCTAAACAAACTTAAGACATACAGCTCTTCAGAAATCATTATCCTATCTTCATTCAATTGGAAATTCTTAATTTCACTGCACACAGATAATAGAAATAGTTGATCAATCTTGGGCCTGTTTCACAAAAACTTACGATTTATCTTACGCTCGATTTATTGATCGTAACTCAGTGAATCGAGCGTGAGATCAATACCGATCGCAAGTCTGTTTCATAAAGATACTTGGAGTTTAAAGAAACGCTTGATTTAGAACACAAATCTAATGGCAGATCCAGCGTAACTTTTTCGAACAGTGTCAATCGTAAGATCAATCTCACGATCAATCTTTATGAAACGAGCCCCTGCGCAAAATCTGAAGGATATTTCATTTCAATCTGAGATTGAAACATGAATTTTGATCCTCTAAAATGAGGTTCCAAGTTACGAATCAGTCATAGATTTAGAGACTTTTGAAAATTCGGTAAACCAAAACAAACAGTTATGTTATAAAAACACACAAAAAAAAGGCTCAATAAAAGAATTTTTTCCTCTTGCTCATGCGTGACACAGTATGAATGAATAGTAAAGAAATTACAGTAAACGGCTACAGCACTTCACCACAGGAAAATAATTCTGGGTTTTGATTGGTTCTTCTTCTCCTTCGCCTCCTCCTTCTTCTTCTTCTTCTTCCTCTTCTTCTTCCATTAAAGTGCAAGCTTCATATTTTAAGATAAACGCATTAAAAAGTTTTGTGTGGGTGGGTAGGTTTGTGGCCACTTCACCAGGTCAGCACCCCGCTCTTTGCGATGAATGAATGAGGCGGGATCTTTTATACGAGGAGTTGTGACTCTCTCTCACACACACACACGGGACCTCAATTTTGTGTCCTATAAGAGCGGTTTTGCCTCTTACTAGAGCCGACGGGATGATTACACCCAACATTGCTCAGTAAGACTCGGGAATCGACCCCGGGTTCATTGGACCAGGAGGCAGACGCGCAGGCTACCGACGGTACGTCCTTATTGCAAAACAAACACACAAGTACGACCCAAAGCAACTTAGGCGTGTCGCACTGCGTTGTAGACAATGAGACCCTGATACGCATATTTTCTTATTATCTTAATCAGGGTTTTTTTATTTTTATTTATTTATTTATTTATTTCTAATCTTTTGTCAGGGTAGTCCATTCACCAATAAATAGTGGTCTTCCATGGAGCCCTGAATAATATTGATGAACATATATGTACATTAAATAGCAAAACGTATATACAGAAGATGACATAATACAGTGTAGATACATACCAGCATACTGTACATTGCAAAGTAACATAAAAAGTACATGCCACAGCAAGAGTTCACCAGAATGCCGAAATAACAATTAAAAACGCTATTATACAGGAATGATAAAGCCCAGAATGAATTTCGTGTGTTACTTACAAATAGCAACTTTGCTTAAACAATCTCTTAAATGAATATATGGAAGAAGCTGATCTAATTGAATGATCTAGCCTGTTCCATTCAAGTACAGAGGATACGATTGGGCTGCACTTGTGACAATCAGAGCGAAATCTTGGCACACATAGATTTCCACTGTCTATTAGCCTTGTATGATGTTCATGTACATCACTAGGCTTAACTAAGTGCACCTGAAGGTACGAAGGTGCTAAGTTATGGACGCATTTATATATCATCATAACGCGGCTGAAATCAAAACGTTTGTCTAGTGTCATCCATTTAAGACTTTTGAATAAATCAGCCGACGGTGTGTCATATGTTTTGTCCAAAATTATTCTTGCTGCCCTCTTTTGAATTTTTTCTAGCTTAGTTGTATGGTATTGAAATCTGTTTGACCAAACAACAGAACAGTAATCAAATTGTGGTAACACTAGACTATTATAAAGTAATTTTAGGGATTGTTGGGGCAAAAAGGCCTTCGCTCTCTTTATCATGCAGACACTTTTTTGGGTACGTTTACATACATTTTCGATTTGTTTAGACCATTTCAGTTCTTCATCTATTAAAACGCCTAAACATTTAGTGAACTGAACTCTTTTAATCCGACTACCATCTAATGAAATACTGAAATTTTCAATTTTCCCGAGATTAGCACGGGAGCCGATAATCATGACAGAAGTTTTGTCAGTGTTAAGGACGAGCCGATTTTTCTTAATCCACCCCATTACTTTATTTAGTGCAACAGTTATCTTTTCTTCTAAAACTGTTGCGTCATTAGCACTGACAGTGAGGGTCGTATCGTCAGCGTACATATCTATAACACCTTCTGAAGTACACTCGGGTAGACTGTTGACATATATTGAAAATAAAAGGGGACCAAGAATTGACCCTTGAGGTACACCCAATTTAATAGTTGAAGGGTGGGACTTGGCTCCTTTGAATTGCGTCACTTGCTGTCTGTCACTTAAATAGGATTTAAACCAATCTACAGTCGTCTTACTACACCCTATACACTTTAATTTATGTAAAAGTAGGTCATGATCTAGAGTCAAATGCCTTCCGAAGATCTATGAAGGCAACTCCAGAAATTTGATTATCTATATTCAAAGACCACTGATTCACAAGTTTTGCAAGAGCAGTTGATGTGGAATGAAATGGTCTAAAACCAGATTGATTAGGGTGTAGTAAATCATTCGCATTCATGAATTCGCTCAGTTGTTGATGTACGGCCCTTTCGATAATTTTACTCACTGTTGGTAAGATTGAGATGGGGCGGTAGTTATTCAACGAAGAAATATCTCCCGCTTTAAATATCGGTACTACCGAGGGTTCGATGCACAGTGACGATGTGGAACCTTTTGAAAGCAAGAGCGAGCTCGGGGCCAAATTCAGTTTGTAATTACCAAACCATTTTTGTGCTAGGGCAGACAACCATAATACGAGAAATCGAGTCGTTGTGAATCTGCTTTGACACACATAAACCTGACCCTCGACCCAGATTCCGACCACACAAGCCTGATAACATGAAAACTATATGACATCTATTAAGGCACATGTTCCACAGTCATCATTCCACAACTTTCGGGATATCTAATGTAGTAAAGCTTAAAGGGACTATACAGTACTGGTTGAGGTGGGGATTCATGTTTTGAACATTCCTAAGTGAGATAATGAAAAGCCTCTTATGAAATATGAAAGAGCATATAATTTTAAGAAGGATTCAACGTTTATTTCATGAAAATTGGTTTTCAAATGGCTGAGATATCCAAAAAAAGTGCTAATAATAAAAGGCGACATGCCACAACTTTATTAGGATCTCTTTGTTTCACCTTGTTTTTGGATATCTCAGCCATTTCAAAACCGATTTTCATCGAATAAACTTTTGATACCCCTTAGAACTGCATGCTCTTTGACATCTCATAGAGTGGTTTCTGAATATCTCGCAAAACGTTAAAAGCTAAATCCTCACCTCGACCAGAACTTTACACACCCTTTAAAGCTTATGCTACTTCTTTTTATTACTTAAATACTGTCGTAATGGATGGAAGCTGTTTTTACAATGTTCTTTGTTTGATTTTTTGAAACCTTAAAAAGGGTCTGCCTTTTTTATCAATTTTGACTAAAAAGCTTAAATATTTGATTAATTATAGAAGCCCAAAATGTCGTGGGATGCTAACCATACTTTCTTGGAATGATGAGTCTGTCTCTCCCGTAGACATTGACCACTTAATTCGAGTTCTCTTAGACATGTTTTTTTTTTCGTATCGTTTTAAACTCCCACCAAAACAAGGCCAGCCAAATCAACGCCAAATGAAATAAAACAAAAACAAAACTTAACTAAACTAAACTAAACTCCATATACACGCAAGTCCGTGGTAAGGAAGTAGACCGGACATTGTAATTCCTTTCTCCTATCTCTTTCTCTCTTTTTCTTTCTCTTCCTGTGATTACTACCAAATATACCTCTCTGAACGGCATTAGGCAGATAGATTATGGTGAACTTGCATGAAGCTCTAGGTTGTACTATAATCGCACACTGCTGAACATTACAAAAGAAAACAAGGGCAGTCATTTGGCTTTTAGGAGGTACGATTGTTTAGGCAAGGTCAAAATTTGTTTGGACCCCTAAAAACTAAATAACTTTAAGCATTCTTAATAGTTATGTAATATCATCTATGTAATTTATATATATATATATATATATACGTATTTTTTGATTAATGAATGCGTGTGTTTATGTGTGCATGGGTATGAATATCAAACTTCACCAGAATGTCCTTTTTTTTCCTTTTTGCTGCACATTTCAAAAATAAGTGGAGCCACGAAATAGAGAGTCGGATATGTTTTAAACTCTCCAAAAAGCATGTACAATATCATGGGAAAGCACAATTGTTTTTGGTTTGTTATTTTTTGCTTTCTTCCGAGGCGAATATAGCTTGACAAAATCACAAAGTGGACTTGAAAATCTAATGAGCCATTAATGTGAAAGCATGCAAGAAGTGCCTGAAATCCATGTGGGTGATTATCGTTAATCCTTCAAATTAACAGCAGTTACACTGTTTATACTTACTCGTGTTAGCTGGGGTGGATTGCCCAGAGCCATGGCGAAAAGCACACAGGGTAAGAGACCCAACGAGTAGTAAACAGTAGTAAACAAATTCCTGCCGATACATGACGCTGTAATGGGTAGTCGCGCGTACCACCACTGCCACTACCACTTAGCAGACGCACTTCTTTCCAAATGTGGTTGAAGAAAGCGCGCGACCCCGATACATACTTCCAGAGACTGACGAGAATACTGACGGACTTCCCGGCGTGGCGCGTGCTGCTCGCTGCGGGCTGCTGGTGAACCCTTTCAAATTGTGCACTGATTCGTGGACCTCGAGCGTGAAGGCCAACAGAGATGGCGCTTTGTTGCAGCCATGTACGAAAGACGGGCACCAATTAGACCGGGGGCCCAGAAGATTTATTCAGCTGAAAAGGGTCACACTTTTTAATGGTCTCATCATGTAAGGATGTGTCCAAGGGTCAATAAAATGAATTGCTGGCAAGTCACATCCTGTACCGTAAGCCTAGGGACCACAAAAAGGGACCCCGAAAAATGGATTTATTCAGCCGAAGGGGGTCACGGACAAAAGTTGGTGGATATTGTTCCTTTGGGTGTACTTATCATGAAAACAGCAATGCCAGCTATTTTATCCTGTACGGGGCCCCAGACAGTAGCCCCAAAGGGCCCCACAAATATGGTGTTATTCAGCTGAAAAGCGTCATGGCTAATTTCTTTTGCAATGGAAGTAGTTCCCATCAGAGATATCCAAAACACCAATGCCAGCTATTTTTATCCTGTACGGGGCCCTAGACAGTAGCCCCAAAGGGCCCCACCCCCCATAGGCTCACGTACAAACACACACAAACATTGATTTTATTCAGTTGAAAAGAGTCACGGCTAATTTCTTTTTCAATTGAATTAGTTCCCATCAGAGATATCCAAAACACCAATACCAGCATAGGGGCCCCAGACAGTAGCCCCAAAGTGCCCCACCCCCCACAGGCCATACGTACAAACACACAGAAACATTGATTTCATTCGTGCAGCTGAGAAGAGTCACGGCTAATTTCATTTGCAATGGAAGGAGTACCCATCAGAGATATCAAAAACACCAAAGTCAGCTATGTTATCCAGTACGGGGCCCCGGACAGTAGCCCCAAAGGAGCTCCCCCCCCCCCCCCCCAACACACACACACACACACATTAGTTTCATTCAGCTGAAAAGAGTCACGGCTAATTTCTTTTGCAATGGAAGTAGTACCCATCAGAGATATCCAAAATACCAAAGCCAGCTATTTTATCCTGCACGGGGCCCCAGTCAGTAGCCCCAAATTGCTCCCTCCCCCCCCCCCCCCCCACACACACACACATTGATTTTATTCAGCTGAAAAGGGTCATGGCTACTTTCTTTTGCAATTGGAAGTAGTAGGCATACTCATCAGAGATATCCAAAACACTAAAGCCAGTTATTTTATCCTGTACGGGGTCCCAGACAGTAGCCCCGAAGTGCACCCCCCCCCCAACACACACACACACACACACACACACACACACACACACACACACACACACACATTAGTTTCATTCAGCCAAAATGGGTCACGGCTAATTTCTTTTGCAATGGAAGTATACCCATCAAAGATATCCAAAGCACCAAAGCCAGTTATTTTATCCTGGACGGGGCCCCAGACAGTAGCCCCAAAGTGCCCCCCCCCCTCTCCACATACACACACACACACACACACACACACACACACACACACACACATTAGTTTCATTCAGCTGAAAAGGGTCACGGCTAATTTCTTTTGCAATGGAAGTAGTACCCCTCAGAGATATCCAAAATACCAAAGCCAGTTATTTTATCCTGTATGGGGCCCCGCACAGTGTAACCCCAAACACGGGTAATTTCTTTTGCACTGGAAGAAGTACCTATCAGAGATATTCAACACACCAAGGCTAGTTATTTTATCCTGCACAGAGCCCCAGACAGTAGCTCCACAGTGTCCCATCCATTATACATGTACAGTGAATCAGCTGAAAATGGTCTTACAAATTCTTTTGTAACGTTAATATCAGGGCCTACTGAATAGAGATATCACAAACACTAAAGCAAGTCATCTTACCCTGTATACGGGGTCCCATAGGTTACAGTAACAAAATACTCGAGAAATTTGCAAAGGAAGCATACTTCTGTATAGTGCACAACCAAGATGACCATATTACGAAAACCAGTCATTTCATCTTGTACTGGGCCCAGGTTACAGTAGCCATGCATAAAGTGCCCCTCCCCCACATAATTATTATGACATCATTTAGTTGAAAAGTGTCATAGTTGTTTTTCTTTTACAATCGAAGTAGGCCTTAGTTTACATCATAGATACCCAAAACATCAAAGCCAGTTAGGTTTTCCCAGCCAATTTCGCACTTTTGTTGGTTCATTTGATAGAAGGTTCGAATTCGTAAAATGGGTATTCAAATTGGCTGGTACCCTACGTTCATTCAAATTCGCCTTGACTTGCCGAAAAGGGTATTTCAGTCATTAAATTTCGCGAAAGACAGTCAAATTCCAAACGTGTTCATTCAAATTCAAATAATGCTATTTCTTTGTTTCAGATCATTTTAACATATCTTTCTATGTGTGTTTTCGTTTCATCTATGAATTACTGTTATAAAGCAGTAAAAGTATCATATTTCTTATCTAGTATAACTGAATTTGGTTGTTCTGTAACCAGACTGGTAACGCTCCTTCTCTTTCATATACATGTCATTATAGGCCTATATCCGTGTACCAGTAATGCAGATTAACTTCATTTTTTATAGTCATGACAGCACAATAGATACAGACGTATATCTCTAGAAGACATAGAAAGAATTATAAAAAAAAAACATTTGAGGATCATAACCTTGACTTCTTGGAACTAGCCGACCGCTCGTAATAAAGCGCTCGTAACGGCCAGATAATTTGTGGCTTCTTACTTCTTTGGATTCAAAAAGCACGTTAAAAAAATGGTGTCAAAGTCTCTTAAACGAATACGAAAACATGAAATGCTATGATGCTACCCCACCCCTCCCCTTAAGGTTGGAAGATAAGAAATAACGCCGAATATGATCAGTCTATTGATACGCCCTATGTGTTTACACTCGGTTATGTGTCGCAAAAGTTGAAACGTACAAAAATTATTGTAAACATCGCTCAATAGACCAGGAGCTACCATGAGAACAAAGGGAAAAAAAAAACAAAGCGTATTTGTTTCTTCTTAGGATTTTCTGCTTGATATTTTTTTTTTCTTTAAGGAGAAATCTTTGCCTCATTTTGAGAGACAGTTACAGAGTAGTGCTCTTTACTTCTAACTGCGCTCAAGGACACGGTGTAATACATTGTAATGTGCATATAAGCATGATAAATGAAGATAAATGAGGTCGAAAAAAAGACAATATGACTGTGATAGTGAATCCATGAGAATTTCTTGACATCTTAAAGTTTATTTAGATTAAAAAGAATATTCGTTTAATGTCAAGCAAATGCGGAACCTTTGACGTTTAAAAAGGTCAGAGCACCCTGAATTTCTAGAGTTATACTTTTTTCCGTGACACTGTCGAAATCATTCAAAGACAACTTTGCAAAATAATAATGATGTAAGTATCAGCGCTTCATAATTCTCATATTGGTGATAATGGTTCAAGATATCTGACAATATAAGAACTCTGTGAATTCATTCAAGGTCAAAAAAAAAATGTGCAGGTTTGTATGGAAAGCAACGAAATAGAAACGATGACAACATTACCTCATTTGAAGTCACGTGACCTCGAAAGCCTAATGGCCTTTCTTGTGAAACCACTGAGTAATAACATGATACGATTTAGCAGTTAACACAGATCATTTTAAAGCCTGTCGAAAACTTATTTGTTCCAAAATTTAGACCTCATTACAGCTCTTACTTAATTCCATTGCTATTGATCTGACAAATACAAAGTCATTGTCTTTAATATTTTGCTGTGTTCTTTCTCTGTTTTGTTTTGTTTTGTTTTGTAAATATTGTTGATTTCTTGTATTTTGTTAAAACTGTTGAAGCATCTTGAGTTTGTATAGAAAAAGTGTTGTATAAACATTGGTTATTATTATTGTTATCATGATTATTACTATTATCATTATTGTTATTATTATTATTATTATTATTATCATTATTATTATTATCATCATTATCATTATTGAAAGAAAACCGCTTCTCCTCACCTCATGAGAATAAAAAACAAAGCGATATGATAACATTCTTCTCCCATCGATTCAACTTCCTAACTCGCTCCTTTATATTGTATCAGGAGATAGAGTAGGAAAAATTAAAAAAAACTTTGTTCCACTAACCGTGAAACTGCTCTTAGATGATACGCATGCAGAATGTGAGCCGTATCACGCCTGCGCAATAAAAGGGAACACACAGACACACACACACACACACAAACACACACACACACACATACACACACATGCACTCTCACTCACTCACACATACAACCCTACCCATGCACTCACTCACATCATGCAACAGTTGAAAAGGGGCTCCCCGCCAACTTTGCGTGTCATTGGTAACGACCTTGCCGCATGTTCAAAATGCTCGCTAAAACAAGTATTTATATTAAAATCATGAAATCAAGCAAAGAGAGTGATCGTCGAAGGTCTTAATGAATGCCAATGAGTGATCATTCATTCTTTATCTAGATTATTCAAGAGGAAGTGTCCTTCATAATAACTATTCAAGTTGACGTGGAAATAATAGAGAGAGTACGTTTTACGGGAAATTAGTACAACATTATACAAATAATGCACTGGTGAAATGGCGTTAGTCATGTTAGTCTACATGGCCGGCGGAGCCGTGGGGGCCGTGGGGGCTCGAGCCCCCACACTTTTTGTGCACCATACAAAGAAATACCAAGGTGTCATCACTTTGGGCCCCCACACTTTTTTTTTATCCCGGAAGTACGTAAGCGGCACTCAATGGAAATAGGCCTAGATATTATGAGATCTTGAAGTGTGAGCGTTTTTCCACTGAAAACCTGTTTTTTGTTTGTTTGTTTGTTTGTTTTTGCTTGTCAGCTAAAAAAACCCGGAAATGGAGGGAGGAGATCCGAGCTGAAGAACATTTTTTTTTTTTGCTTGTCTTTTTTTTTTTTTTTTTTTTTTTTTTTTTGCTTGTTAGCTCATGAAACCCGGAAGGGGGCCCCCACGCTGGGCCACTCGCAGGTATTTTTACAATGGTTTAACATCAGAGACTCCAACTCTCCCGTTTTCGACGGGAGATCTCCCGCCGAAAACCCATTTTTGCAAAATCTCCCGTTCTCCCGTTTGAGATTTAATTTCTCCCGCCCTGGCTCAATGTCTCCCGTTGGAAAGGATTTCTGACTTATTGCTATCGTATGTTGCAAAAATACGCCTTAGATAGCACCAGAGAGCATCTATAACCCTAGGAACTTCGCCCTTCGCACACATAAACTTGGGTCTCCCGTTTGCTAGGGGTTTCAGGCGGGAGAATCTCCAGATCAGAAGGTGCTTGGGGTTGGGGTCTCTGTAACATGCGTGAATTCACGAGGCGCACCCGAGTGCATGTGAATACCCGAGAGTAAGCTGCATCTCCACTGACTTTCCGAACTTAAACCTGTGCTTAATTTGCTTTATAAAAAAGGTTCTATGAACTATCTCTATTTACCTTTATGGGTATATACCAGTCAGCTACATTTTGAAAAAGCTAAGATGTCGGAAGATAGTATTCCAAACGGTGACACGACATTTGCGCCTGCGACAATTGCCCCGGTCTTATTTTCTTCAAGGTCATAGGGTTAACAAGGGTTAGGGTTGTGATAGGGTTTCATGTTAACTTTGATGTGAGGATTAGGATGAGGGTTAGGGTTATGCTTGCGGGTATATAGAATTTATGTTTGGCTTTAGCGTGCAGCTATTTCATGGGAGCAAGTGTCGCAGGACCAAACGTCGTGGAACCATTCCAAACACACCACTGGTACTGAACGCAAACTTGTTTACGGTAATAGTCCGGGAGCCAGCGGGGGTCAGCCTAGCTGAAAAGGTTACCAATTTTTATGTGTATAGCAATTTAGTACATATGCCCCTGAGTATGGAAATGCACGTCTGGCTGGTCATCGGTGGTGGGTGTGGCCAGGAGAGCCACAAAAAGGACCCCCCAAAATTAGGCTAGCCTAGCTGGAAAAGTAACCCCATGAAAACAACTGGAACTTGTTCGTTACACTTACAGGATAAATGAATGACCATTGCCAGACGTTTTAAGTGGTAGGGGGTAGCCGCCAGACGCTCTTAAAGGCCCAACTCCAGCTAGGCTAGCCTAGCTGAAAAAGTAACCTCATGAAAACCACTGGAACTTGTTCGTTACACTTACAGGATAAATGAATGACCATTGCCAGACGTTTTAAGTGGTGGGGGGTAGCCGCCAGACGCCCTTAAAGACCCAAATTTTTCCAGCTAGGCTAGCCTAGCTGAAAAAGTAACCTCATGAAACCCACTGGAACTTGTTCGTTACACTTACAGGATAAATGAATGACCATTGCCAGACGTTTTAAGTGGTGGGGGGTAGCCGCCAGACGCCTTTAAAGACCCAAATTTTTCCAGCTAGGCTAGCCTAGCTGAAAAAGTAACCTAATGTAACCCACTGGAACTTGTTCGTTACACTTACAGGATAAATGAATGACCATTGCCAGACGTTTTAAGTGGTGGGGGGTAGCCGCCAGACGCCCTTATAGACCAAACTTTTTCCAGCTAGGCTTGCCTAGCTGAACAAGTAACCTCCGCCAGACGCCCTCGAAGACCCAATTTTACCAGCTAGACTAGCCTATATATAGCTGGAAAAATAACCTCCTGAAACCCACTGGAACTTGTTCTTGTGATACACTCAAAGGATAATTGAATGATTGTTGCCAGACAATAGCCGCCAGACGCCCCAAAGACTAAACTCTTACCAGCTAGGCTATAGCCTAGCTGAAAATTAGGAAAGTAACCCCATGAAACCCACTGGAACTTGTTCTTACACTTACAGAATAAGTGCATGACCGTTGCCAGACGTTTTAAATGGTGGTGGTGGGGGGGGGGGGGGGGGGGGGTAGCCGCCAGACGCCCTCGAAGACCCAATTTTACCAGCTAGACTAGCCTATATATAGCTGGAAAAATAACCTCATGAAACCCACTGGAACTTGTTCTTGTGATACACTCAAAGGATAATTGAATGATTGTTGCCAGACAATAGCCGCCAGACGCCCCAAAGACCAAACTCTTACCAGCTAGGCTATAGCCTAGCTGAAAATTAGGAAAGTAACCCCATGAAACCCACTGGAACTTGTTCTTACACTTACAGAATAAATGCATGACCGTTGCCAGACGCTTTAAGTGGTGGGGCGTAGCCCCCAGACGCTCTCAAAGACCCAATTTTACCAGCTATAAGGTTCACATATTTCAGAAATGATAGCAGTGTAATTCCATAACAATACCGCTTGCTTGCAAGTTCACCTGTCTATAATCTATGCATGCCTTATTCTTTTGTTCTGCTTCCTTGAGCCCCAACTCATGCATTCTTATGGCGACTCTCCCATGTCATCATCCTTGTTCATTGCAATTTGTTCTATTTTTTGAACATATTCTTATTCTTCATCCCAATCATCACAAATTCTAAAACTCTGTCCTCAGTATAACTAATTCATAGTTGTACAAATGTAAAAATCTGAGAATCACCCGGAGGTCTCCTTTAATGGGGGAGTTTCTTGAGCGCAAAGGGAAACATGCTTTGAAATATCAATAGGGCAAGTGTTGAGACGAAATACTGTAGAAATATTAGAATATACAGTGCTGTGGTTTTTGTAGAAGAAATAGGGTGTCTGTATTTGTCCTCAGTGATAACCAAAAAACTTATTTGGGAAGGATAATAGACATCAAAAAAAGAATTGCCCAATCAAACATGTCAGGATTTTTCTCAAACATCAGTGTTCTCATTTTCTTTGCAGTGTAAAACAAAAATAAAAAACAAAAAACAAAAAAATCAGGGCCGGGTACAGTATCCGGATGGAAATTGGTGGGATGGGCGTAAACCCGCGGGTATTATAACATACTGACGTGAAAAAAAAAAACAAGACCAAAAACTACTTTCTTTCTGTGCCCTGGGGAGAAATATTCATCAATTGCATTTTGGAAATGTTGAAAATCACAACTTTTGATAAAATTGTGTCCTACAGTATCTCTTCTTATATGAAGGCTTTTTTTAAAAATTAACACTGCAAAAACATCGGTGTTAGATTTAACACCACGGGTGTTAAATCTAACACCGATCAAACTTCAATAAAGGACCACACCCACAGGTGTTGAAAATGCACTGTGATGGTGTTGAAAAGTGTTCACCTGACACTTCGTGGTGTTAATTTGACACTGTACCTGGTGTTATTTTGACACTGTACTGGTGTTAATTCAAAAATGACACCACATGGTGTTGATTTGATATTTGTTGGTGTTAATATCAATGGTTTAACACCCGTCCAGCTTCAATAAGAGACCACACCAGCTGGTGTTACTTTGGTGTCAATTTATTTTCACATTTTTTCAAAAATCTAGTATTTTAATGTAAAATTCTTGATCGTCTTGTTTAAATTAAAAATCAACTGTGTCAACAAGAAGTGCAGTTACTAAGAAACTCTTCAAAAAACAGTTTAAAATTTGGAAATGACACCAGGAGGTGTTAATTTAACACCATAAATGAGCACCGAAAATTCAACACCAGCTCGGTGTTCACTATTTAACACCGGACTTTTTGCAGTGAAGTTTCTTTCTTCTATGACCATGATAAAACAAACATCTGATGATTAAAACAAAAGACAATCAAAATTGGCAAATGAACTCTTTGGACATTAGCAAAACCCATTAACAGTTTTTGCAAACTTTTATACTCCATCAAGCTCATAAAAAATACAATTCTACTGCAACAAGAAATCCATTCAGTAAGACTCGTCCTCGGTGTACAAAGCTTAAAATGCCAACTTTTTTGAAAATAATGCCCCAGCTCTTAAATTTACTTTAAAAAGGGGAAGTAGAGCTCAACACCTTTGGCCTATGACTTTTTAGGTACCGTATCACCTTACGGTTGAGGAGATGGGTAAAGAAAAATTATTAACAAAATAAAACTTATAGGAACATGCTTCACATGACCTAATCGTTTTCTTCTCTTAAGAAAGAAACGAAATCTGAAAATTGTTCAAGAGTGTTTTTGAACATAGTACATTGCAAAAGCAGAAAAAATCAGTGTTTTTAAGAAACATAACTCACAACAACAAGGAATTCCTGTCGTGTCTAGTATTGCACGTTTTTGGTTTGGAGGGTTTTGGATGCTAATATTTCAAGACAAGTTTATGCTCCGGCACTTCAATGAACTTAAATGTAAAGTAATGATCAACCTCTCTTGCCAATAAACTCAACATTTGCTGTTCTTCAGTAAAGCATATGACAGAAACATATGAGAAACATGTCTAAAATTCATATGAATAAGCTCACAGCAACAACAAAAATATTATGTTATCTATAAACTAATACTGCATGTACTTAGTTTCGAGGGATTAAGATGCAAAATGTTATGACAAAAGCCCCTACGTGGCTACCAGCAATTAAACATCCTTCAAATTCTTTAGCACATGAGCTCATGTGTACCATCTTCTTGTTGAGAAGACGAAGATGAGTAATGATAAAATAACCAAACTATCAACTTTCCTTAACATGTTTTACATGAAATCATTATTGCCTTCTCGTAACGAAATTGAAAAAACCAGAACATCTGAAATTGTTCAAAATCGCTTCGTGATAACGATGAAAGCAAAGGAAACTTAGTATTTGTAACCACTATGACACGTGTCTACAGATCTGTCATGCTCATAAGAAACGTAACTCACAGGAATATAATTTTATACAGTGAGTACTTGGTTTGGAGGACATTTAGATGCCAACTTTTCAAGAATAATACACCAGCACTGACATTAACTGGTGAAAAAAAGGAATGCTCAGCTTCTTTATCCAATTAGCTCATAGGTAATTCCTTGTAGTTGAAAAAAAAAAACGAGTACACATAAAGATATAGACTTCCCGTAACATGTATCACAGGTCATGATCTCCACATTTGCTCCTCTTAACTTAAAAGAAATAAATATATATTTAAATTTGTTTTAAATGACCTTTAAACAATCTGAAGAAAAAAATTATGTGTCTGCAAAGGCTTGACACGTGTCTAATACTGGGTCACGCTCATATTAAACGTAGCTCACAGGAACAAGGAATTCACGTGTGTATAAAATAATACTGCAGAGAGGGTGCAAAGTTGAACCCTTTATTGAGGGTGCGAAAATGTTCCCTTGGGTACATCTTTCCACCCACACTAAGTGGTGCTAGATTGCACCTCTTCTTGAGGTTGCATCTTTCCACCCACACTAAGTGGTGCTAAGTTGCACCTTTCTTGAGGGTGCGATCTTGCACCCTTTACCTTTCGGCGCACCTTTGCACCCCGTGTATAGCCTTTACATCTTGGTGCAACTTTACATCCTTTCGTGAGGGTGCAAAGAAACACCCAAAGTTCCAAGATTGTGCCTTGTTTTGAGGGTGCAATCTTGGAACTTTGGGTGCTACTTTGTACCCGCAAGAAAGGATGAAAGTTACACCCTCGGGAGCAACTTTGCCCCCTTGAAAAAGGCGCAACCTCGTACCTTTAGGTGCAACTTTATGCCCGAAGGATGCAAGAATGTACCCTCTCTTGACGGTGCAATCTTGTGCCTTATTGGTATGATGTTGCACCTATGTGGTGCTTATTTGCTCCATGACTGCTGCAAAATTGCTCCTTTAAAGGAGCAAGTCAGTGTCACTGCCCGCTCCTTTATAGGGGCAATATTGCCCATCATCTCAAGGTGCAACTTAGCATCACATAATCGGGTACGATTTAGTTCCTTAACTACTCTAAACCTTGAATAGTGCGAACTGATGTAAGCCTATTTGCTCAGTATATAACTTATGTTGTTGTTGCACTCTGCAAAGTAAATAGGATTAGTGTTACTTGGATCTTGTGAATCATGAAATGTGTGTGCGTGTGGAATTTGTGAGTTGTGAAAATGTTAATGTAAAAGTTAACTTAGTTGTGTTTGAATAATATACTGAAACCAAAAATTTACCCAATTACCTTTTCAATAAGGTGAGCACTATATCTATCAAACACTTAACCTTCTCGGCAAGAGTATACATCTGCATGAATTAAAAGGAAGAGGTGAAAATATGATATGCAGTTGTCTGGATACGTTTTATTCAAATCGTCCTTGAATGCGTACTTATTCACATAATCTATAAGAATAACATATGCTTCTTACCAGTACTCAAAGCCTCTAAAACAAGAGCATGCTTCATATCTTAAAAACAAAATGTAAGAGGATTTAAGAAGCTGTTTGTATGCATTCAAACGAATCCATATTTCTATCTGAAATCTAAAACGTGTCTTGTAAAAGGGGAATTCGTTTTATAATGACGATGCCAATTGTCTTAAAGTCCTTATCACGACATGTCTTGGAGTTCACGCTTATTGAAAACATGAGATTCTTGGTACGTATCACTATGATTTAAAGAGTTAACTGAGATACGCATACCGTATACGGGCATTTCGATGAAAACATTTAAATGCAAGGTACTGTAAATAATATGAAAATCAAACTTGATACCAGCCCTTATCGGCAACCAATAGAGACTATGGAGGACTGCAGTTATAATTGTGTTCAGATATTGTTTTGGGTGATACACGCATGCCGACTGATTTGGGATCAATCCGAGTCCCTCGAGCTGAGATTCCGGAACTGCAATGAGCAAACCATCATTATGCATAACAGAGTGACTGAGAATAATGTATGCACCAGTTTCTGTTTCGTTGTTCTATACACAGAAAGTTGTTTCGTTTTCCAATCCTGTGCAGGCACACAGATTTACAGAATTCAATCATATTTGGCTATAACGCCATGGTCGCGTGCAAAATTAATGCAGCTTATCTAACTTAACCTGTAGTTACTGAATAGGGGACTACTGTATATTCAATTTATACATTATTAATCGGATGATAGAACCTGTCAAAGAGTAAATTGCGGATATCATATATATACCATTGTCAAATTCACTTTCTGTTCTATACATAGTATCAATGGAATGTTATGAACCACTTCAGCATTACCAATCATTATCATAATTATTTCCCTGAAACGGCTGCATTTGTATGAGCGGGAAGAGTTTTGCATCATACATAGCAAGAGTCGTGACTACAAAACTAAATACATGTATTATACAAGGTTTTAGGACACTTTGAATCATGCCCCCCCCCCAAAAAAAAAAACAAAAAACAACAACAACAACCAACAACTTAGTGAAATGTTGTACAATGTATGCCCTACTTCCATTAACCTATGATCTTTGACCTTTGAATACATGGCCCGCATTTTTTGAACGAATAGGCATTTGGATGCAACGTAGGTATTATATAAAAGAAAAAATGTTTTAGGAAAATACATTTAACCACTTCAGAATTAATTATGGAACAAATAGCAAAATATTGACACGTTCACTTCTTCCGTAATGACATCACAGAAAACTTTCCTCACCGAATCGTTCTGCCGTAATTCACGAGCAAGTCATGGATATATTAGTTCGATTAAAAGTATACATTGAGTCATTGCAAAAGCATCTAATGAAAAGTATGCTTCAGAACTACACCATTGTCATTTATTCTATAGCACTAATAATATAGAGCTATTGGTCCGCCATATTGCCTAACAGGTCGTTGTCCTCCTATCACTATACCACGTTTGTTTAGCAAATAAGGCACAGAATTTAATTTTGCACTTGTTGCCGAAGACTCTAATCTTCTTTACCGCTATTCTCAGACATGTATGCTGGTGCTGTATGAATTAGAAACGGAAGCTCACAAATATTCACCATCTAACAAGGCAAAAGCGAAGTGATGTCTCGTCCACGTATCGACTTTGTGATTACAGAGATTTTCAAATGGCATATGCCTAGTTCATTGACTTTTTGACTGTTGACGTAGTCAGACTTCACCAATATTAACACTTGACAGCAATCATTAGATGATCTGAGGAGTGAATTTGTGTTTATCAGGTGAGATACAAACATAGAACAAGTTCCAGTGGGTTTCAGGAGGTTACTTTTCCAGCCAGGGCTATAGTCTAGCTGGTAAAATTGGGTCTTTGAGGGCATCTGGCGGCTACCCCCCCCCCCCCCACATTTCTTAACGTCTGGCAACGCGGCCATGCATATATCCTGTAAGTGTAAATAACAAGTTCCAGTGGGTTTCATTAGGTTACTTTTTCAGCTAGGCTAGCCTAGCTGGAAAAAGTTGGGTCTTTGAGGGCGTCTGGCGGCTACCCCCCACCACTTAAAACGTCTGGCAATGGTCATTCATTTATCCTGTGAGTGTAACGAACAAGTTCCAGTGGGTTTCATGAGGTTACTTTTTCAGCTAGGCTAGCCTAGCTGGAAAAATTTGGGTCTTTAAGGGCGTCTGGCGGCTACCCCCCACCACTTAAAACGTCTGGCAATGGTCATTCATTTATCCTGTAAGTGTAACGAACAAGTTCCAGTGGTTTTCATGAGGTTACTTTTTCAGCTAGGCTAGCCTAGCTGGAGTTGGACCTTTAAGAGCGTCTGGCGGCTACCCCCCACCACTTAAAACGTCTGGCAATGATCATTCATCTATCCTGTAAGTGTAACGAACAAGTTCCAGTTGTTTTCATGGGGTTACTTTTCCAGCTAGGCTAGCCTAATTTTGAGGGGTCCTTTTTTTGGCCCTCCTGGCCACACCCACCACCGATGACCAGCCAGACGTGCATTTCCATACTTAGGGGCATATGTACTAAATTGCTATATACATAAAAATTGGTAACCTTTTCAGCTAGGCTGACCCCCGCTGGCTCCCGGACTATAAATACTAAGTAGGTGGTTGTGCGCGAACTTCTACCCGAGTGTTCATTCACTAAACTGTGCAGTCGTGGCGTATACTGAGCGTGATTACGGCAAGCCACAGCCACGCGCGTATCTCTGAGCGGTCATTAGTACGTGGTCAATGGTAAAAACCTACGCCCTCTGAGCATGTTAGGCAAAATAAGAGACTGGTCCCGTGATTGCTCTCAGCCAATCATTATTTTGATTAAGATCCATTTAACCATTATTTTTTTTTATAACAAAAGATAAGCAAGTCATGCAATAATTGTAAATTGAGGTGTCATGAAATAGTTTTTTTGGCACCACTAAAGATGAGCTGACGATGCCAATACTTTATTAGTCTCCCATACGTGCTGGCTTGCACATACATCCGTATTTCCTTGAATGTAAAAAAAAAACAAAAACAAAAAAACAAAACAGTATATCTTGTGGATCAAACAATTTCAGGCCAATACTGGTTGAGTGGTAAGGTAGTATTCAGGATGACATGTTATGGTTGTCAAAATCATGTGGTTGATAGTAAACACTTTTTACGCATAAACGAGAATAGAGAATTGTGAGTGAAAGATATCACCGGCCGTTCGTTTTATGTGGACAGGTTAACGCTAATGTCAAAACTGCTTGCAGGAATTTGGAAAAGTATTTTGTTTAACTTTACCTCCTTTTTTTGGGGGGGGGGGGAGAACAATTCGCAATGGAACAGAGTTCCCCTTTCTTAATGTCACAATTAATAAAAAGCTGAATTGGAATGAGCACACTCGTCTCATCTACAACAAATTAGACAAAATATTGGAGTTTATAACACATTGAAATTTTTACCAAATTTTTTTTATTACATTGTGCAATACTGTAGTTCTCCCGCATTTGAATTATTGTTCTGTAATGTCGGCTAATTCTTATATGTGAAATGGAAATAGAGTATTATTGCTTTCTATTATGTTACTTAATATTGCCCATACCTTTCCAATACTTTACCACTTAACATATCTGTAAGTTATCAAGATGCGCCACATTCCCCTTTCTAAATTAAATGTCCTCGAACAATTAGGCATATACGTCAAAGCCTGTCAAGAACGCAAACGTAACTGGTTGATTCGATAAACGCGGCTAATGGCTAATTGATAGGCCTATCAATGGGGAATCGGCATCGGGGTCAGGTTAACGTGAAGGTTTACGTGAAAACGTCATCACAATTTACTTATTTGAGGAGCTCCGAGAAATTCGATTGCTTTTTCCGGCTTTCTCCATTTTATGCTCATTCACATATTATGGGTAAGTGACTGAATATGCATTTTAGACATCCCGTGTGGACAGGCTGATCAGTCGCGTCAGGTTAAAGTGTGTTTGTATTTTTGTTTTCTTTGCGTGCTTGATCGTTTGTTTGTTTGTGTGTGTTTATTGTTTGTTTGTTTGTTTGTTTGTTTACATTCAAAGCTCAAACAGCAAACAGCACAAATAAGTGGAGAGTGTGGTCCGTGCTAGTACGATCTTAAACGAAAAAAAAAAATGAGTACAAATCTGTGTAAATGCCTCCGCATTTCGTGATTATGACACTACAGTATTATGTCATTACACATGGTGCATTATGACACCACTTCGTCATTATACACCGTGTATAATGACGCCATTGTCTTATTGTACACGTTGGATTACGGTCCCATAGCAAAAAGGAGGTACACACGTTTGATCTCAGCGTGGACTAAATGCACCGTGTGAAACGTTGTGTGAAAATAATGAGTTCACATCTGCACAAGACGAATATGAAAAAAACAATCATCTATACACGTAGTGTTACATCTTCGTTACAAGGGAAGCCAAGTGTCAAAGGGGACGTACTGGTATGCAAAGAGCTCTCAATGATTCTTTTACATATTAATGCCCTCCATATACCAAAGGTAAGAACTGTGTGTGTGCACAGTGTAAATCCTTGTGTTGAGATTGGTCATTTTGTATATGGAAACAGTGTGTTCGCGAGCTCTACACCAAAAGACTTTTTTTATACATTCCTTGACTAAATTTCTCACAGTGATATACTGGAAATGGTTGTAAAATAAATTTCAAATTACACTTACCTGCATCATGATCGGCATCGCCAGAAATTGAATTGAATTGAATTGAATTGAATTGAATTGAATTGAATTGAATTGAATTGAATTGAATTGAATTGAGCTGAGTTGAGTTGAGTTGAATTGAATTGAATTGAATTGAACTGAATTGAATCGAATTGAATCGAACTGAATTGAATTGAATTGAATTGAGCTGAAATGAATTTAACTGAATTTAATTGAACTGAATCGAATTTATTTCCACATCAGGCATTAAAAAGAAAACAACACACAGGTCATACAAACTTACGTACAAGTGATAGTGGAGGAATCACAATCACAAACATGACAAGTGAGGACTCGTAGAATTCAGCTACACACTATATACACGCTGACCCTCAAAAAATGGGACACAAAAACACTTAATATCGAATATTATATTAAAATCGAAGTATTGAACATTGAATGTTGGTTATGATTATTGAAATTGTTAATCATATGCGAAATTCCGAAATCTGAATTCAGAGATGAGATACAAGATATAACGGAAGCTTCCTCAAGATTAGCAAACAGACACACAGACACATACTCGGACACACAGACGCACACACACATACATACACACACATACACACACAAACACACACACACACACGCACACACACATACATACACACACACACACAAACACACACACACACACACACAACCAGTAGCTTGTTACGACCATGGACCCAGTGCACATAACAATTATGTGAAAAAATATATACAAACGGTCATGTCGTTTGACCTTTAACAGAATGAACGAAAATATCACCACCGCAATCCCGAAGAAAACAATATTTATTTGTTTTGATGATCCAGCACTGTACGATTCCTGTCTATGTACATAGCCATCCTCAATATCCAACTAAGATGCTGAAAACGACCGCGAGTTGCAAGGGCTGACCCCCCCCCCCCCCCCCCCCCCCAAGGAAACAACATTTGGGCCCGGATCTGAATGTCACTTTCAATTTCGGAATACGTGCATACTTATACCTTTTGTTTAATTCAATAACCTAGGAATCCATCATACACGACTGCGTCTATTCTGCAATTGCACCAAACTCTCCTATATGCAGATATGTCTATTAGTTTAGGTATGCCCTGACCGACCTCTACAAAGTTTTTTAGATGCCACTTTTACTAAGCCTTGGAAATGGAGTCCACGGAATATGAACATAACGTCTGAAAACTATTGAGACGTGACCATGGCTGTATACTAATGAAGAATAAATACTTCTGAAATGTTACTCCTGTGTAATAATGCCTATTACTTGTTAAGGGTGCTGTGGTTTTGTTATTTCTGAGGCCAGTAAGGGTGGACAAGTAAATATAGACTCATTCAAGTGGATGCTTCTGATTTGATTTTAAACGAAATACATTTAAAATGAACTACAGCGAATGTTTTAACCCGGTCTGTTAAAACTACCTTGTGGTATGGAGAAATGAAAATGTATACGACATAGTAAGAACACCGAAACTGGACCGCAGAAGGTGTTCTTCGTGCAATTTGTACAAGAGTTTGTTGAGGTTTGGCAGAGTAAAAGATGTCTTAACAATTAACATAGTCCACTTGTATAGAATGTATAACCAGTGTCGACAGGTTACGAATCAAGTCCATATCTCCAATCAGTCGTAATGAATATGAATAGGTCTGTGTTCATATCCAGACGATAACTCTGCGTTCGTTGCCCAAGCGTGTCTGGAATGACCCGCCCACAGTATCATGCGCGCACAGGACATTCACTATTGACGAATCGGATATTAATACGCCTGGAGTACATTATTCTTGTGTTGGCAAAAAGACCCTGCAACATAACAGAAAGACCAAATCAAAACAAAATAATGCAAGGAAATAGAGGCTGCCCCGGTAATATATAAATTATTGGACGAGGATTGGTTTTATGCTCTAGGTGAATTGAGGCAGACCACCGAACGTTGTCTTTAGGTAAATTGATGGAAATCAAAGTTGTGTCCACCTGTTTTCTGGACACTCAGTGGTCATTTCAATCAAGTACGTTGCACGCATCAAAGGATTAATATGATAGTCTATGGCGTGAGGCTACTTTGACATCGCCAAAGGTCAAGAACGACCTTCTACACGAATTCGACTCTGCTGATGTTATGGGTGGGTAAAATTCACGCCAGGCTGAAAATTTGCTGCATAGCCTTAGGGGCAGAGACGCATCAAGCCCCCCCCCCCCCCCCCTTCATCGTCATCTACTGTACATGCACGGAGATATAACAGACGAACAAGAATTCCACATAGTAGAGCAGATAAGCCGAAAAATTTTGCAAAATTTGACTAAAGCATGAAACGTTCACCGGTGTCAGTGCATGCTATAAGATTCATTTTAAGATCTGGAGGTAAGTCTGAATTGACCTCTGATGACCTCCAGAGGTCAATGACCTCAAAATTTCAGAAAATTGATATTTTGCGTCATTGATTAATACTAAACATATGGTAATGATCTACTAAAAACTCATTTTGCTACAGTGGAATAGCCTCAATGTTCCACAGAGCCCTGGCAGGTTTTTACCTTTGACCTCTGATGACCTCCACTGACTTCAAAATATCAGAATATTGATATTTTACGTCATTGGTAAAACACGGCAATGATGTACTAAAAACTCATTTTTGTTACAGTGGAATAGCCTCAATGTTCCACAGAGCCTTGACAGGTTTCTACCTTTGACCTCTGATGAACTCAAGAGGTCAACGACGTCAAAATATCAGAATATTGATATTTGGTGCAACTGGTTGATGATAAACATGATAAACGATGTCCTAAAAATTCATTTGTGCTACAACTGAATCGTTTTCCTATCCTCAGATCAAAGGAAATTATTTACATGTCTCTGCCTTTGACCTCTGAGGACTGTGACAGGTCAATGACCGCAAAATATCAGAATGTGTTGATATTTGATGTATATTCAATGGTTAACTGTATAACTGGTGTACAATCATGCATTATGCTATTAGCATTAAATGCTACAAGAAAAGTGTCTTCTCATTCCACAGAACTTTTGTCATTACCCTGTGTATATCCAACTTTGACCTCTCAGGACAATGTGAGGTCACTGACCTTTTAGAATATCAGAATTTGTGTAGGATTACATAATTATATTGATGTTTGGCTTCATTGGTTTAATCATACATGTTTAATCATGTACAAATCACGCCTTGACGTTATAATCAAAGTATATTACTATGCATATTCCACAGAGCATCGGTTCATAGTAACAGGTCTCACGAATATGAGCGGTCAATTACTTCAGAAATGAAGCTTACGCGTCTTCAGTGATGACAATGACCTCAAATATAATATTTATGTTTGGGTTAGTTATGCAGACTAGCTAGCATGAAATCATGTGCAACATAATCCAATTTGCACTGGACAAAGTTTGTACGCTTAAATATGGAAGGTGGGGAGAGGAGCACCATGTTTTAGGTTGATGCCTATGAATAGTTTGTGAACAGACATATGGCAAAGTCCCTTGAACTGGATGAAAGGGTGAAGGGTGCTAACCAGAAAACAACAGGCCTACTGTACGTCGTCGGGTGTACGTCACAAGTCAAACAACCCAAGAGTCGTACAGCCCATGAGTTACACAGCCCACGAGTTGTACATCCCGTGACCTAAACACTACGTGAACTAGGTCCATGAGCTCGACATCAAATATGATAGGCCCACAAGCTGTGCGGTCCGCGAGCTCAACAGTAGGCAAATATGGTCATGACCGCGAGCTCAACACTAGGCAAATATGGTCATATGCAATCTCGACACTCGAGGAAAACAAGGCCCACGAGGTTAATTTACTGTATTAAGTGTAAGTCTCGTGGATCTTTTCCCCCCATGTGTCGGACTCTTATGGGCCTGGTTTGCCTATAGTGTCAAGCTCATGGGCAATGTTACCTAGTTTCGAGCAGGTGGGCCTGTGTTGGCCAGTGTCAAGCTCGTGGGCTGTATGATTCCGATGAATGACTCTTAGTCCTGGAGCATACAGTGACGTCATGGGCCATCTGAAAAACGACATAGTGTGAGGCCTAACATGCATTTAACATGAAGCAATCCAGTGTCTTGCAACTTGCTATTGCCATCCCAGATCTACCTAGGGAAAAGAGAAACATTCGTGGACAAACCGTGGAGAAAGCAGATTTTGCAAAATATTTTGGAGTCTACACCCATAGGAAGCTCAACTGCACGGAATCACATCGGCTATACATGGCCGGCGGAACCGGGGGGGGGGGGGGGGCCTCGGCCAGGTTGGGGGGGGGGGTTCGCCCCCCCCCCCCCCACTTTTTTTTTTTACCCCGAGTCCTTTTTTTTCTTCTTTTCTTTTTTTTTTTTGCTTGTTAGCTCATGAAACCCGGAAGTGCCCCCCCCCCTTTTGACAACGTTCCGCCGGCGGTGCTATATACTTCAACCATGGACCCTAACCTGTGGTATGGTCCATGCTTCAACCAAAGACTCTCTCCAGACGGCGAACGTCGTATCATAAAGTTCGATTGCTTTGATACTCCACCCTGCTCAGAACTGTCCTGGATGCATCATCTGGGATCCCTTCACCCAGGTAAACATCATGAAGATTGGAATGATTCAGAGAAGATGTGCACTCTTCATCTGCAATGACCATCACATGCAAACAAGCAGTGTTACAGCCACACTTAAAAAAGAACTACAACGGCAATCCCTTCAAGAAAGTAGAGCACAGGCAAATTCAGGGATGCTGCAAGAACACAATTGATGATAATAGCGATAGGGCAAATGAAAAGCAAAATGACTAATGCTGCTTTGTTTAAGTCCAGCCATAATTCGGGGTGCCAGCACTCAATAGCCCCTGGTACAACCAGGCTGGGCTTTATTATATATCGCTCGCCAGACAAATGCACCAACAGATTTCGTTTAAAGGAAACCAAAACCCAAAGAGCAACGTGGATTGAGTGAAAACAGCAACTTTAGTAGAACACATCCGTGAGAGTTTGAGGAAAATCGGACAATCGATGCAAAAGTTATGAATTTTTAAAGTTTTGGTGTTGGAACCGCTGGATGCATGAGGAGACTACTAGAGGTTATGACGTATGTGTGGACAACAATATAAAGAAAATATAAAGAAAATTCCACAAAAATTCACTTTTCTAGCATAATGAAAGAGCACTTGACTAACCGCTTTCAGAAAGCAGGGGTAATTTGCTACCCTAAACATATGTCAGTATCAGGTTGATGGAACGTGTAATTTCATAAAAAATGAATTTTTGTGGTATTCCCTTTATGTTTTCTTTATATTGTTCAGTGTAGCCTGAAATTGGTCTAGATCTATTCCCTCGATCTCTTTCAAGACAGGGCATCATCTACATCTTCAGCGAAGCACGCGATGGAGCTTACATTGCAGGGATCGGCACATAGATCTCCACGACTAAACTGGATAGACATCCTGAGGTCAGACCAGCGGTCTTATAGGTACACAGTCACTGCATGCGATCATCAGAGTCTTCCAATTGCAATATGTAAACAGTTTAGGTGAAGACAAGCTTGTCGCTATGATGGGTGCATTGCACATAGAGTACAGGATGCACGAGATGATAAGAAAGCTTCATTGTGACTCGCGGGGTGGGCTACAATCCTTTCTCAGGCAGAGGTTCTGAATTATCGGGTCGTGCTCAGTCTGCACACAGTGAGCCGAACACCATATCAAGTATACGCGGTATGCCCAACTTTAGGACCTGTATGTCCTACAGTGTTAGCTCTACAGGCAAACACACGTATACGGGGCCATCCCACGAGACCGACACCCACGAGTCATACAGCCCACGAGTTCGACATTGAAAAAACAGTTCCACGAGTCATGCAGCTCATGAGTTCGACAATTTATAGGTAAAAACAGCCCACGAGTTCGACATTACAACACGGGGTCGGTCTTGTGGGTCTTGTTTGCTTAGTGTCGAACTCATGGGCTGTATGACTCATGGACTGTATGATTCGTGGGTGTATATACTCCCCAGCCATGTCCAAACACCTCAGAATGTTAATGGACCCTGAATGTCGTCATGAATGACGTATTACGGCATACCCAATATGTACCGCCTTAAAAGACGCTATATACCTGTAAAACATACCCTTATGGCGTCACCAGGGAATATGGTATCAAGTACAATAGTATACCCTTAATGTTATTTTGAATAACTATTTCTTACACTAGTTGTAAAATATCAACAAAATAATACTGTCCTGATTTACAATAAGGAATTTACTTAAATAATTAAAGTCAGATTTACTTGTATATAGTAGTGATCTTTATATATTGTACTGCCAAATTTACCTCCCTCAGTTTTGAAAATCTATAACAAACTACATAAATTGAAAACACATAAATTCAACAAAACAAAAATTCTACATCCAATTAATTTCAAACTTTCATCAATCCCAATATACTACAAGAGATTGACAGTTAATATCAGGGTAATTTTTAGCATTTCCCACATTTTGCACTGCATGACACTGCTTTGTGTGTAATGATTTGGGGAAAAATACATGGAAAAGCAAAATACATGTTTATGTATTTTACATGGATTCAGTTCCCGTCTTTACATTATATTGACATGTTTAACATACTGTAACTCACCAAGATGCCTCTTGAAATGTTTTGAAAACTTCTGCTTGACTTCACATGAGTGAATAATTAGCAGTAGTCTTTTTGATATCATCTCGTGTGAAACAAAGCATTGTTTCTCTTCAAAAGATAGCGTGCTAATTAATCTGCACTTACGGTTGGTGCTCTGTGCAAGACATTCCAACCCACCTCCACCTTGAGACATCCGTAGGCGTTGTGTTGTAGAGCGGGATCTTAACATCTCTCATGAAGCGAGACTTCTCTTTTCTTTTCTTTTCTTTTCTTTTCATTTCCCTATCACTGGACAAATAAGTTTAGCAGGAAACATAGAAGCATTCGCACATTCAGTTCAATTCAATTCATTTTATTTTCATACTTCTCATTTATGAACATTACAACAGAAACCAGACAAGTTCTTTTACCTTGTGAACAATGTGCAGAAAACAAACAATGTACATGGTGATAACACAGTAATTACATGTAATGATAACTGGTAAAAATCTAAATCGAAATGGGGTTGATCAAAGAGAAGTATGACGGGACCTACATGAAAGCTAGCTTGTTTGGCTGTAAGCCCCGAGTAATTAGTGTTTGTGAAAAAAGAAACGGAGAACGGATAGAAGATAAGACCAGAACGATGATGTAAGGTTGCCAAATTTTATGTGATAAAAAAGAAGAAAAAGAAGAAGAAAAACAAACAAACTATACTTTAATATGAACTTACTGTGACCGATCCATCATTATTATAAAGCCTACTTTGATATATATACTATAAACTATTGTTGCATTAAAACTATCACCAGGATATGATCAGTAAGACACAAAAAGTAACATGTACAGCTATTAAGCCATTTGGTGCCTGCCGTCAAGCTCTGCATAGAAAGTTAGACACATACTGTGTCTTCGCCGGGACATGGTGACATGCACTTCTCAATTCCATGTTCAATTTTCCTAAAGAGTACACCTAAACAGGGGCGGCGGAATTTGTGTTTGTGTGTGTGTGTGTGTGTGTGTGTGTGTGTGTGTGTGTGTGTGTGTGTGAGTGTGTGTGTGTTTATAAGCGTGGGGGGGGGGGGGGGGGGGGGAGGGCTCCGGGGCCGTGGTTTGGGATAGGGTAAATGGTCTATTTTTTAATTATGTTTTTTTTTTCCTTTTCCGGTTCCCCCATCCCCCCGCCAGCCCCTCCCCACTTCTGCGGCCCTGAAATGCTTGGACTACGGTTTGCATGAATTGGTTATTGCAAAATCAGCTTAGTCATCGCTGCATCAATCTTTCATTGTTGTTGTTTACTATTTTCCCTCTCCATCACGAGTAAATATGGAATGTGTTGAACAAAGTTGGCGTGATGTCGGAAAATGTGAGGCTGTATTGCAGGTGGCCTTTAATTTGTTTTTCACATTATATTGACATGTTTAACATACTGTAACTCTCCAAGATGCCTCTTGAAATGTTTTGAAAAACTTCTGCTTGACTTCACATGAGTGAATGATTAGCAGTAGTCTTTTTGATATCATCTCGTGTGAAACAAAGCATTGTTTCTCTTCAAAAGATAACGTGCTAATTAATCTACACTTACGGTTGGTGCTCTGTGCAAGACATTCCAACCCACCTCCACCTTGAGACATCCGGAGGCGTTGTGTTGTAGAGCGGGATCTTAACATCTCTCATGAAGCGAGACTTCTCTTTTCTTTTCTTTTTTCTTTTCTTTTCTTTTCTTGTTTCTCTTTTCTTTTGTTTTGTTTTGTTTTCTTTTCTTCTCTTTTCTTTTCTTTTCTTTTCTTTTCTTTTCGTTTCCCCATCACTGGACAAATAAGTTTAGCAGCATTCGCACATACTGTGTCTTCGCCGGGACATGGTGACATGCACTTCACAATTCCATGTTCAATTTTCCAGAGTACGCCTAAACAGGGGCGGCGGAATTTGTGTTTGTGTGTGTGTGTGTGTGTGTGTGTGTGTGTGTGTGTGTGTGTGTGAGTGTGTGTGTGTTTATAAGCGTGGGGGGGGGGGGAGGGCTCCGGGGCCGTGGTTTGGGATAGGGTAAATGGTCTATTTTTTAATTATGTTTTTTTTTTCCTTTTCCGGTTCCCCCACCCCCCCGCCAGCCCCTCCCCACTTCTGCGGCCCTGAAATGCTTGGACTACGGTTTGCATGAATTGGTTATTGCAAAATCAGCTTAGTCATCGCTGCATCAATCTTTCATTGTTGTTGTTTACTATTTTCCCTCTCCATCACGAGTAAATATGGAATGTGTTGAACAAAGTTGGCGTGATGTCGGAAAATGTGAGGCTGTATTGCAGGTGGCCTTTAATTTGTTTTTCACATTATATTGACACGTTTAACATACTGTAACTCTCCAAGATGCCTCTTGAAATGTTTTGAAAAACTTCTGCTTGACTTCACATGAGTGAATGATTAGCAGTAGTCTTTTTGATATCATCTCGTGTGAAACAAAGCATTGTTTCTCTTCAAAAGATAGCGTGCTAATTAATCTACACTTACGGTTGGTGCTCTGTGCAAGACATTCCAACCCACCTCCACCTTGAGACATCCGGAGGCGTTGTGTTGTAGAGCGGGATCTTAACATCTCTCATGAAGCGAGACTTCTCTTTTCTTTTCTTTTTCTTTTTTTTTCTTTTCTTTTCTTTTCTTTTCCCTATCACTAACAAATAAGTTTAGCAGGGAACATAGAAGCATTCGCACATACTGTGTCTTCGCCGGGACATGGTGACGTGCACTTCACAATTCCATGTTCAATTTTCCTAAAGAGTACACCTAAACAGGGGCGGCGGAATGTGTGTGTGTGTGTGTTTGTGTGTTTCTAAGCGTGGGGGGGGGGGGGGGGGGAGGAGGGCTCCGGGGCCGTGGTTTGGGATAGGGTCAATGGTCGATTTTTTAATTATGTTTTTTTTTCCCTTTTCCAGTTCCCCCATCCCCCCGCCAGCCCCTCCCCACTTCTGCGGCCCTGAAATGCTTGGACTACGGTTTGCATGAATTGGTTATTGCAAAATCAGCTTAATCATCGCTGCATCAATCTTGCATTGTTGTTGTTTACTATTTTCCCTCTCCATCACCAGTAAATATGGAATGTGTTGAACAAAGTTGGTGTGATGTCGGAAAATGTGAGACTGTATTGCAGGTGGCCTTTAATTTGTTTTTCACATTTTATTGACATGTTTAACATACTGTAACTCACCAAGATGCCTCTTGAAATGTTTTGAAAACTTCTGCTTGATTTCACATGAGCGGATGATTAGCAGTAGCCTTTTTGATATCATCTCATGTGAAACAAAGCATTGTTTCTCTTCAAAAGATAACGTGCTAATTAATCTGCACTTACGGTTGGTGCTCTATACAAGACATTCCAACCCACCTCCACCTTGAGACATCCGTAGGCGTTGTGTTGTAAAGCGGGATCTTAATATCTCTCATGAAGCGAGACTTCTCTTTTCTTTTCTTTTTCTTTTTTTTTCTTTTCTTTTCTTTTCTTTTCTTTTCTTTTCTTCTCTTTTCTTTTCTTTTCTTTTCGTTTCCCCATCACTGGACAAATAAATTTAGCAGGAAACATATAAGCATTCGCACATACTGTGTCTTCGCCGGGACATGGTGACATGCACTTCACAATTCCATGTTTAATTTTCCTAAAGAGTACACCTAAACAGGGGCGGCGGAATTTGCGTGTGTGTGTGTGTGTGTGTGTGTGTGTGTGTGTGTGTGTGTGTGTGTGTGTGTGTGTGTGTGTGTGTGTGTGTGTTTTTCTAAGCGTGGGGGGGGGGGGGAGGGCTCCGGGGCCGTGGTTTGGGATAGGGTCAATGGTCGATTTTTTAATTATGTTTTTTTTCCCTTTTCCAGTTCCCCCATCCCCCCGCCAGCCCCTCCCCACTTCTGCGGCCCTGAAATGCTTGGACTACGGTTTGCATGAATTGGTTATTGCAAAATCAGCTTAATCATCGCTGCATCAATCTTGCAATGTTGTTGTTTACTATTTTCCCTCTCCATCACGAGTAAATATGGAATGTGTTGAACAAAGTTGGCGTGATGTCGGAAAATGTGAGACTGTATTGCAGGTGGCCTTTAATTTGTTTTTCACATTATATTGACATGTTTAACATACTGTAACTCACCAACATGCCTCTTGAAATGTTTTGAAAACTTCTGCTTGACTTCACATGAGTGAATAATTAGCAGTAGTCTTTTTGATATCATCTCGTGTGAAACAAAGCATTGTTTCTCTTCAAAAGATAGCGTGCTAATTAATCTACACTTACGGTTGGTGCTCTATACAAGACATTCCAACCCACGTCCACCTTGAGACATCCGTAGGCGTTGTGTTGTAGAGCGGAATCTTAACATCTCTCATGAAGCGAGACTTCTCTTTTCTTTTCTTTTCTTTTTTCTTTTCTTTTCTTTTCTTTTCTTTTCTTTTCTTTTCTTTTCTTTTTTTTCTTTTCTTTTTTTTCTTTTCTTTTCCCTATCACTAACAAATAAGTTTAGCAGGAAACATAGAAGCATTCACACATACTGTTACTTCCCCGGGGACATGGTGACGTGCACTTCACAATTCCATGTTTAATTTTCCTAAAGAGTACACCTAAACAGGGGCGGCGGAATTTGTGTGTGTGTGTGTGTGTGTGTGTGTGTGTGTGTGTGTGTGTGTGTGTTGTGTGTGTGCGTGTGTGTGTGTGTGTGTGTGTGTGTGTGTGTGTGTGTGTGTGTGTGTGTTTCTAAGCGTGGGGGGGGGGGGGGGAGGGCTCCGGGGCCGTGGTTTGGGATAGGGGATAGGGTCAATGGTCTATTTTTTAATTATGTTTTTTCCCTTTTCCGGTTCCCCCATCCCCCCGTCAGCCCCTCCCCACTTCTGCGGCCCTGAAATGCTTGGACTACGGTTTGCATGAATAAATGTTTATTGCAAAATTAGCCTAGTCATCGCTGCATCAATCTTGCAATGTTGTTGTTTACTATTTTCCCTCTCCATCACGAGTAAATATGGAATGTGTTGAACAAAGTTGGCGTGATGTCGGAAAATGTGAGGCTGTATTGCAGGTGGCCTTCAATTTGTTTTTCACATTATATTGACATGTTTAACATACTGTAACTCACCAAGATGCCTCTTGAAATGTTTTGAAAAACTTCTGCTTGACTTCACATGAGCGGATGATTAGCAGTAGTCTTTTGATATCATCTCGTGTGAAACAAAGCATTGTTTCTCTTCAAAAGATAGCGTGCTAATTAATCTGCACTTACGGTTGGTGCTCTGTGCAGGACATTCCAACCCACCTCCACCTTGAGACATCCGTAGGCGTTGTGTTGTAGAGCGGGATCTTTAACATCTCTCATGAAGCGAGACTTCTCTTTTCTTTCCTTTTCTTTTTTCTTTTCTTTTCTTTTCTTTTCTTTTCTTTTCTTTTTTTTTCTTTTCTTTTCTTTTTTTTCTTTTCTTTTCTTTTCTTTTCCCCATCACTACCAAATAAGTTTAGCGGGAAACATAGAAGCATTCGCACATACTGTGTCTTCGCCGGGACATGGTGACGTGCACTTCACAATTCCATGTTCAATTTTCCTAAAGAGTACACATAAACAGGGGCGGTGGAATTTGTGTTTGTGTGTGTGTGTGTGTGTGTTTCTAAGCGTGGGGGGGGGGGCCCTCCGGGGCCGTGGTTTGGGATAGGATCAATGGTCGATTTTTTGATTATGTTTTTTTTCCCTTTTCCGGTTCCCCCATCCCCCCGCCAGCCCCTCCCCACTTCTGCGGCCCTGAAATGCTTGGACAACGGTTTGCATGAATTAGTCCATGGGCCAGGCCAGATATTGGTACCATCTGAGGTGGCAAAACCTTTTTGGTGTCATTTTGTTTGTCGGGCATAGATATGCTTATCAAGCTATGATAGCATTTCCAAATGAGTAGCTTAGTCATAGTAAATGAATTTTTAACCAATTTGGTCTCGTTGTTATATCCCTATACTTCTGAATCGAAACTAACCGCTTTACAAAGAAGAGCACTGTCTTCTGTATGTTCCATAGAGCTGTAAAATGCAGCTCTATGGTATGTTCACAGGTGTTCTGTTGTAAACGCGGTGCGCTTAGTCTTTATTCAAGGCAGCGAAGGGAATATCCAAAGGTTATGATGTCCACAGCGCTTAGTCTTTATTCTAGACGGCTAAGGAAATATCCAAAGCGTATGATACAGTGTATATTCTTTTATCTAAAAACAACAACAACAACAAAAGCAATTTCTCGTGAATTTTACCGTATCTTTCAATTATTTATCATTTTCCGGCGAAAACGCTACGTATGACGGTGATTGTAACGCTGATACCACGCCAATGTCGCTTTACTTCCCTCCAACAATATAAGATAATGCAAAAACAATGTACCGGTACACTACGATACATTATAATGAATGATATTGTAAATGAACAGAGTGATTTTTGTTTAAAACTGATGTATTTATTGCTAGGGTGGTATAAAAACAGTATAGATAATCCCTTTTATGAGGAACTTCAGATATGATAACGGTACATTGGTCTAGATAAAGACTAAGCTCACCGCGTGACAGCTGTGGACGTCATAACCCTTTGGATATTCCCTTCGCTGCCTTGAATAAAGACTAAGCGCACCGCGTTTACAACAGAACACCTGTGGACATACAGAAGGCAGTGCTCTTCTCTGTGTAGAGGTTTAGTTTCGATTCAGAAGTATAGGGATATAAAAACGAGACCAAATTGGTTAAAAATTCATTTATTATGACTAAGCTACTCATTTGGAAATGCTAAAATATAGCTTGATGAGCATATCTATGCCCGGCAAACAAACTGACACCAAAAAGGTTGTGCCACCTCAGATGGTACCAACAACCCATTTTTCGGGTCTTGGCCCATGGACTAAATTGGTTATTGCAAAATCAGCTTAATCATAGCTGCATCAATCTTGCAATGTTGTTGTTTACTATTTTCCCTCTCCATCACGAGTAAATATGGAATGTGTTGAACAATGTTGGCGTGATGTCGGAAAATGTGAGTCTGTATTGCAGGTGGCCTTTCATTTGTTTTTCACATTTTATTGACATGTTTAACATACTGTAACTCACCAAGATGCCTCTTGAAATGTTTTGAAAACTTCTGCTTGACTTCACATGAGTGAATGATTAGCAGTAGTCTTTGATATCATCTCGTGTGAAACAAAGCATTGTTTCTCTTCAAAAGATAACGTGCCAATTAATCTACACTTACGGTTGGTGCTCTGTGCAAGACATTCCAACCCACCTCCACCTTGAGACATCCGTAGGCGTTGTGTTGTAAAGCAGGATCTTAACATCTCTCATGAAGCGAGACTTCTCTTTTCTTTTCTTTTCTTTCTTTTTCTTTTCTTTTCTTTTCTTTTCCCTATCACTAACAAATAAGTTTAGCAGGAAACATAGAAGCATTCACACATACTGTTACTTCCCCGGGGACATGGTGACGTGCACTTCACAATTCCATGTTTAATTTTCCTAAAGAGTACACCTAAACAGGGGCGGCGGAATTTGTGTGTGTGTGTGTGTGTGCGTGTGTGTGTGTATGTGTGTGTGTGTGTGTGTGTGTGTGTGTGTGTGTGTGTGTGTGTGTGTGTATTTCTAAGCGTGGGGGGGGGGGGAGGGCTCCGTGGCCATGTTTTGGGCAAGGGTAAATGGTCGATATTTTAATTATGATTTTTCCCTTTTCCTGTTCCCCCATCCCCCCCCCCCACACCTCCCCAATTCTCCGGCCCTGAAATGCTTGGACTACGGTTTGCATGTATTGTTTATTGCAAAATCAACTTAGTCAGCGGTGCATCAATCTTGCAATGTTGTTGTTTACTATTTTCCCTCTCCATCACGAGTAAATATGGAATGTGTTGAACAAAGTTGGCGTGATGTCGGAAAATGTGAGGCTGTATTGCAGGTGGCCTTTAATTTGTTTTTCACATTTTATTGACATGTTTAACATACTGTAACTCACCAAGATGCCTCTTGAAATGTTTTGGAAACTTTTGCTTGACTTCACATGAGCGGATGATTAGCAGTAGTCTTTTGATATCATCTCATGTGAAACAAAGCATTGTTTCTCTTCAAAAGATGATTAATTAATTAGCTAATTAATCTACATTTACGGTTGGTGCTCTATACAAGACATTCCAACCCACCTCCACTTGAGACATCCGTACATTGCCTACTTTTTGCATAATCTAGCTGGGACGTAAATTTTTCCCGAGACCAAAGCTAAATAAATAGTTATATTACAATAGTTGTGCTACAATACAGAAATTAGTCGTAGGCCTGCAATGTTTTTTCTTTTATATGAATATTTGTTTCGATCAGTTCTTAATCATTTCCGATCCGCATATTGATGATGAGAAATTACATTTCCTTGGAAACCTTCAATTCCTATTTCGTATAGCTTTCCTTCATGTTTATCTCTTTGTTCTTTTACAGGAGTAATGTCGACATAAATGAGTGACCCCCCCCCCCCGACAGCTCAAGCTAGAACGTAATAGGTGGCAATATATTTTTATCTCTAATATAATCATTTTGTTATCGCAGTCTGAATTACTACAGTGAAATCCCGTTATAACGAGTTCGGTTATAACGAGGAACCGCTTATAACAAGGTCATCGCGTCCGTCCCGTTTTCCTTTGCGTGTAAACCTATGGCAGAACGAATCGGTTATAACGAGATTCCGGTTATAACGAGGACATTTTCGGTGCATCATGATAAAGAAAGACATAAGCAATTTGATCGGATATAACGAGGTTCCATTTCTTGACCTGCAGCTTTCAATCACGCCCCGAACGAAACATTGAAAAGCGATTTCACGCTATCCCCGTTTTATTACGTAGTGTAGAATAGTGTACAAGTGCCCGTCCCGTCTCGATCTCTACATGTACTATCTGAAGCGGGAAGACTCGGAAACAAACTTGTTTCAGTCCCGCCGTTATCCTTCTTTACCGCCCATTATCAGTGACGAATAACCGAGTACCGTTCCTTCCATGTTAAACCACATAACATAATCATAATCATTCCATTTTCTTTTTCGCGAGGTTCCATTTCCTGACTTGCCGCTTTCAAACACGCGACAAACGGAACATTGAAAAACCGAATTCACGCTATCCATGTCTCTTTCCCGTTTTGCAGAGTAGTTCATGTTTTCTTCTAAACCACCCAATAAGACACAGAAATACCTTCCGATGTTCCTACTAAGTTATTGAATAAAATCATTCGATTTTGTTTTTCGCGAGATATACGCGTGCGTGATATTAGGTCAGACCACAGCGCAACGAGAGAAAAAAAAATACAACGCATTCAAAAACTTTTCATATAGCGACACTCGTGGCCAAAATGGACAATAATATCGAAATCCGTGAGCAACTCATCATTATATCCTTTCCATTTTTAGTTCCGACTTCCAGTTGTTTTGCTGGTAAGTAACTATATATGAGTGTATATGATTAAAGCCGAAATAATTAATGAAATCATAGCGATCCCGCCGGGCGACAGTAGCGTAAGAATAGTTGAATATCACATTTTAATCTACTTAATTCAGTTGGTGTTCAGAAAAAGAAACAAACGCATTTAACAGTTTGAATAGATCTGCGTTTGTTCACTGTCATGTAACAAATGATTATATAAATATGAGTGTGTATGATTAAAGTCGAAATAATTAATGAAATCATTGCGATTTCGCCGAGTGACAGTAGCGTAAAAATAGTTGAATAGCGCATGTTAATCTACTTAATTGAGTTGGTGTTCAGAAAAAGAAACAAACGCATTTAACAGTTTGAATAGATCTGCGTTTGTTCATTATCATTTAACACTGCATTTCACAATGAAGAATTTCTTTCTTTCAGAATGGTCTATGAGGTACAGATTTGCGTAAAAGGATCACAACATTCCAAATTCAACCTTGTAGCTTATTTTTCAAGAACGGGTGTACAAAACGCGAAAAGATTTTTGAAAGAAAAACTTAACAAACGTATTTTATACAATCTGATTTTGATCATTGTCATTTTACGATGCTCACTGTATTTCACAAACGATCCGGAAAAAAAAACATTCTTTCAGAATGTTTCGATACAAGAGGAAGAGATAGGTGAAAAAAGAATCACGAATAATATGATCTTGCCGAGTAGGCCTGAGGTACTTCTCAAGAACATAATGTGAACAATTATGCGAAGAGATTTTTGGAAGAAAAATAAAGAATTATCGCATTTCAACCCCCACTTTTCCGTCTTTTTTATGTATCAATTCACAAATAATTTCTCTTAATGTCTCAGTAATAACGATCCATAATTGTGTAATAACAACGCAAAGTATGTTCTTATAAGTTTGATTGACGGATGTGATTTCGTGCTTATGTTTTTCCGGATTTTATTTTTTTTTTTGATAGAAAATTGTCCGAATATTTCACCAATACAGTAGTGTGCACCAGATCTTTGAATTTCAATTCTTAAAATGCAAAATTTCCTATGCATACTCCCTCCCCCACACCCTCTCCCGTTAGGTCCCCTTCCATACACTTAGTTCTTTTGAGATTAACCTTTTTTCTTTTTTTTTACTATATCATAAAAAAGTATGCACCAAATCTGTCATTTCAATTCCAACAAATTCAAAACTTCCCTCTTGTTTGAGGAGGGTATCCTCTTCCAATTGGGGTCATCCCACGAGACCGACACCCATGAGTCGTACAGTCCACGAGACCGACATCAAAAATAGGTTCATGAGTCATACAGCCCATGAGTTCGACACTACGCACAAAAGGCTCACGAGACCGACACTAAACAAAGAAGGCCCACTAGACCGACACTACGCAATAAAGACTCGCGAGATCGACAGTACGCAAACGAGACTCTCGAGATCGACATTAGGCAAAGAAAGCCAACGAGACCGACACTAGGCAAAGAAAGCCCACGAGACCGACACTAGGCAAAGAAGGCTCACGAGACCGACACTAGGCAAAGAAGGCTCACGAGACCGACACTAGATAAAGAAGGCTCACGAGACCGACACTAGGCAAAGAAGGCTCACGAGACCGACACCAGGCAAAGAAGGCTCACGAGACCGACACTAGGCAAAGAAAGCCCACGAGACCGACAGGATGAACGGGTGCTGTTCGTTATTCCGAAGGTTCGCTATTCCGAAAGGTCGTTATTCCGAAGGGTCGTTAATCCGAAACACGCAATTCCCTATACCTAGAGGTTCGTTAATCCGAAAATGAAAAAGGGTTCGTTAATTCGAAAATTTGTGGCGTTATTCCGAAGGTTCGTTATTCCGAAGATTGGTTAATCCGAAAATGAAATTCGGAACAATGAACCTTCGGAATAACGAATCTTAGGAATAAAGAGCCTTCGGAATAACGAACCTTCGGAATAACGAGCTGTAACCGGATGAACAGTGCTATCTACATGTCAATTGAGTATATGAATATAAGAACGACCCAAGTCCATGGAAGATCATTTCGAGTAAACTAAAAAAAAACTTCATATCTTTTTTTATTTGTCCAATTATATTCTATTTAACTGTGATGGGAAGGCAACATTGTATATACAAATTAGAACATATATTATTATGACAATTAACATTTACATTAATTGTGGAGAGGCCATTTTGTGTGGTGGACTTGGGTCGTTCTTTGATTCATATACATGATATTCTGCTATAGAGATGGGAGAAGGATGAGAGAGGGCGCTATTATATGAATGTAAGAATGACCCAAGTCCTTCATTCTTACATTAATATAAGATTTAACTCATTCATTTCAGGCACTTCCGGGGGTAATTAGGATTTATCATTTACACACAAGATGAGTCCATGCATAAGCTACAATTTCCCATGTCAAACTAAATTTGGCCAAAAATTGGACTTGGGTCGTTCTTATATTCATATACTCAATTACAAATATGTACCTGTACAGGGTGTTCCATGAAGGGGAAAATTACATACTGGCAGGTGCAATTTCCTCACGCTATCGAGCGGGAGATTGTAACTAATTGAACAACACCATCTACTTATTATCAACGACATCAAGAATGTATATCTACACTTGTGGCTTGTAGGGGGCAGTTCTGTCACGCCATTATACGGGGAGCGACATTGTTACCATTTTTTTATAATAATGTGGCGAAAATGCGATAGAGCACCTTTAAAATATGCGGCTCATGCCCTTAATTTCTGAACATGTGTAAAAATCCCATAGAGTTTGCCCCCGTGCATTTCCAATGGAGAAATTGTATAGAAGGTTTTGGAACACCCTATAGTTTTGTGATACACCCTGTACAGAAACCAAGGTTAATGATGTCCAAAGTAGGGAAAAAGGCCAGAAGCCCTAGGGAAAAAGGCCCAGATAATATTAAGCCATAGAAGCAGGGTTGTATAGTACTCCAATACATTTTGATACATGATGGGTTAATAAGACAGGATTGGTCACGTGACCCTGGCTCGAGAGGGTATAAATACCGCGAGCTCACTGCACAACTTTTCAGTTGGGTTGGGGGGTAAGTGCGGGTCCACAGCACTCTCTCTCTCTAGGAATAACTATAAAATTAATGGGGAACCACTAGGCCAGTATAACAGAGCTTAGCAGAGAGAAAACCATCGGTTGTAACAGCAGGAACTACAATATAGCAATGCTGCACTGAACCGTATTTCGGACTGTCGTTTCAGCACCAGCCTCCTTCTTGCAACTGGTAGTCTTTGGTACTAGACCCTGTGAATGGGTTGCTGTATGGTTGATTTGGAGAATGATATGCCTGGGTTTCTAATGCGCCTAGTGAGTCCGAATGCACGTATATTACATAGACGTGGTGTATGAGATACATGTACATGCAGGCTGCATATGAGAGCTATATGAACAAGGTGCTGATGTGCTGCTACACATAGTACACATTATACCTGTAGACACAAGAATTAAGGCTCTTGGACCGCTCCCCGGCTACGCTACAAAAAATTGGTGGCAGCGGTGGGATTTTGGGAAGATTTTGAAACAGGCAATTGTAGTATACAGGGATATACGTTGAGAAAAGCGTTTTGAAATCCCAAGATCCAGTGATACGAGCCCATACTATCACAATGGAGAATGTAGTTGGCAGTCCAGGCATGGAAAGCGATGAAATCATTTTTCAACCACAAGGCAGGCAAGATGAGGGAGGGCGTATCCTACAGCAAAGGCGGAGTTTCAAGATGTTCTAGCTATTATAAGACCATTTCATAGATGCGATTCAGGACCCTGATATCAGATTTGGAGTGTATAACGCTCATCCTACTTCACTTACGGAGGCTATTGGGGCTGCTGTAGAAGTTGAGGCTTTCCAAATAGCAGAGCGTAGGCGAAATTTCCCGCAAAGGAAACAGGTCCGTAACGTTAACGTTGGGAATAAGATGGGCAGTGTAAAACATGATGGAGCAGTCATTTCTTCAGATGCAGTGGAGAAAATTGTAGCTGCAGTTATGGCAGAGCTGTCAAAGGCAGGGGTGGCGAAAAAGACTGGCTTCCACAGAGATTCTGAGCCCACAAAAATGGGCGGGCGTTCATTTGGTCCGCCGAGATGCTGGAAATGTGGAAGACTTGGGCATTTGCAGAAAGACTGTAAGAGCCAGAGCCCCGGAGGTAGAATGCATGCACAACACGGTGGAACTGCAGAAAGTAGGCAGGGAAACTCAGCCCAGCCGAGTCCAGGGGTCGGGGACCGGCAGTACAGTGTTTACGCGCTTTTTCAGTGGAGAAACAGACGGCATCATTATACCTGTAGAATTCAATGGGCAAGAAATCCACTCTTTGGTAGATACGGGAGCAAATGCGACAATATTAAGTACAAGGGCGTTTGAGAAATTCGAACCAAATCAAAAGCCTGTATTACAGTGGACTGATGTAGACATGACCATGGCAGATGGGGAAACCAAACCAATACAAGGGAAGGGCAAAATGAGCATCAAAATTGGAAATGTCACCCTGCGTCATGACATTTGGATAGCTGACTTAGAGCCACAATCAATAATCGGGATGGATCTGTTAAAGCTTTGCAAATGTACGATTGAACCCAGTCAGAATATGGTTCGGGTTGGAGATGAAATTATAGATGCAGAGCAGCATGACTACCCAACCGTCTACACAGTGCGTTTAACAGAGACAATATGCATTAAGGCAGGAGAAGAAATTCGTGGAGAAATACCCACTATTAGTAGCTAGAGTACTAATAGGCACAGGCAGAGACGCAGTCCCAATAAGGATAGCAAACGTCGCTGAAGAGACACAGACGATATACAAGAACACTAGGGTAGCAACATGTCAGGAAGTAGATGAGGTGCTAGCCAATGACGAGACTACAGAGGAGTCTATCAGAACAAGCATGGACAGCACAGTCGAGAATGTCCCTGAATATCTGAAGGAATTACTGGAAGCAAGTACAGGAACACTCGATGCTAGCCAACGGGATGCAGTGGCCTCATTACTACACAATTACTAAAACATTTTCTCCACTGGCAAAAACGATATAGGCAGAACTGGAATTGTGAAACACACAATAAACACGGAAAGATCTGAACCTATCCGACAACACGCAAGGCGCCTGCCCATTCACAAGAGGGAGGATGCAAAAGAACAAGTCTCCGCAATGCTGAGGGAAGAAATGATAGAACCTTCCTCTAGCCCATGGTCGTCGCCAGTGGTGCTCGTCAAAAAGAAAGACGGATCAACTAGATTCTGTGTAGACTATCGCAAACTCAACGACATAACCAAGAAAGACAGCTACCCGCTTCTGCGAATAGATGACTCGCTCGATAGACTCGGAGGAACAAAATGGTTCTCGACTTTAGATCTGTCTAGTGGCTATTGGCAAATTGAAATGGATGAGCATGACAAGGAAAAGACCGCATTCGTAACTGAGGGAGGGCTATTCCAATTCAAAGTAATGCCTTTCGGACTTTGCAATGCACCAGCAACGTTCGAACGATTGATGGAGCAAGTACTACATGGTCTACAGTGGCAGACATGTTTGGTGTACTTTCATTAATAGACGATATCATTGTGTTCGGACAGACATTTGAACAAGAGCTAGAGCGACTCACAGAGGTATTTCAACGACTGCGTGATGCTCATTTGAAACTATCCCCCTCGAAATGTGTTCTCTTCGGGCACCAAGTCCCATTCCTCGGGCATATCATTTCTGAACATGGCATAGCAACGGACCCAAGCAAGATTACTGCAGTGAATGAGTGGCCGAGACCAAAAACAGTGAAGGAAGTCAGAAGTTTCCTCGGTTTTTGTTCTTACTACCGGCGCTTTGTGAAAGACTTTGCACGCATTGCAAGACCCCTGCACAAGTTAATGGAGAAAGGCGCTCCGTTCAGGTGGACGCAAGACTGCGAGCAAGCTTTCGAGACACTCAGGCGCGCCCTAACATCGTCACCTATCCTCGCATTCCCACGTGATGATGATCCCTTCATCATTGACACAGACGCAAGCAATGACGGAATCGGCGCAGTACTCTCACAAGTACAAGATGGCCAGGAACGTGTTGTAGCTTACTTCAGCCGTGCCTTGAATAAAGCAGAAAGGCAGTATTGTGTGACTAGGAAGGAGTTGTTGGCACTCGTTCAGGGAGTGAAACACTTTCACCCTTACATCTATGGAGCAGAATTCCTGATATGTACTGATCATGGGGCACTGCGGTGGTTGATGGGGTTTAAAAACCCGGAGGGGCAAGTAGCACGATGGCTTGAACTCCTCGGTACTTATAACTTTCGGATCCAGCATAGAGCAGGAAATTCGCATGGAAACGCTGATGGACTTTCACGTAGAGCATGCGTGGACTGTAAGCATTGTGAGCAGAAAGAGGCAAAGGACTTTGCTTCGGATGATGAGCAGGAAGCTCATGGGACTGATGTCCGGGTTCACAGTGTGGGGATACAGTCGGATCTGTCTGAGGACGCTCAGAACAGATGTGCTCTGGCAATGGTAGCTGGTGAGTTGGGCATGTGGCCGATGCTCAACGAAGAGACAGGCGTCTTTTCGGAAGGTTATGGCTTGGAAACAGGCAAATTATCGACCACCGTGGAAAGAAGTGCCACTGGAAGGACCAGAACTCAAAGCATATTGGATGCAATGGAACAGGTTGCATCTGAGGAATGGTCTGCTCTACCTTAGATGGGAAAGTGAAGATGACAGCGAACTCATCTGGCAACTCGTTGTACCTGAAAATCTAAAGGCAGAAGCATTGAAGGAGCTTCACGATCACAAAATCTGATGGAGACATACTGGGATCACAGGCAACAGGTCTGATGGACGAGACTGTGGCAGTGGTCGTCCTCCGTCGTTAATACGTAGTTAGCATTGTCCAAATTCGGATGAGGAGTGGTAGTACCTTTCACTGTATGCGGTTTAGCATACAGACACTGGTCCACACTCACCCAACCCAAATTGTATCCAGATTTATTTGGCTAATGTTGGTTTAAATAAGAATGAATAGATTGAGAAAAAAAATAACATTTTGGACTGATTTATAAAACGAAGCTAGCCCCACGTCCTGGCTAGCTGCTGAGAACCAACGACACAAACCTGGGAAATGCAGCAGAGGATGATCAACGACACACACACTGGTTTTGCAGCTGAGGATGATCGACCACACAAACCCCGGTGACTACCGTGCCCGTTTGAGAAGAAGAATTGATGAAGGAAATCTAAGATATTAAATAATGCATGTAATGAGACATAGAAGAAATTGAAGTTCTCGACGAAGATGAAGAATGGAAGAAGGGAAGAAGACGAAGAAAGTATAGACATCAGTCTAACTGTCGAATTGGATTGTTTTGAGCCTGTAAGCCCGAATCATGGAGGTCCCAAAATTATGCTGTTTGGAAAAGTTTGATTTTGTTCCCGGTTTATATCAATGAGAAACTGGTAGAAGAAGCAAATTACAGGAAAACCCAACTATGTCCTAACATTTCGGCCTGGGAATGGGGAGAAATGCCCCACCAAAATTCAAACTCCATGATTCAGGATGTATATATGTACACTTTGTAAATACATTGCAAGTTTGTAATCTGCAAGCTCTGTTGACACCCAATAGCTCATAGGGGAAGTACGAGATAATAGTGGGAATATAATTTGATATGTTTGATTTTTGATACAGTTGATAATGGAGAGAGTAATGACAAAACATCCCACACCAACCTCCAGGAGTAGGTTTCATTTTAAGGAGGGGGTAGTGTGGCGAAAATGCGATAGAGCACCTTTAAAATATGCGGCTCATGCCCTTAATTTCTGAACATGTGTAAAAATCCCATAGAGTTTGCCCCCGTGCATTTCCAATGGAGAAATTGTATAGAAGGTTTTGGAACACCCTATAGTTTTGTGATACACCCTGTACAGAAACCAAGGTTAATGATGTCCAAAGTAGGGAAAAAGGCCAGAAGCCCTAGGGAAAAAGGCCCAGATAATATTAAGCCATAGAAGCAGGGTTGTATAGTACTCCAATACATTTTGATACATGATGGGTTAATAAGACAGGATTGGTCACGTGACCCTGGCTCGAGAGGGTATAAATACCGCGAGCTCACTGCACAACTTTTCAGTTGGGTTGGGGGGTAAGTGCGGGTCCACAGCACTCTCTCTCTCTAGGAATAACTATAAAATTAATGGGGAACCACTAGGCCAGTATAACAGAGCTTAGCAGAGAGAAAACCATCGGTTGTAACAGCAGGAACTACAATATAGCAATGCTGCACTGAACCGTATTTCGGACTGTCGTTTCAGCACCAGCCTCCTTCTTGCAACTGGTAGTCTTTGGTACTAGACCCTGTGAATGGGTTGCTGTATGGTTGATTTGGAGAATGATATGCCTGGGTTTCTAATGCGCCTAGTGAGTCCGAATGCACGTATATTACATAGACGTGGTGTATGAGATACATGTACATGCAGGCTGCATATGAGAGCTATATGAACAAGGTGCTGATGTGCTGCTACACATAGTACACATTATACCTGTAGACACAAGAATTAAGGCTCTTGGACCGCTCCCCGGCTACGCTACAATAAAATTGTCTTCTTCATGGGACCCCTCCCCCTCAAAAAAATACATATATGAAAAAATAAAAGAGGACAAGAACGATGTATATTTTAGATGCCATCGTGCTATTTTTAATAGGCTTTCCTAATTTCTAGCTAGACGGTGGACATGATGTAAGTTTTTTTTTCGCCCTTTTCTTTCTTGCTTCAGGTTAAGGAGGCCTTATTAGATATCCTATCCGCCTGCTTATACTCGCCTGCTTAGAGTTCAATTTGTAGTTTTCTCTGTACTAACTATAATGTAAGACATTCAAAGGATGAAAACGTTGTATATCGCATCGATTCACCTCGATTTGTGGCTTGTGTTTGTAAGATTATTCTCCTCAAAACGGTACATTCTTCATGAAATAGAGTAGCTGTTTAATTCATGGATGCATCTTCTTTCTCCGAATCCTTAACGCTACCTTGATATTATGGACGATTACGTTATTTTCTGTGAATTTATACTAAATCAACACCTTTGCAGATGACCACTCCCCCTCCATATCATGTAAAGCAGGTGTGCACTGCAACATTCACCATTTTTTGAAATATTTTCTTGTAAACTTCATTTCACAGCTGGGTATTTTTCTAGTTGGTTGATCTGAATGTCCACATCATTTTATTTATTTTTTTCTAAGTAGGTGTGTACCGGTATGTGTTTCGCGGACAGGAAAACGAGGGTGTTTCGGCATTTTCGAAATTAATGTTTGTTTGATAGATACTTTATTTTCTGCAAATCAATATACATAAGTTACATAATCATGAAAATGCAGGAAATATACAAAGTAAATTCAATGCAAAGTCGTTTGACTTGCATAAACCACGATACATATTAAGTACATAATCATGAACATGTAGGACATATGTAAAGTAAATTTAACACAGTCTTTTGACTTGCATAAACAACGATATGAAAGAAATTTAATATACAGTATGCATGTCTATGCAGCAGTGATTCAATAAGAATAACATTCATAGTTAAGAAACGATTATGCAGAGGGCCGCCATTATAAGCATTGCTTGAAAAGATGGCCGGCCCGAGGAAAAGATAAGGACGTACTAAATTCGTAACAATATAAATTCTGCTGCGAAGGTAGCAGGGGAAAATAAACTCTGGTGTGTGATGGTGGTGGTGGTGAATGTATGTGCAGGTGCTTGAGGGTGCACAATAGCAGATAGGCTGGAATTTAGAATAGTGAAATTGGTTTACTGAAAGAGGGGACGATATGCGCTGTTGCTATCAGGAGACCAACATTAGTTATATAATTTATTTGTTTTTAGTTCATATTTGAAATATACTGTAATAAAATGTACTTCTTTAAGTTTGCTTTAAATGAAAACAAGGAGGCACACTGTTTCAACTCCTTAGGAAGAGTGTTCCATGTATCCGGACCTTGATGTCTAATCGACTTTTGAGCAAGTAAAAGCTTCGGATTACTTAAGTGAAAATCATGGGAACGACGGGTAGGGTATGAGTGAATATGGTCATTGGTTTCTAGGGTATTATGAAAAAATGGTAATGCATTTCGAGTGTGTTTATACATAAATATGGCAGTTAGGTATAAATATATATCATGGGCCTTCAAAGTTTTTAGGCGATAAAATATGGGGTCAGTGTGAGCCAAAAAATGTGAATGTGTGCATATACGAAGAGCCTTTTTCTGGAGAAGAAAAATTGTGTTCAATTTTGTTTTGCTACTGTTGCCCCATACAATATTACAGTACATTACATATGGTAAAAATAAAGTGTTGTATAACATAATTAAAGTTTGATCATTAATTAAATATTTTATTCTTCTTAAAACACCAGTTGCTTTAGATATTGCTGTTGTAATATTCTGAACATAAGTATTCCAAGTTAGATTGCTAATGTGGAAAGATCTCATGCACATTTTTACTGAATTTTGTTTATTCTTTCACAAACACTCACACACACAAACATAATTAAAGATATTGAACAGTTCAGGGGGTGAGGGAGGGCAACTGATGGGGTAATACTCTAGCAACTCTCCTTTTCCATCTCATATCTTCCTTATGCCATTATCTGGGCCCCATTTCATAAAAGTTGTTAGGATGGCAACTCTTGCTGGAATGGCAACTTCCCATAGCAACAGCCAATCAGGAGGCTAGATTCTTGTCGTTGTCATGACAATTGCCATTCCAGCAAGAGTTGCTTTCATATCAACTTTTTATGAAACGGGGCCCTGGACACCCTATCATACAACTAATTGGTCTATAGGTGGCGCTGTTCATCTTGTCGGTCTCGTGGGCCTTCTTTGCCTGGTGTCGGTCTCGTGAGCCTCTTCTGCGTAGTGTCGGTCTCGTGAGCTTTGTTTGCGTGGTGTCGGTCTCTGAGCCTTTTAAGCGTAGTGTCGGTCTCGTGGGCTTTGTTTGCGTAGTCTCGGTCTCGTGAGCCTTTTGTGCGTAGTATCGAACTCATGGGCTGTATAACTCGTGGGCTTATTTTACTTGATGTCGAACTCTTGGGCTTTATTTACTTAGTGTCGAACTCATGGGCTGTATCACTAGTGGGCTGTATGACTTGTGAGCTGTATGACTTGTGGGCTGTATAACTCGTGGGTGTCGGTCTCGTGACGTGCATCCTTTCAATTTACAATTTACCCTCCCCCTCGGTTTCTACCCATAGATTCAGATACCCATAGATACTCTCCCTTTATTAATAATTTCCCAAATATTCCGTCATAAATGTGTATACAAGATTTTTATTTCCATTCTTAATGAAAAGGCTCCCTCGCATGGAAGGAGTTGGGGGACAGTTGGGGGACAGCCCCTTTCATACCCTCCTCTCGCTATATCAGCATCCCCTCCATGCATTAATTATGGCTACACTTTTGGGGTGGACAATTTTTTCCCCAAATATTCCACCAAGAGTGGCACGAGATCATTGAATTGCAAACTATTATTAACTATCGCAATATCAATATTATTCTCATATCTGGAGGTCTTTGACCTTGTGTGTTTTTCATAGGTCAAAGGTCATGAAGGTAATAGCTTGTTAATGAATAGGGCCTTCCAATGCTCTCTAGAACATCATCATGTTTACCACTAATCAATGATGCCAAGCATCAATATTCTGATACTTTGAGGTTATTGATCTCTCAAGGTCATCAGAGGTCAAAGATAGAAACCTGTCTGTGCTCTTTGGAATATATGAAGACAATTTCGTTATTAAAAAGAGATATGGTTGTTTTGTATACATCTTAACCAAGTTTATCATTAAAAAATGACATCACACATCAATATTATGATATTTTGAGGTCATTGACCTCTAAAGGTCACCAGAGGTCAAAGGTACAAACCTGCACTCTTAGAAAGAAAAGGGTAAATCAACATTGAGAGGCGAGGAGTGACAGCGTTTTTAAAATGTTGTATTCACCCTTTTATCCATCTGAATCCAACAGTTAGATGTGCTAGATACAGCAAGAAAAGGGATGAATACAACATTTTTAAAACGCTGTCACTCCTCGCCCCTTTTAAAACGCTGATTTACCCTTTTCTTTTTAAGAGTGTGTCTGCTCTTTGGCATGTGAAGGCAATATTCATTGTAAAACAGATATGCTTGTTTTGTACATCTTAACCATGTTTAAAAACTAATGACATCACAGATCAATATTTTTGAGGTCATTGACCTCTAAAGGTCATCAGAGATCAAAGGTAGAAACCTGTCAATGCCCTGTGGAACCGGAAGATAGTTTCTTTGTAGTACAAAATAATGCATATTCAGTGCATTGTAACCATATCTATCATTCACAAATGCCTCCAAACATCAATATTCTGATATTTAAAGTTCATTGGCCTCTGGAGGTCTTCAGAGGTCAAATCAGACTTACCTTCCTATCTTAAAATGAATCTTATGGTATGTACTAGCACTGGTGAAAGTTTCATGCTTTAGTCAAAATTTGCACAATTCTCATGATCTTGAGGGATTAACCGCTCTACTAACACGTCTTATGGCGCGTTTACACCGAGCACGGTACGGGGCGCCAACGGGCCTGCGCATGGTTTCTGCTATGTGATGGTGCGCCATAAGAAACCATGTCTGGTTCTGTTAAAAAGAATCAGTAATCCGGTACAAAATCACCAAAAATGTAATTCTTATGTCAAAATCAAGAGCAACAAAACCAACCCTAGAAGATTAATTTTGTAACAAAAGTGATATTGTAACAGAACTAGACATGGTTCCTCCTGGCGCACCATAGCAAAACAAACAAACAAACAAACAAACAAACAAACAAACAAACAAAAAACGGACTGTTGCCTTTACCGTGTTCGGTGTGAACGGGCCTTTGCTGTTATGAAGCACATTATATTCGCTCGAGGTTTATTGTTTCTCAATCCCAGAGACTATAAAATGATATTCATTACGCCCAACAATGTACTGATGTGTTGTCATACTCCAAGAACAATCACGTAAGTCTGAGATTCAAGAGTTATTCAAAAGAGAATTGAAGCCACCTGCCCCAACTCCCCCCTCCCCCTTTGTTCATAACCTAGTTTGATTCGAACTCATTTATATATATATATATATATATATATATATATATATATATATATATATATGCACTTTCTCCGGGTATAACAACGAATAAAACACAAGCCAGACATAATAAAACATAATACAAGCATCGTTAAAATCATGAGGGGATATAAAAGTCAATAAAGACACATGACTGTGTGCTATAGTTACTTTTACACGAACAATAGACGAATGATGATGAAATTTAAAAGACTATAAAGATTTTTAAAAACGTGTGCACTATATCACGTGTAAATGAGATGAGCAGAATACAGGATACAGCAGTTAAAAGAAACGCTTAGACAGAGAGGTCGTCCAGCAAAATTACAGCCGGCGTCGTACAACCTGGCTACGCATGTTGTGATCGGAGAGCATGTAATGGCAGGAGAAAACCTTAAATTAATGGTCATCTACCTTTATAAATGGGAGCTGTCATGATATGACATATTTTGTATTTGTCACGTAATAATTTGTCTCATTTTATTAATGTTTATCATGTAGCTCATGTAAGAAATTGATGTTATCGCAATGGTTACCAAAGAAGTGCAACTTTAAAGACAAAAGCGTGCATAGGATGACCAAATAAGGAGATTTTGCGATGCACAAGGAAAGTAAAAGACAGTGTTTTGGAATTAAATGTTTTTAGGATGATAAGACCCTATGTGACGTCAAGATACGAGGAAAGGGTATCCCTGATAGTATGTCTCATACTATCTGGAATGTGGACGTCATTCATGACGTCAAACACAAGTTTCTAGCTGAGTCAAAACAGGACCATTTCAAAGAAATCCTGGTTTCCGTGGACAGGAAGTGATGACGTCAAGCGGAGGCTTGACCAATGCAAAATGAGATACTCAGGAAAGTTTTTACAGGCAGAAAACTCCAGCCAATTAGAAAAGGGGGCAGGACTTCTGTAAAAACTTTCCAGGAAGTCACTTCATTTAACTTATTTTACATGGAGACCTATGGTCCAACAAATGTATATATGCAATGTTTAGGCGCAAAATTCAGATGCCATACAATTTGCGGAACACTCAGGAGCAGGCTATGTTACTTCGAGATTGCGAAGTTAGAGAGTAGCAGAATGTTAGTTGGAATCAGTGTGATTCAGGGATTGTTGTATTTCGGCTTGGATGGCCTGACCGTCCAGAAGAGAATCTAGGAGGATTCGAGTTTAAACACCAACAACTGTTGTAAGTACACAACCATTTAATTGAAAGTTGTTTTAATTTCTATTAAATTCCCGATATGGCACGGTATGTGTGAAGTTTGTATGTCAAACCGAATTTTAATTGCACTGTGGAAGAAATAGAACCCAGAACAAAGCTTAGATTTTAATGGGCTGATTTATCATCCCTTACCCAACGTTGAAAGATAATGATACATTGTGAAACATTATAGTGGAAATTATGTGTGGTCAATGAGAGGGAATCATAAATGTGTTTTGTTAAAGCCTTATGACTAGAATCAAGAATAACAAAGGACCACAAATTATAAGGGAGGTATTATGTTATTAAATTAACAGGGTGTTTAGGGTTCCAGAGAGGACCAAGTTTAGGGTTCCAGAGAGTACCAAAGTTTGGGGTTCCGACAAGGATCGACGTTGGGAAGCGAACGATCAGAAAGGGGAGACGACCCGCTACTTCAGGCAGGGCATCGTCGACAGCCTAGAGCAACCAAGCACGGGAGATTCTAGAATTAACCGAGAAGAGCACCCAAGCTCAAGATCAAGTCAAATTGGATATCTGTATTCAAGTTTGTACTATGTTATTATTAAGCTTGTAAACCATCACAACTTTGAGACCAGTATGATTAATATCATTGATTGTTATATTGTAAGAAAACCGTGTGATTGGCTACTTATTTCGAGGCACATGAGTTGCGCAAGTCGGAAGAGTTGATTGAATGAATGGTCTGCTGACAATCTGCTGCATTAATTGGAGAAAGTCAGCCTTTGGCTATATAGAAAAGATCCCAGTCGCAGGGAGGACTTTCGTTCCCCACATTCTGAGGAAAGTACCCAGTGACAGGAGCATTTTTCCCCCATCCATTGTATCTCCCTCTGCTTTCCCCCTCCAACAAAGGGCAAAAACAAAAGCAAGAACACGACACAAGAATCGACATCCACATTATCGCTACTATAATGGGACAAAGCAAAGACAACAACATTAAGTTGTTATCATCATGACTCTTTTCTTACTGAGATGAATAATGAAACATGTGTTTTAATCTTCCCCGCTCAGCGCAAAAAGCATCTAGAGATTTTGTGGAAACTACTGCTCGTCTTCATACTGTCTCCCTTGACCTCAGTGACTCTATAGGTCCCCTTTTTAGCTTTTATAGTTGATTTATTTTTCTTGTAACTGGCAGAATTAATGGGTGATCCTCCTTCAAGAGATGGTTGCAGTCTGCTCTGGTTCACAAAATTGGCAGGGCTGAAAAAAATATTCATACACTATCAAGCGTTACGCCTGTTTATAAAGAGAGCTGCCTAAGCATAAACTGTGATATACGGTTACCATTTGACGGTGAGCGCTAAAAGGTTTCACGAAGAAATGGGCAAGCTGCCTTAATGAAGTGAATGGTGTTTGAATAATCAGATGCAATCATTATTTCAATAGCAGATGTGGTGTCGCCAAGGTGACGAGCTATGGTCATGTGAGTCTTCCTATCCAATCAGATTCTTGCACTTTTCTTTTGCATGACTTGTCAAGGCGACGCTTGTGGGCAATTGAGGGCGTTCTACGATATACTATAGTGCAGTACATAAACGCTATAAATAGTCCCTTCATGTTAAAGGGACTGTACAGTACTGCTTGAGGTGGGGATTCGTGTTTTGAACATTCCTAAGTGAGATAATGAGAAACCTCTTATGAAACATGAAAGAGAATGTAATTTTAAGAAGGATTGGTTTTTGATGAAAATTGGTTTTAAAATGGCCGAGATATCAAAAAAAAAAACACAAAAAAAAACCCACGATAATAATGAAAGGCGACAGGCCACGCCTTTTATTAGGATCTCTTTGTTTCACCTTGTTTTTGGATATCTCGGCCATTTCAAAACTGATTTTCATCAAATAAACTTTTGATACCCAATTAGAATTGCATGCTCTTTGACATCTCATAGAGTGGTTTCTGAATATCTCGCAAAACGTTAAAAGCTATATCCTCACCTCAACCAGAACTGTACACACCCTTTGATATAGAAGTGCCAGAGTCATTCATGCACGGAGTATGACCAACCCGGTTTCAATGGGGTACAACATGATATCTTTCCAATGCTTGCCTAACAAAGCATCATGCCGTCATATTGGGACCCACTGGAGCAGAGATGGCCAAACTTTGCGTGAAGGTCGCACTGGTGGATGCATAGGGCGGTGACACACTTGCTCCTGCGACAATATTGCTCCCGTCTTATTTTCTCCGGGGACTTAAGGTTAAGATTAGGGTTGTGATAGGGTTTTAGGTTTAGTTTGATGTGAGGAATGGGATTAGGGTATACAGGGTTCTGTATGTGGGTAGAATTTATGTTTGGCTTACCGTGAAGATATTTCATGGGAGCAATTGTCGCATGAGCCAATGTCATTTACCCATGCTGGCCAGCTGCTATAATATAATACATTTCCAATACTTAGAATCCAGTTAAAATCCATTATAGATTTCTGTTATGTGAGGCAAGCCTCGAGCAAACTTTTTGGCTGTCAGGATCAACCCCATCAATTTGATTTTATCTCATGTGTATTTTTCATCCAACATCTAAACATCTGATTCAATCGAGGCTATTCGAATGTACGAGGTTACCTTCAATTTAATTTTGATTTGATTTGATTGATTTATTCACAATTCAGATAAAGCTATTGTGTCACTTACAATTTCATGATCATTAGCAGCAATTTCAACTTCATTCATGGGAAAGGAAAGAAGAAAATGTGCAATGGAAAGAAATTATCACGATCTCGATGTTTTAAGAGACCCAGGGCATACCAGGCAAACGAGTTTTTCTTCTTATTTATCAAAAAAAAAAATTCAACAAACTTCAACATTTCATAACTTCCTTATCTTTGATCCGATTTTGATGAAAATATTATTTGTTGTGCCTGCACACTGTTATTCTTCTTGCAAATTAGTTATTTTTCATTTCTTACGTTTTATTTGTCCCTGAAGTAGCGGTATAAAGAACAACTAATGGAGTCTTAACCTTACTTATTACTAATGCGCAGAAAGATAATCTATCCCATTTCAGAGGGCGCTACAGATGATGCAGGACAAGTGGGTGAAATGCATTATTTAAGATTAGGTAAAGTCAAAGACTGAAAGCAGAAGTAAAGTCATGGAATGATGTGGTTGTTTGTTTGTTAGTGTGTTCGTTTTTATGTTGTTCGGAACCTAATTCATGGATGTCTTTTTTTTTTCCTTTTTCTTTTTGAATAGCACGAAATACCTGATTATGTTGATAGAGCTTTTTATCAGGCGGAGCTGATAACGTATAAGTGACCAATGCATTTGCTATGTGCCCACTATTTACTGCTTAATAATCAAATGTCTAATAACTTCTCAAATTTGAATTGATGTATAATGAACAATGTTGTGAGAAGAAATTTCCGGACCGGTCTATGCATGCCAAATTTTGTAGCTTCCGGGCATCCAAGAGCCATTTAACCATATACGCACCTTTTGATTCCCGGAAAAGCCAAACGTGCCCTCCTTTCACACTTAATGATGCCGGCCATCAAAGTAATTACATTTGAATTTGTCTTTGCAGGGTGAGAAGGCCTTTCTATTGTCCAACAAACTAACGTGATTGATGATACAACCTCGCCATTTTGACAGACGAACGGCTGCTTGTACGATTGAGCTTGATGTTAAAGGACAAGTTCACCGTCATAGACCTGTGGATTGAGAGAATGCAGCAATAGAAGACATCAGTGAAAGTTTAAGGGAAATTGGACATTAATTTTGTTCCAAAGTTATGAATTTTTGAAGTTTCCACTCAGTCACTGCTGGATGAGGAGACTACTACAACTTGTGATATCCCATTTTTGAGATTCTGAGGCTGCCATCACTATCAAGCATGTGCTTAAAGACGGCAGGCTCCTGCATGTTTTTTCTTCCTCTTTATTCTGAAACAAGTGTATCCTCGATTTCTTTGATCTCATTGCTAATGTTTGTACCTTAAAGATTTTGATTATGATATTATGAATGTAATATCGTTTTTTCCTATTCTGTTGCCAGATACACGTGTTGTCATTTTTTTTCAATATATGATTTCCTTGAAAAAAATGCAGAAATAAAATCGAACTGAACTGAACTGAACTGTGTTGAACGATATAAAGAAAATGTAAAGAAAATTCAACACTTTCCACTTTTCTCGCATAACAAAGAACCCTTAACTTGACTCTTTCAAAGGGTATGAGGGGATAATATCACCCTTACATGCGTCAGTGACAGTTCAAAGAAATTAGCACTTTTTTTCAACAAAAAAATAAAATTTTGTGAAATTCTCTATGTATTTTCTCTATATCGTTCTACGCATTTGACATCATACACCGTACTATAGTCTTCTCATCCAGCAGTGACTGCCCAGATACTTTAAAAATTCATAACTAATTTGAACGGTTTCTGCGATTTTTCCCCCAAGCTTTCACTGTCTGGTGTGTGCTACTAGTATTGATGCATTCACCCATACAATCCACATGTATAAGACGGTGGACTTGTCCTTTAATATACAGATAAACATCATCGGGGCACAACGCACACATCACTTTAGATCGCACGCCCTCTCTCTGCACTGATGTTTACTCAGTGGGTGGCAAAACTCATAAAATAGTTTATCTAATTTGTGCAAAAATACCTGGGCACAGTCAAACTCATATTCAATTCAATTCAATGTTTTATTTCATTTTTCGACAATAAAGATATGAACATCACTTTTTTGATAACAGAAATTAAGGTGCGTAAAGTATAACATGAAAGAATGTATATAAAATGATTGTACCACCTTATTATACACTATCATATAACTCAGGTGATTAGAAGTAATTATACAGTATGCAAAATTCGAAAAATGGAGGGACCCACTAAGAAGACATGCTTGTGACGAATGTCCGTTGCATTTCAAATCATTTTCTTAAAAACTGTATTGGAAGTATATATTCTGATGGTGTACCTTCAATCTGACATTGCTTTACATCTTTACTTCGTGTACTTTTCATACTTTTTTTTTCTGTGGGCTGTACTGCACACACTGTATACGCATTATGTACATTGGTGCATATGATCCATAAAATTATGTCGACGATTTAAGATGTTTATTTCTTTATGTATTCTTTTATAAGTAGGGTAGTTCCAGTAAGAGCCACAAAGGCGTACTCTTGCAAGGGAGCCCCGTGTCAATATATCTTATAAATGGACAATCAGAAACAACAACAACAAAACCGAACATATTATTTAATATGATACAGTGTACTAAAAGTTGTTATTTTTCTAATACTGTATTGACAGTGGAATGAAGAAGAAAAACTGAACTGAACTCAGCTGAAGGTTAAGCTTGATAGCCTGTATCTTCAGCCTTTATCGATCTCATTATGACGCTAGTTTACCATCAGAAAAAAAAAAGAAACAAAACGAGATGTACTTTACACCCTCTATTCTACAGCCTAAATCATAGAGCTACAAGATCTCCTATGTAGCTCCATGACTAAATGAAAACACTGCTAGATTGCTTTGAGAAGAGAGCATTGACAGTTTGTTTTTGAGTATAATTATATGCGGATTAGCTCCGTGTTTGGGTTCTTCTTGTTGTTGTTGCTGCTGCTTCTGCTGCTGTAATTCTCCTGCTGTTGTTTCTGCTTCCATCAATTCATTTAGTGAAGTGATCGATAGGAACAGAGAAGAGAAAAGAACCCAACAACCTGTGGCAATATTTGTTAATAATATATAATAGAATGGTTTTAGCGGGCACCTTCGTCCGAACTAGCCGAAAAGTAATTTCCGGATGTCACGCTGTGCAGTGCATTTTATCGAATCACGACGGTCGTGTAATACCGCTGGGGGCCAAACTACTTGTTTATTTAGGATGTTTACGATCAAATCCATTCTCAAATACTGCCGCTATCTGGTTTCCTAAATCTCCCTCGCCAGAGAACGAATTTCAGTCTATTGTCAATTTTTGATGGCCAGATAGCCCAGTCAAGGCAAAGTTTATCCAAAGGTGGCTTTACTCCAGTAGGCCCTACTTGTCAAGATTAGATGCACTATCAATAAATACTGTATGTAGTAATAATCTATACTGAATAACAAACAAATAAATGAATAAATAAATAAACAAATACACACGCACACATACACATACAACACACATATATACATTATATATATATATATTTATATATATATATATATATAAGTAACAAAGCTGCAACAAAGTTCATGCTGTATTCACCAACGGTTTATTTCTTCACCGTTGGTGAATACAGCATGAACTTTGTTGCAGCTTTGTTACTTATCTTTTTATCTTGCCAACACGTGGACTACCTTATCAACATATATGTATATTATATATATATATATTACATTGCAAATTCACGTATTGTGTGTGTATGTGTGTGTATGTGTGTGTGTGTGTGTGTGTGTGTGTGTGTGTGTGTGTGTGTGTGTGTGGTTTGTGTGACTGTGTGTGAGATGAGAAATTATTAATGCAAGATGCTGAAAATGTTTAACGGACACAGTAGTGAATGCTAGTAGATCATTGTGATCCCTTCATTTTTTTATATCTTAAACTCATACACTTGAATTCAACATAAATCTGTCTTCATGGATCCTTGTGAGTGTTCAATTGGTCTGGTTTCCAAACCCTTTGCCAACTGGACTCCGCGGCAACAAATCCACCTAAACCTACTCTAGTTTTCGACGTTGAGGGCGTCAACATTCTGTATAGCAAAATAATACGAACAGAGGGTCTGGACGCCAGACTAGTGCTCAATACAAGTAACACAGTATACATGTGGGAGGAGATAGGGGTTACACGACCCGTCCAACAATGAGAGCATGTGATTAGCTAGTGTAGTGATATACCACCTGAAGTCGGTTGTGTTTTTTATTCTGTCTGTGTCTCATCAATTGAGTGTTGTCATGTCGTTCTGATGACCCAACGCTCTGCTCTTTTCAGTGATGAAGTGAAACAAGAGTCATTAATAACTAAAAATTAATTTCGAAAATGTATCCAGCACAAGCAGAGACCAACGGTCAGGGATACCAAATCTGTTGAAAGAGGTTTGTTAATGGATCAAAGACTTACAATATTCACGTCCAATAAAATGAATGGCTGACAAGGCAAGTGAAAAAAAGTCAATTAATGAGAACGAACAAAAAGACAAACAGAATGCCTATATATTTCCATCGACAATACACCTGCTCTAGAACACCAAAAGTTAATCAAAACTTTACGAAGAGATGCTTCCGCTTTTCTTTTAAAACAAAAGAATCATTCAACATTAAAGGAGACCTCCGGACGATTTTCAGTGCAGTATATGGATAGCTATAAATTAGTTGTACTGGGTAGTGAGTTTCAGAATTTGTAGTGATTGGGATGAGGAATAGGAGTGTTTGCAAAATCTATAACAAATCACAACTAGAAAAGCACTCTGAGAGCGTAGACCTCCGCCAAGCATGCAGCTCATTTCCACCACTGATCTTGTTCTTCTATTATTTCCACCCATACGTACTGCATTGTGTGCAGAGTCGCCCGAATCCCAATATAGAAGCCTTTGTTACGTCATAAATCCTCAGCTGCACGGCGCGCCTCGCCCTAACAGAAACTAGAGCACGCACTTTAGTGCGCGCAAGCAAACCTCAAATGCGCGCAGCCTGAACTCGCAAGTTCATTGACCCTACCTGCTAAAATATAAAAAATCCTTCATAAATTCCCCCAAAATTCTCGGATCACTACCAAAAGTTAATCGTTTGGTACTTGTGTCATTCTCAACCTTTCCTGCAAGTTTCATCCCAATCCGTTCACTACTGTTTGAGTTATTTTGCGCACGGACAAACGAACGAACGAACGAACGAACAAACCAACAGTAACAAAAACATAACCTCTCCCCCCTTGGCGGAGGTAATAAACAAGGATGATGACTGATATCCTCGCTACAAGAATACATGAGTAGGGGCTCAAGGAAGCAGAACAAAAGAAGAAAGCATGCATAAAGGCCGTGTCACACCTTTCCGGGCAAGCTATGCGGGCTTGTTGCGAGTAGGGATTTTCCAGCACGTAGGAGAATTTTCTGCGGGCGGACAAGAATGTTTGCGTGTTTCGCACTTGTGTCTTAACTGCTAGACGCGTGAAACTTACCGTCTACTTGCGTGTAGTCCGTGTGACCCGCGTGAGAGCTTTGAAACCGATCCGCTTTCTGTCATCATACGAGCGACTTATGGGTATTATACTGCGAAGTACCTGCGTTGGAGTTGCCTGCGAGGTGCTGCCGGTAAGGGTCTCCTAATGGTGTTCTGCGTGTACCTCTGCGGGCAAATCCCCGCGACTAACTCGGAAGAAGTTTTGAGCATGCTCAAGGCCTTGCCATACCGTATCTGGGGAAGTTTTGCGGGTTAACTTGATGCGGGGAAACAGATTTGCTATATACCCGGAGCTCTCCGCAGTTGGTCCGCACCTGACAGTACCTAGCGCGTATCTCGCCCGTAGTTGCCCGGAGGTGCGCACGCAAGTCCAAATTTACCCGCAGCCAAGTTTTGAGCATGACCAAAACTTTTTCCGGGTAAGTCGCGGGGATTGCCCGCAGAGGTCCACGCCGCAGAACGCCAGTAGGAGGCCCTTAACGGCAGCACCTCGCAGCAACTCCCACGCAGGTACTTCGCAGTCCCCGTATGCGGCCAAGATAATAACATTCTATGGGACTTCTGCCATTCCTTCAGAGGAATTCCTTCACTGAGTTGTCAGCCCCCATAACACGCGCCTGGCACGCAGGTCAAACAGAATAACTGCAAGTAGACCTTAAAGCCCAAACAAAGTTCTGGTAGGCCTGCAAAAGTTGTCAAATTTCGCTCCCAAGTGTGAACGTATGCTTAGGAAATGTGCAGGAGAACGATGTTATGACAAGATATTCGATGGGTAACGACGAAAATGCGAAATATTAACCAAAAAGGTTCAGTCTCAGAACTTACCCGAACGGGGTCAGGCTAAACTCGGACTCGGGGATAACTCGGCTTCGCTCTGACGGCGGGGTATGAGTTGTAATGGTTGTCCCTCTGATCGTACAGTGTTGTCCTAAATGGGAGCGGCCTGTATAAACTAGCGCTTCGTGTTCTGGCTACTCGCAGTAATGGTCCGAGTTGTTACAACGCGCGCATCAAAAACCTCTTTTGCGCGCATGCAAAATTAGTGTGCGCCTATCAAGCACCTCTAAAACAATCAAAGGCGCTTGATAAACAACAACAAAAACTCCAAAGACCGCGCGTCTCAGCAACTGAGGACCGCGCGCTGTCATTTTTGTTTTGTTTGTACAGGATTACGTTAGCACGCACTTTCCTGTCCATTCAGTTAGGCCCCATATGGTATTATGCAGTGGCCAGTAGAATGTGGCGATCACGAACTGCGTGTGAATTGTCTGAAGTAGGGTCGAATTTTTCCCGAGACCGAGTTAGTCTGGAGCCTTCTGGAATAAAAGTCGGTTTTCCTACTATTATTATTTTTCTCAAAATACTCCAAACCGACTCATCATTCCGGCAAACCGCGTCAGCCAGGTAAGTTTCTTAGTGGACTCTTTCGATATATTGCAAGAAAAAATGAAATGGTGCTAGACGGGTTCTCAAGCACTTACCGAAACTTAGTTTTCACTTTAAAGTAGAACGCGTCCAGCAAGTAAGACACATGAACTGACTCGCCCAAATCCTTGTCCGCCCTCAGAAAATTGTCCGGTATGCTTGAAAATCCCCACTATCAACAAGCCCGCGTAGCTTGATCGGAAAGGTGTGACAGGGCCTAAACATGGTTGCGGGTAAAAATATTGTCATCATCTTAGTTCGGTGTAATTTGTTCTAAGTTTTTCAGAGTATTGATTTCTCTGCTCAAGGACCACAATAAATTACACAAATCTATACATGGAGCTGTTGATTTATGTACTACAGGATGTGAAATTGAAGACCTGAATATAAGAACGACCCAAGTCCAATTTTTGGCCAAATTCAGTTTGACATGGGAAATTGTAGGTTATGCATGGATTCATCTTGTGTATAAATGATAAATCCTAATTACCCCCGGAAGTGCCTGAAATGAATGAGTTGAATTTTATATTAATGTAAGAATGAAGGACTTGGGTCATTCGTACATTCATATGATAGCGTCCTCTCTCATCCTCCTCTCATCTCTATAGCAGAATATCATGTATAATGAATCAAAGAACGACCCAAGTCCACCACACAAAATGGCCTCTCCACAATTAATGTAAATGTTAATTGTCATAATAATATATGTTCTAATTTGTATATACAATGTTGCCTTCCCATCACAGTTAAGTAGAATATTATTGGAGAAATAAAAAAGATATGAAGTTTTTTTTTAGTTTACTCGAAATGGTCTTCCATGGACTTGGGTCGTTCTTATATTCATATACTCAATTATTAAAATCGTTTGGAATGCCCCTTTAATTACTTTGAACCTAGTTTACAGGACATGGAGGCAAAAGAGAAGGGAATGGGATAGTATAAGAAAGAAGAGTTGAGAGTTTACAATAGTGCGCATCGTTCACATCAATGTTCTTCGTTGACTGGGATTCGTTGAAAACACAATACCTCCCCCCCCCCCTCTCTCTCTCTCTCTCCTTCTTTATATAGAAAACATCTTTATAATATTCTAAATGTCAGACACGCTTCCTGCGAAAAGGTCATCCCTCACACTGTAAAGTTTGCCTAAAGTCGAGCCAGAAGGTTTGACCGGCCAAACAGCAACGCCATAGAGATGTAGAATAGCATGTAATAGATGGAATTAGATGAGGGGGAAAAAACGTAACAAAAAAAAAAAAAAAAAAAACTCATCACGTCAGGTGTTAAGGTCCGGGGTTTCGGCCTATTTGTGATTATTTAAACAGAATGTCGCGCTACTTTGAATTCGTTCAGCTCTACAAAAGAACGGCGATGTTACACTTCCGAAGGCAAACTATTTACTTGTCCCATTGTCTCATTACAGGACACGCTATTGCTAATGATCACATTGGTTTTAGGATGCAACTGGCTTTATTTCAGTATATCTTGATAAATAGAACACATGCGGTGCTAGTATTATGTGATGGGAACCATTAACTCTTATGTTTGATGCCGCCCAAATTGTTGCTGAGAGCTTTATTAGAGAGAGTGTGTGACGAAAGAGAAAAACAGAAACCGAAAGAAAAAAATGTACTCTTTAAAAAAAAATGAAAATATTCACTCTTAAAGGAGTGAATTCAAAAAAAGAGTGAATTTAGAGTGAAATTGGGGTGAATTTTGAGTGAAAATGTTCATTTTCACTCATTTTGGAGTGACCTCAAGGATCACTCGAAGTTTTTGGAGTGATCCCTGAGGTCACTCTAAAACGAGTGAAAATGAACATTTTCACTCAAAATTCACTCCAATTTCACTCTAAATTCACTCTTTTTTGTATTCACTCTTCTTGGAGTAAATATTTTCACTCGATTTTTTGTATAGAGTATTATACATTGGAAGCGAAGAGACGGGTGTGTGTGTGGGGGGGTGGTGTGGTGGTGGAGGGGGAAGAAAGAGAGAGAGACGGAAATAGTGAGATAACGGAGAGGGAGAGATAAAAAAAAAATAGATTGAGAAAGGGGAGTGAAAGACGGTACAATACATGATTCGTACACTGTAAAAACATCGGTGTTAGATTTAACAGCATGGGTGTTCAATTTAACACCGATTAAGTGTTAATAGAGGACCATACCCACAGGTGTAGAAAATGTATTGTGATGGTGTTGAAAAGTGTTCAGCTGGCACTTCGTGGTGTTGATTTGACACTGTATCTGTATGGTGATATTTTTGACATTGTGCTGGTGTTAATTCAATAATGGCACCGCATGGTGTTGATTTGGTATTGCTGGTGTTAATGTCAATGGAATAACACCCGTCCAGCTTCAACAGGAGACCACACCAACTGGTGTTGCTGTGGTGTAAATGTGTTTACATATTTTTTCAAAAATCAAGTACTTTATCGGAAAATTCTTGATCGTCTTGTTAAAGTTCAAAATCAACAAGAAGCGCAGTTTCTAAGAAACTCTTCAAAAAACAATTGTATATTTTGAAATGACACTCAGAGGTGTTAATCTAACACCATAAATGAGCACCGAAAATTTAACACCAGCTCGGTGTTTCATATTTAACACCGGACTTTTTGCAGTGTATCGGGAACGTGAGCGCGTGTGTAAATCTGTGTTTTTACAGGCTTGTGTTTCCGCATGAATGAGACTGGGTGTATGTGGATACGATATACTTAGTGCAGTGTAGTGTGTATCATTATGTTGCTGTTGGCAAAACAATTAAGATTCAAGACAGGCAAGTACAAAAGTTGAAAAAAACAATACAGAAATTAAATTGTGATTTGGTTTGTTTTTGTTCGTCTAAGTATGGCCAAAATGACCGAGACTGCATCTTATTTTTAGGAACAGGTGTTTAAGCATGAGTCACTTGTTTACAAACAAGCCTGTATGGCTTTCTGTAGGCAACATTTGACCTTTATCTTTTATTATCTTTATTATTATTATTATTATAGCTTTTCCCTGTCAATTTCATAATTTTGTCATTCAAGTACCTTTTCCGAGCATTCGATTTCAGGCATTCCACGCTCGCAGCACTGAATCAGCAATCAAATTCAAAATCCGGTCATTCGAATTCACTATGGGAGCATTCAAATTCACTGTCGGAGCATTCAAATTCACTATCGGAGCATTCAAATTCACTATCGGAACATTCAAATTCACTATCGGAGCATTCAAATTGAAGAGAGGAGCACGCATTTTATCAATGAGCAGTCAAATTCATGTCAAGCTGGCGACGGAATCTCGTCGGTCATTCAAATTCGTGAATAGGCAACCATGTTCCAAATAACTGCATTCAATTTAAAAGAAGTCCTGAATTTAGTTAGTTTATGGGTCGTGTATGCATGTGTTTCTCATTCGGCTTTGAATATATTGGGATTTATGATGATTATTTATTTTGCAGTAGAGGTCCACCTGTTCATTGACAATTTCGAACTCGCGCTTAGCAAATAGAAATATACAGGCACATGTCCCTCGGATTGGACATAAAATGGAGGTCTCATGTGTAAGAGAGTCACAACTCATGCACGTAAAAGATCCCACTTCATTTATTCATCGCAAAGAGCAGAACATCAAACTGGACCCCATATTATGGAAGACCAGCATTTGCAGCTGAATATGGGTTATCCAGCCATCTTGTTTGATGGAAAATGAAACAAACAAAAATTAGGCACTGTATAGGCCTACAGACGAGCATAATACGGAGGGTTGGTTGACACTTTCGAGGAAAAAAAAAAACAATTTCGACTATATTGAAACTGATACTTTAACATTTTATACGTGTTGTTTGTTGTGTATTGCTATCTTATTGATTTACTTTTGTGGGACTATGTGAGATCATTGTGTGTCAGTTTGTCTTTGAATTGATGAGTTGTCATTATCATGATTATGTGGTTGGTGTTGGGGCGTTGTCAGCATGCAGTATCACCAAGAAATATGATTACTAGTCGTTGTGTTGTTTGGATGCACTGCTGATTGGACATTGCAATTTGAAATTTATTGAGATGAAAAACAAAGAATTCATGAACAGAGAACAATGTAGAACCTGTAAACAACCATAATTACACTATATGCAAGCCTTTATTGGTTGTGTTGGCCCTTTTCCCTTTCTTAAAAGTCTACTCCATTTTCCTCGTTAAATTGATCGCACGAAGTAGGAACTTGCTCGCCTAAAAATGAATTTGAACGCTCCAAACAAGCTCATTGGGACTATCACGTGACTATCGCATGGATTTGAATGCACGAGTATAATAGGAAAGTCGGTGCTCGCATTTTGAAATGGAATGCCCAATCGTGAATTTGATTTCACGAAAACGAAATAGATTGTTCATAAATGAAATTGTACGCTGCGTGAATTTGAATGCACATTAATGAATTTGTGTGACAAAAGTATGAAATTGACCGGGAAAACCTATACTATCATCATCATTCTGACTTTCAGCGGAGCAGCATTCAAATGCGCTAAGATTACTTCCATGCAATGATTATCAATATCACATCAATCATTGCCAATAGCTCGTCTGAGCTTTGGACAAATTAGGGCTCTTCTACGAGGCATCGTTCGATTAATGGAAAACAAATTGAGAATCATAATAAATATCATATCATTCGACTTTGACTCACATAAACACATTGAATGCGAACCCCCCCCCCCCACTTCAGCAACATTTCATTTAATTTAGCCTTCAAACTATTTCCAAGTTTGCTGATAATTGCAAATTTAATGAACCCATACGCTCGTCTGATAATTATATATGTATATATATATATATATATATATATATATATATATGAAGAGTTTGTTCGCAAAAACCGATAAGTCCATATTTGCCAAATGGAGATATTTGCTATTAAAGGTTAGGAAAAATAAAGAGAATAATAAGAAATTTTTTGCTTCTTTTGACCATAACTTCAAAAATGTACCTTTATGTAGTGACCAATATATCAATTAAAAGATATTGTTTTGTATCTTATGACAGAGACTGTACTTCAAAATCTTCAAAAATGGACTTATCGGTTTTTGCAAACAAACTCTTCATATATATATATATATATATATATATATATATATATATATATATATATATATATTACATAATTATATACATATATCATATATATATTATATATACGTTATATCAGCGACATTTCATTTAATTTAGCCTTCGCACTGTCTCCAAGTTTGCTGATGATTGCAAATTTAATGAACCCATACGTTCGTCTGATATATATATATATATATATATATATATATATTATGAAGAGTTTGTTTGCAAAAACCGATAAGTCCATTTTTGAAGATTTTGAAGTACGGTCTCTGTCATAAGATACAAAACAATATCTTTTAAATGATATATTGGTCACTACATAAAGGTACATTTTTGAAGTTATGGTCAAAAGAAGCAAAAAATTTCTTATTATTCTCTTTATTTTTCCTAACCTTTAATAGCAAATATAATAAATAAATGTTGATACTCTATCAACACTTGAGAAAGGGCGGCGAGACGCTCGAAAATTTGTGTGAAGAAATAAAATGTTGGTGAATACAGCATGAACTTTGTTGCAGCTTTGTTACTTATCTTTTTATCTTGCCAACACGTGGACTACCTTATCAACATATATATATTATATATAATTTTACTAATTTGCAATGTATACCGATTATGTATAAATATAGCCTAATTTCATATGCAATTGTGTCAATTTGACAATGTGAACAATGAGCAAACCTGAAGAATTGATAAAGAATAGATGAATAAATGAATGAGTGAAAGAAAGAATGAATGATGAATATGGAGGAATTCATGAGAGATTTAGTAACCTGAGCAATCAGCATCCATGAAGTTGACTTCATTTTTAAATCTTTGTCATTCAGCAACTGGAAATTTAGGTCCAAAGGCATTAGTCACTGGATGTTCAACAGTATGAGGCGTATAGTGGTCTTTCAGGAATGTTAAAATCATTGGTTGTGAACCACGAACAAGTACTTCTGTTGATGTACTGTCACTTTATATTATCAATCATGTACATGTATTTGTTATATTCATTCAGGCAGTCCACTTGATTTGATAATATACAGATCTATACATTTGTTCTTTGTTATATATGAAGAGTTTGTTTGCAAAAATCGATAAGTCCATTTTTGAAGATTTTGAATTACGGTCTCTGTCATAAAATACAAAATACTACCTTTTAAATGATATATTGGTCACTACATATAAATATACATTTTTGAAGTTATTGTCAAAAGAAGGACAAATTTTCTTATTATTCTCTTTATTTTTCTTGACCTTTAATCGCAAATATCTCCATTTGGCAAATATGGACTTATCGGTTTTTGCTAACAAACTCTTCATATATATATGTATATATATATATATATATATATATATATATATATATATATATAATTATATGCATATACATGTATATATATATATGAATGCATATACATGTATATATATATGATATTACATACATAATTATATATTACATATAGGTACGTATTCATATTTCTGTGTCAGTTTATCTGTCTGTGTTACGCGTTTATGCAGAGCTTAAATGCAAGAAATAGATACGCGCCGTTTTAGTTCTTAAAGTAGGTCATCAACAAATCGTTGAGGGAAAAGAGGCGGATAGAGATAAGACGGGAGCTTCGAACTAAATTTAAAATGGTTGACATATCATAATATGTCAACCATTATTCCCATTTTAATCATTTTGTCTTGTCTACGACACACCCTCTAAGGGGCGCTAATTTAGATTACTTTCGGTGACACGTTTACTCCTGATGCTGCGGACTCTGTGGAGTTAGGATAATGGTTGTTTTAAGGTTTTATGTTTAGTTTGATGAGAGAAAATGAGAAATACCACTTCACTTTTTTTTTCTGCAACATATTTGGCATACTAGTAGTAAGCCCTAAATATAAACCAACATACGTAGGCCGACCTTTGTGTTTTGAAATTTCCAAATATCCCAACAGAAGTGTGCACCAGAAGTCGTTGAATTTCAGACACTTCCGTTTGAAGAGTTTGTTCGCAAAAACCGCTAAGTCCATGTTTGCCAAATGGAGATATTTGCCATTAAAGGTCAAGAAAAATTAAGAGAATAATGATAATAAGAAAATTTTTGCTTCTTTTGACCATAACTTCAAAAATATACCTTTATATGTAGTGACCAATATATCATTTAAAAGGTATTATTTTGTACTTTATGACAGAGACCGTACTTCCAAATCTTCAAAAATGGACTTATCGGTTTTTGCGAACAAACTCTTCGTTTGGATTTATGTAAAAGCTCCCCCCCCCCCCTTCCGCTCGGTAGAAAAATCCACCTATATTACCAATCTCGAATACCCCCCCCCCCTCCTTTAAAAAAAACCAAACAAACAAATCCTGGATCACAGAACTGTTTCCTAATCAATTCGATCTCAAGGGCGTCAGGTAAAACAATAAAACCGATTTTGAATGGGTTAGTCGTCGTCGTTGATATGTTAAAAAAAAAAAAAAAAAAAAAAAATCATCTGCGTCTATTTGTGGCAGAGTTTTGTGGAAGGTTATAGCGCCCTCTGTTATCAATTTGCCTCCACCTCAAGTCCTCTCCGCCGTGCAGCCATGTGTGTGCACTACATTGTACACAGGCATTTTCTCGCCAAGAAGTAGCCGTGCTCCAGCTCCATGCACTAGCTCTCGCCGCAGCCGTGCCTGAGCCGCCCATCATACATGGCCCAGCAATTCGCTTCCTCAATATCTGCTGCTCAGCTAGCTGAGGTACTCAATGTGTATGCAGCTTGCTTCATGATGTTCCGGTTTGCTGTGAGACAAATGTAGAGAATCCTATCAAAGCGAAGGTGAGTATTCGTGAATAGATTTACATTTTCGAGCTCTGGCCTGGAACCATTAAAGTTAATAATCCACGGCACAGTCAATGTGGACATGTTGCCTAAAGTCTCCACGGCCACGTTACTTGCTGTGGCATGGCGAGCCGCACTACCGAGAACGAGCTGGCTGGGTCTCTTGCGTGTGCTCGCAGTGGGAGGTAGCGGGTGAAGCTCGGCTTGGAGGAGGCATATACAAGGGGGTCTATCTAGCTAGAGCCCTTATAATAGCCCTCCCACCAGGCCAGGCATACGTTTCGTCATAAAACCATTGTTATCTTTCATCTGATTTCATCATCAATAATCAGTATTTTCTTTAAACTCTTCCGGCAATCCTGAGTTTTAGAGAGCTAAACTAAATTATTGGCAAGTCACATGCATAGCTAGACAGAAAGATCCGTCTGTCCGGAGGACTCTTTTTATATTTTGCCATTAACGCTGTCCTCCGGAGGGGATCCGTGAAGCCAGACGCAGTCTCCGCGGAACATTCCCCGACGGACAGATACAGACCGATCTTTCGGTCAAATGCATAGCCAACTCTTCCTATATATAGAGTCTAGATGTAAATGTTAGGGCCCTAATTACTGTTTGGTGTTTAGTTGTTCAGACTGCCACTTGTTTGAAATTACACAAGCAAATTGAGTTATCTTCACAAGTTCTCTACACATTTTGAATGGGTTGACAAGTGTGCAGCCAAATCAAGAACCCTCATAAGGCCTAGTCTATATATGTCTTTGAGCCACTCAGCATGAAGAATTCAAATCACACGAAAATATCAACATTAATGGAAAATTCCAAATAAAAACAACTACAGAAAAGTTACCTACATGACAATGAGGAGCTAGATCAGGACACATTAAGATTTCTCTCCTATGACATTTCTTTGCCTTCTCAGATCGTTACATCTGGTGCTATCCGCCCGAGGTGATGCTACGATGTTTGCCCCCAGGGCAAGGTGCAGAGGGAGGGGTCTGCTCCAGCTGGCGTGGGTCAGTCTGCGATGGCACTCCACAGTGCGAGTGAGGTTCGCTCCCAGCCCTACGGGGTTCCTCCATCTTGGAGGTCTCCGCACAGCGCTCTACAACTTCATCTACGCCAAGTCCCATGGCGGGAAGTTTGTACTGAGAATTGAAGACACTGATCAGGTATTAAAATCTTGCATTCAAGTATCTGCAAAATTTTCTAGAAGAGAATATGTGACCCGCTACAACAAAATGATCCTAAAGTCGGGCGAGGTCGATTATTTGAAAATTGCATGACACAATTTCCTAATCTTTCTGCTTTAAATTGATATATAACACGTCTTTAATAAAAATAATCGGCTGCGGAGATATCGATGTTTAAATGAGAGCATGTCAAGACGTCTTGGAAATCACTGTTTCGAGAAAAGCGCCCTAAAAGTTCTCCTTGCGACGCAATCACAATCAAGAGACACGCAAGTCAGTATTCACCTCCGGACAATAGAAGTTAAGCCCTAGCAACCCCCGAAATGCTCATTCAAACACAGCGTCGGCGGTCTCCTCACCGACCAATCAGTGACCAGGATGTCAGGAGAAGCGGCTGGGCATAGCGCAACCCGCCCGCACGCACCAGTCAACTGGGCAGTGTGCGAGCTTCACGCTTCGGTTGAATAGCGGCAAGCAGCAAACTGACCAATGAGATTACTCTGGTCGTTGTTAGGGGCGGAGCCTACGTGTGGCGCTCAATCCAAATGTGCGAACCAGTTTCTGCTTCGTTGAAACGCCAAAAAACATGGCCCAGAAAAACGCTATTTTTTGGTCTTTCCTTTCATCATTTTGCTTCAAAATTTCGACAGATGATAGAAGACATGTCAGACTCTAATAATATGTCAAATTCAGAAAATCGTAAGTTTTGACCAATTTTGATGCTCTAACTTCAAACTCGATTTTCACGGCTTCGACCGTGCGCGACTTTCGGACCATTTTGTTGTAGCGGGTCACATATGATTTTTGCCATATTTTGATTTAATGAATGATGCCATGATGCACAACAACAATTAAATTTGCGCAAAGTCTTAAAAAACTACTCTACAAATTGCCACAAGATAGAGACTCGGCACCTATTTAATCAAGTGGAGTTAGCTGTATAAGCCAGTTCTAATTTCCTGAATGACCTTCTTTTAGTCCCAGTTGGTTCAGGTTAAGCACTTGGCCCATTTTCAAAGCGACATAGTCCATAAGCTTGCTCAATGAAATAATGTATGGAGTTCATGTTCAAACAGGCAATGAACTCTGAATCCGTAAACAAGGTGAACAGATTGGCCCATCATTTTAGCACTACATAGGAAAGGTATCCATGTCATTGCTCTGCATTTAATGCATTAACAAACTTTTTCTATTATAATTGCGTTGCCTAATACTGAGCTTTAATGAATGCTTCGTTGATGTCAGGTAGATGTTTTAAACATATATTACCCATATACAGTGTATGTTATACATATGATTTCATTCTGATTGATAGACAAGACTGGTACCTGGTGCTCTTGATAACCTACATGCCATGCTGGACTGGACTGGACTGCATCCTGATGAAGGTGATAATATTTCTAATCAACATGAGTTTTTTGTTTTTAGTTCCTTTTTTTGTACTCTTATTAATTGGTTCCTTGGGATGTGATGACAACAATGAAAATTGACTTGTTTGTAATAATATGCAATGTGGCATATATATTCATATTGAAGGACATTTTCAAGTTATGCTTTTGACCTTAACTACTCTTCCAACATGCCTGTTCTAAATTGGTTTCTATCAAATTAGACAAATGAAAACCTTGATATGATAACCAAAGTGGATCATTTATCTTTCTCCGACTGTTGTGATCAACTGCATCATCAAAAAATCTGCCCCACTTGCATTCAAAGATGGTAGTATATATGGAACTTCATATCTTATCATTGAGCATGTGTCTACTGAATGCTGAAATTTGCAGTGATGCAAGGTGACATGTGGTGATGTGGCTAACACCTTGAATTTTTTCGTCATTAGATACACATCGGGTAATGGGAGATGCGAGGTAATGCATGGTAGTCTGTTGTCCACCTTTTTATGTGGTTGATGCGTTCTGATGCAATGGACGATTTTTAGTAGAAACGGAGTGGGTAACGAAACCTGCGATGTGCTGAAAGTCTCAAATTCTTATTGGAAGATTTTGTGCATAATTCAGTTCATCATAAGGCTGTGTGGATGCAGCCTGGTCTTATATTTCATACAGCACTGGCATATTCAAAGCCGACCCTAGATGTATAATTTGTTGTACCACATATAGAATGGCTGTTAGATTAACAGGGCCTGCTGGAGACTTTTTCACTGCCAACATTATTCATCATCATCTTGGGTTTGTTTGTAATTCTGGCCTGTGTATAAAGTTCAAGTTACCAATTTCTGTCATTAATTTTTGGCTGTAGACCCAATATTCTTGTGATTCATTGTGCTTACAGTTGATACATTGTTGAAACAATTCTGTGTTCATATTTGGAAAAACTTCAATGTACAGTGCAATTATGAAAGTTTCCTAGTCAAGTTTTGCTCTTTTTGAATGGCACTGTATGAAGTAAGTTCTCTTGTCCTTCTTTTAACTCAAAGGACCCGTGGCAGGAGGCAACTACGGACCATACATTCAGTCAGAACGACTTGAGATATACAAGCACCACATCCAGACCCTGCTAGATGTAAGAGTCTCTTCTTCAATAACTCTGCCTGTTTAGAAAAAAAAAGGCTAAGAGCCATTAACTTGAATTGCTAAAATCAAATTTATCACAAGAGGTTTTGTGCTACTAGGATTTTTCAGTCAAAGTGTTAGAATCGCACCTTTGATCTGGATGAAACTCTTGAGAGATTTTTGGAAATTCAGCATTATTATCATATATTTCCACTTATAACTTGCCTTTTATAATCTAGTAGGTATCAGTATGTATTTATTGGTGTGTGTGCGTGTGTGTATATGTACTCTACACTAGCAGGAATCCGATTTTGACTTTTCTCTCAAAATGAGATCTTACATTCAGTGAAATATTGCTAGGCCCATTCAAAAAAAAGAGAGAAGTTGAAATAATCATTGTGTATTTCTTGCTGTCAAATTGAAGATTGCATATTTGCAGTGTTGTAGTTCATACTCGATTCAAAGTCGTATAAATATTTGAATCTTTAGAACTGTGTTGAATGTGTGTTTTACTTTCTATAGACCTGCAAGGGCCCTATAGTGCCTTTAAGACATGACTGATCTTCAGATCAAGGTGAATTTTCATGTGCACTTAGATCATTCGTAAACTGGAGAAAAGTTTTGTTCACCTGTCCAGTAAGAGCTGGAAGCCTATACCTGTGTGCATATATCGATTGAAGCACTTCAAGACTCGGATATTTACCTTTTCAACTTCAGAATGGCTCCGCCTACAAGTGTTTCTGTTCATCTCAGCGACTGGATCTCCTGCGCAAGGCTGCGATACGAAATGGCGAGACGCCCCGTTACGACAACAAGTGCCGTCAGGTGTCGCCGGATGAGGCGGACAAGCTCTCTAGGGAGGGGAAGAGCCACGTCATAAGATTGAAGGTATATCCATTCTATACAGCACCCACAAAAGATATTTACTATCTGATTGGTCAACTACTTGTCATGTGATATTTGCTAAAAAGTACTATTGTATGCTGTCACTTATTAGCCTGCAACTAGTCAAATAGTTTTGGATAGTACACTTTCAAATCATCCCTCTACATATTATACATATGGGGGTGGTGGTAGACCTAATATCCTCTTGTGCCCATTACATTGGTCCCTCTGAGTTTCACAGTGCATCCTACATTGGAGAGGGATGTTAAGTAGAGTTGCTTAATTTCACTGTATCTGCTTAAGTTCAGAAAGAAATGTGAAAAATGTCCATTTCAGAAACAAATAGGAGCTGTAATCTTAACGCTTCCTGCCAATTCAATTATTAGTAATAGATTTTGTGATTAGAGACTTTTTACAATGTTACAACCAAACAAGCAAAATGCAATATGAACACCAAATGACTTGTTCAAGATATGATTTTTATTAACCTTATGAAACAGAAACAGTCAGTGACTTGAAAAAATTGTAATGAAAAGATACGATACCAAACCAAAGAAATATGTTTCAAGGACATATGGATTAAGTTACCCTTCTCTCTCCCTTGCAGCCGTCTTGATTGTAATAAAGATTGCTTCTTGCAGCGATATGATTTGAGAAAGTTTTGTTGGTATATGTTTTCTTATTTTTCTATGTATACAAGTGTGAATAGATAGATAATGGCTGTGATATACTCTGCCCTTAACATGCATTGATTTATGAGATGCGTGGCATTTATCACAATTAAACTATTACCAATATGAACTTCGTAAATTCCACACTACATCTATTCCATATCTCAGAGGGAAGGAGCTCATTAGTGTCGTGTGGAATATTTGGCAGAAAAGTTGATTGTATTTGTTCCTGAAACAAAATCATCTCAAGAATTTTGAGAATTTCCTTTCCTCTTATTTTAACTTTTTTCTTGTTTTCCCCTAATTTTCACTCTCTCCATAATGCTTGTCTAGCTGAATCCTGGAGTTGAGCCTAATGAGGACCTGGTCTATGGCAGAACACTCTATGATGCAAGTCACATTGAGGGTGATCCAGTAAGTTTCACCTTTGACCTTTCACAAATGCCAAACATAAAGGTATTAAACATTATCAGTGTTTTCTGCAACATCCCCACGCCCATAAAATGAAATTCCATCAGTAGATGTTAATCTGTATTGGAAAAGCAAGTGACAAACATAGCTGAAACAACCTCAAGGTGTTGCTACATGAATAAAAACACTTGGTGAAAGTCCTGTTTATGTTTTTGCCAAATAATGCTTTTGTAGATTCTGAATTTGCAAAGAAAGTGCTGCAGCTACGCAAGTATACAGGATATCGTTGCAACATTGTAGTTGTATAATAGAAGTCCATATAGGGGGTAAGTTGAGTTTTTTTTTATTTGTTTGTTTTTGTATTTTGAAGTTCTAATAATTGTCAATTTCTTCTGTCACCTCTGCTATTTCTCTGTTTATCTTCTTCTTTTTTTTCAAAAAGTGATGGGCTTTAAAAATAACGAAAACCAATGTTCGTCAGCCAATCGTTTGGCTTTGTATCCTAATATCCCTGAATGGTGAAAAAAGGAATTTCTCATTATGTTGGGATATTCCTCCTACATGCTTATCTTATTTCTTTTTTTTTTTCTGCCACTCTTCAGGTTCTTATTAAGAGCGATGGCTATCCCACCTACCATTTTGCCAACGTGGTTGATGACCATCTCATGGAAATAACTCACGTCCTGAGAGGCCAGGTGAGATTGGAAGAGAAAGCAGCGGTCATCTGGTTTTTTAACGGTCAAGAAATAGTCCCTACCAAAGATTTTAATTATACTTCAAAACAACTGTAAACGTTGATATATTTGTTTTAATTTTTCACACTGAGAGGCTCAAAAACATATTTGCTGGCTCTTGTATTTTCGATGCACAATTGTCAACCCATTAAAACTGTGCAGAGAAAATTGTGAAGATATTTTTTGCAGGTTTTAGAATTCGCAAAATTCTGCATTTACGGTATAGAAGAAGTGGGGTAGTACAGCGCAGTAAATTATGTAGTGTAGGGGGCTCTAAATTCTTGAACAGGAGTCACATTTCTGGCAAGTGTTGTGCCAAGGAGGTTCGAGAGATGGAGAGATGGCTGGAACTATTCAATCAGCTGTCAGTTTTCTATGGATGGACAAAAGAATTCCACAGGTGCATTTGTGCCTTTGATGTCCGATGCTTGAAGCTGCAATCTTTCTGAGCAATCTGAAGATTCACTTTTAACACTAACATAATATCGGGTATATGCTGCTCGTTTATATATCAAATGCAATGAAATTTCTCCTTATTTCTGCCAAATGAAACTAATATGGTATGGTATCATCTTCCAGTATAGTTCTTTATAAATTAATATGTCAGATTAGCGTACAGACATGTACAGTCGAGTAATTTTGATATCTATTTCAGCAATATTTGAGCAATTTGTATTCGCACACCCCTGTGCCTTTACCATTGTCTACCGCCCATCGTTTGTAAGTAGGGATAACGAAAAGTAATTGCCATCACAAAGACATATCTTCCTTGGAAAGTGGCTGGTGATTATGCAATGAGACACGAGTCAATTGTCTTCGCATATAAGCGGCAGATCCAGTTTGACACATACAGTGTACTTCAAATATTTTTGAGTGGCGGCTTCGAGCATGGGATCAAAGCGAATAAGACTGTTTTGACTCCATTTCTTGAACCTCCTTGGTTGTACCTCATATGCCCAGGTGTCTTGCTTATAGTCTCCCTTTGAATTTATGTGATCTGATGGGTATCTTGCAGTGCTGAGGTTTAAATCATGGCAATGAGAAAAATTTTTAATGAAACAACAACAACAAACCTTTATTATTTTTTTCTTTGTATATATTCATCGATTTACTAGTCTCTTATTTCTACACCAACCAAGATCTCCCACTGTTTTCTGACATGGTAGTTGTGTCATTTGTATGTACCAAGGGATTAAGTCCTTTCCCTGGCATGTGGACAAATGAGTGGAGTAAGGCACATTAGGGGCCCCATTTCATAAAAAGTAGCTACATGTATGATAGCAGTTCTCGCTGGAAAGAGAAGTGTCATGGTAATGACAAGAATGCAGCTTCCTGATTGGCTGTTGCTATGGGAAGTTGCCATTCTAGCAAGAGTTGCTATTGTAACATCTCTCACAAAATGGGACCCAGTTCCACCTCCTGTCAAGATGGAGAAGATCAACATTGCCAAATGAAATGCATCCATACTCTGACCTAACTACGTATTTTATAAGTTATAGGCACTGTGCCCTTGTGGCAAGATGGTTGTCATGACAGCTTGGTAATCAGCACTACTTTGTTACCATCATCAAACAAAAATCCATGTCAGTGTAGCACAGACTGACCCATGTTGCAAACAATAATGCTTCAACATTTAACTTTTACGTGTATATGTGGTTTTTTTTTTTTTCCTGTAAGTATTTTTTTTTTGCATTAATTTTTTCGTCTTTTTTCTATCTAGGAGTGGCTTGCCTCTGTCTCCAAGCACCTCTCCCTCTACCAAGCATTTGGATGGCACCCTCCACAGTTTGCTCATCTCCCGCTGCTCATGAACAAGTGAGGGACAGTGTAATCACTTAATCAATAATTGTATTCAAATTGGCAAATAGGAACAGTCTGTTGTTTGTAAAGTAAGACCAAAGTCAGCTAAACATCCTGTTAAGTTTTAATCATTGACCCTTTGATGTATTCTATGGAGATATAAAGCATTAGATGCCTATATTGTGATACTGTTGTTAACCCTTTGAGGACAGACTGATTTTGCTATAATACGCATTTCCCATAGACACCTGCCACGTATACTAGGGACTCGTAATTAGTGGGTTAGTCTCTTAACATCCTTCAGTCATTTTGTATATTTTGTCATTGATACCTTTCAGAGTTATCTATTATGATATTAACAGGTAGTTTTACACACACATTACCACCTTAAACAGACTCTATTCAACATTGTGGTGGCTGAATTTGCAAACTTTACTGACTGAACATTAAGATCATGTTCAAAAGGATGATAAAATACTTTAGCATGCAAAACGTTTGAGCAATAGGATGTCACTATCAGAAGATCCGTGAAGAAAGATCACCAAGCTGTAATATGTGCTCTGGAATAAACCATTTGCAGAAAGGTTTATTCAATCAAAGACAGCTTGTCTGTAGCACATATCAAGTATTGTAAATCCTAATATAAATTTTTACTCTTTTGAACATTTGTGTTTATTTTCAACCCTGATGGAGTAATGCTTCATTTCTACACAATTTCAGAGACTGAGGAACATACAGCTCAAATTTTCCAAACTGGTAACGTTTTTGAACAGTGCCTTTAAGAAGGATTAACTAATAAAATGGATTTACTGCACCAATCTTTTCAAAATACATATGTGTCATGTGTGGATTTGTGTAGGAAATCATTTTATGCGTCTGGTATCTGTTTTCTGGGAAGCTGCCAGATTTTTTCCAGGAAAATAGTGAAATTTCAGCAAGTTGTGAAAAACATTAACAAAATTTGTGGCAAAATTCTTTTTGTATATTTGCATTCTTGCAGGGATGGCAGTAAATTGTCCAAGCGACAAGGTGACATATTTGTGGAGAGTTTCAAGGTATGTGCAATGTCGAAGAATTGTTTTTGAAGAATTCATATTGTACCTGAGAGGTATGCGCAATGTTGTAGAATTATTTTTGTAGAATTTATATTGTACCTTAGAGGTTTTGACTGCAATGGAAGCTACCCTGTTTCTTTGAAGTTCTGTCCTCTGTTGTTAAAGTAAGAAGTATTTCAATAAGTAGCATTTTGATAGTGGTTCAGTGCATTCATCTCTGCGGAAAAAAAAAAGTGGAAAAAAAATACATACATATATATATATATATATATATATATATATATATATATATATATATATATATATATATATATATAGATAGATGGATAGATAGATAGATAAATAGATAAATACGTAGTAAAATTTTTTAAAATGGAGAAGCCTTGAAATGCACCTAGAAAATGACACAGGGTGAGTGGTGATGTTATTGTTAATTTCTTTCCAGGCCAGTCAAAAAAGAAAAGAAAATATATAAAATGTTTGTGTTTTTTAGAATAACTTATACTATATTTGTCTTTTTCAGTCCTGTTTTTCAATATGCATTTATCATGTAAACTACTTATAATCATATCGACTTCCTAGTCTTTGTGTTCACATGATCTTGTATAATGTCATTATCCACAGACGCAAGGCTATTTACCAGAATCTGTGCTGAACTTTATCACCTTCTGCGGATCTGGTTTCGAAGACAATCGGAGGATACGAAATCTGGAAGAATTAATCCAGGAGGTATTATATGAGTTGCAGTTACTTAATGTTAAACATAGAATTAATAGACCTAGAGAAGCGCTCTGAGAGTGCAGAACTCCACCAAGCAGCTCATTTCCACCACTGATCTTGTTCTTCCATACAGATTAGGGATTTCCACCCATATGTATGCATGCTGAAAATCGCCAAATTTCCCAATATAGAAGCCTTTTTGTTACGCCATACACTTCAAGCTGCACGGTGTGCCTCACCCTGGCAGAAACTACAGCTCGCACTTTAGTGGGCATATGCATTCCTCAAAAAATGCGCCGCTTGAACTCCCAAGTTCATTGACCCTACCTGCCAAAATATTGAAAATCCTTCATAAAAATCCATAAAAATTCCTGGATCACTGCCAAAATTTAATCATCTGTTCCGAGTGTCATTCTCAGCCTTTCCTGTAAGTTTCATCCAAATCCATTCAAGACTTTTTGAGTTATAAATTTTGCACATGGACAAACAAACATTGCTGCTGAAAACATAACCTCCTCCCTTCGCAGAGGTAAAGATAGGTAATGTGCTGCTCGGGAAGCATGAAATAAAACCAAAGAAAAGAGTTGAGTCAAAAGAATGAAAATTTTGTTAAAATCAGCAGAGAATAAGAAAGTGGTGGAATTTGTAGAGTGTCTCATGTCTTCATGAAACAGTGAAGTTTGTCATGGCCACAGATATCAGATTTCAGTAGAAATCAAGATTTACTAGCATGTTATGATGTCATCATCTCATTGGCCCAAATTCACGAAGGTGGTTTAACTTTAGACCACGGTTTAAAATCTTAACCATGGTTTTAACGTAAGTGTGAAATAGGCATACCTTTGACTTGCATGTATCAACACGCGATTGTTAGGCCGGGGGGGGGGGGGGGGGGGGGGGGGGGGGGGGGGGAGGGCGCACCAGGTGCTCACCCTCCTTATTTGTTGTTAAAACAGAAGAAATAAAAAGAAAAAAATGAGATGAAACCCGGAAGTAGCCCCAGAAATATTGTTTGCCCCCCCCCCCCCCCCCCCCCCTTACGCAATTCGTGGATCCGCCCCTGCTGTGTGTTGGTTTGTACATTATGAAAATCCAGTATGTGATCATGACAAATAACCAAGAATACTTGAACTATGAATTGGTTAAAGGGATCGTACAGTTTTGGTTGAGACCTAATTTCGGGTTTCCTAACATTTTTGGTGAAATAATGAGAAACCTCTTTTGGAATATGAAAGAGCATGTAATTCTATGAGAAATTCAACGTTTATTTGATGAAAATTGGTTCTGAAATGGCTGAGATATTTAAAAAGAGCAATTCTAATAAAGTGTGGGACCCACACTTTATCACGATCGCTTTGTTTTACTTTGTTTGTGGATGTTTCAGTGATTCCAAACCCGATTTTCATCAAATAAACTTTGAATTCCTCATAAAATGGTATCCTTTGTGTTATATCATAAGTGTTTTCTTGGTATCTCGCAAAAAGTTAAAAGCCCAATTCTCATCTCCACCAATACTGTACCATCCCTATAAACTCCATTGTTTACTTCAAGTTTACATGTGCTTTTTGTGATTATTGACACAAGGTGTATTCCTTGCATTCATGTGCCTTCCCAATGTACACACAGACATCATGTAGGCGTATTGATCTTGATGAATGGAATCTTATGCCTGGCTGAGTCTGAGTCCATTGTGTATGTCACCACCAAACATTCCATATCTTTAATTGTTCATTATTTGGCTTTGAGTCAACTCCTGCTCTTCATCTTGAATCCCACTGAAATCTGGTATTTGAAAATGAGATTCTTGGCACTGACTGGAACTCAGAGGCTGCAGGAGAGATCAAAGGGATATATTAGATAATTGCATTCTTTTTTGTGCAGGTTGAAAAATGTGTCTTTATGTCCTTTTTCCCATCACAATATGATAATTCTTTGGCTATGCCACAACCCTTCCAAAGTGACCCTGTAGCCAATTCTTGTGTTCATGCATATTCTTCATGAACAGTGTTGTATATTGCTTTTTTAGTTGTTCTATACTGTCAATATGTATATGTATTTCATACATGTATATTTATATCTATAATACATTTGTATTTCATAGAGGCAATGTATTTTCTTTTGTAAGGTAATGTTCATTTGTACACTTTCGTTAACTGGGGAAAAGCCAAATGGAGTAATTTTGTCTCTTGATTTCTTCAGTTTTCGCTGGACAGAGTGACCACCCACTCAGCTGTGCTGGACATGGAACTGCTTGACCAGGCCAATCAAGGTCACATCAAGAGGCTGATGGGGTCACATGAAGGTCAACAGCGGCTCTTCGCAGAGCTGCGCCAGATCGTCATCGAAACCTTCAGCGGACGGTGAGAAACCCCGAAAGAAGAATTTGTGATACCAAGGTGTCAGTACTGCAGAGATTATATTTTCCCAAAGCATGCAACACTGAGGGAAAATATTGTCTTGATGGGGAAAATATCCCAAGGGATTATCAATCTTTGTACTACAATGATAGACAAAGCAATATTTGTTACATGATATGGTCTACATAAACACAACCAAATCATGTGATTCTTTCCCATCTGGCAGCCAGCCAAATTCTAGAAATATATCACCTGTCATGACATTAAAGGGGCATTCCAGACGATTTTCATAATTTCTCATCATGTAGTACATAAAGTAAACGACAACTCCATGTACAGATTTGTGGAATTTAATGTGGTTCTTGAGCAGAGAAACAATACTTTGAAAAACCTTAAACAAATTACACTGAACAAGGATGATGACATAGGAGGCTCACATATTTCAGAAATGTAGCAGTGTAATTCCATTACAATACCACTTGCTTGCGAGGTCACCTGTGTATGATCTATGCATGCCTTCTTTTGTTCTAATTCCTCAAGCCCCAACTCATGCGTTCTTATTGTTGACTCTGCCATGTCATCATCCTTGTTCATTGCAATTTGTTCTAAATTTTGAAAATATTCTTCTTCTTCATCGCAATTATCATAACTTCTGAAACTCTGTCCTCAGTATAAAGTAATTTATAGTTGTTCAATTGTAAAAATATGAAAAAATCACCCGGAGGTCTCCTTTAATGCCCACAATGTAACAATTTCAGTCCTTGCTATAGTCATGTGATTGCATTATGACGAATCAATAAGCAGTATCTAAATAGACCAGTTACTAGTAATATAAAGTAATTAATAATGTGCTGACTAGTTTGATATCCAGAGTAATCTGCCCAGTGAAAGTGAATGGAAATCTTAACCCGTTGAAGACGAATCCTGAGTATACTCGGGCAAGTGTCTATGGGAAACGCGTGTTTGTAGCAAAATCAGTCCATCCTCAACGGGTTAAGAGCTCACACAAGAGGCCTTCCTTTGTCAAAGAGACAAGAGAAAAAGGCTGTTGAATGCTTATGTGTCCGTTTGTACAGCCCGAGTAAAAAACCTGGTGCCTATTAATGCCAAGTGTCATTTCCAGATAAGAATTTGCTGAAATATTTGGGCAAGAGAAAAAGGCTGTGAATTTCTTGTGTATTCATTTCTACAGCTTGAGCAGAAATTTGACGTCTGGTAACACCAAAATGTCATCTCTAGATTAGAAATTGCTGTATATGGGAATGTGTGTAGAAGAGGATTGCATCAAATAAAGAGTATATATGTTTCTTACCAACAGAGATGATGGAGTACTCCGTGACATGGATGACATCTACCTGAAGAGAATTCTACTCGCTAGAATGGTAAGATGTTCATCCAGATCTGTCATAATTATTATTCCATTTCTTCTTTTTAGCTCACCTGAGCTGAAGGCTCAAGTGAGCTATTGTGATCACTCATCATCTGTCATGCGCTGTCCTTCAAGCACCAGCCGTCATTCCTAAAGTTTTTACACTTTCATCTTCTTCTTAAAAACCCCTTGACGGATTTACCAAACGTGGCAGATAGCATTACTAGGGGGATTGGATCTCGGTTTGTTCAAATGGGTACCATGCCCATCTGGGGATGGCAGTGAGCCTAGTAAGTACATTGATGACTGTATTTTCAAGTTTGTTCATGGGGGATCCAGGAGTGTCCTCAATACTTTCAGTGTACCATTTTGGGTAATATTTTTGCATTTTTGTCGTGACCTGACAGAACTGTGTTATCTCAGCATTATTTCACACATTTCTTGTGCTTATATCTCCATTCCAGAGCAAAAGTCAACAGTTGCTACAGTCATATTGTAACTATGTTTTCAGAGATGGTGTTTTAAACATAACAATAACTTCATCTTCATCCCTGGTAGGATCACATCAGCCAGCTGAGGGATCTCACAGGAGCTGACTACACTTTCCTATGGCTGACCCCTGACCTTTCCCCTACGCAGTTCACCTCCATCACCCATCATGCAGGTAGGTCTCCATGGCTGAGAAAATAATGTATCTTTACTGGTGATGTCAGGCTGACGTCTGCTCACCAATCCCGTGCAGTGGAAGCTCATTATAAAGAGATTGGATATAGTATAACCCTCTTATAGCAAGATGATTTTGCAGATTCCAACTCTTTATATTTCTTTGTTTTTGTCCCGTGATATAGTGAGAAATCTGATATTTAACAAGATAATTGTCATGGTTTTCAAGTCCTCATTATAACAAGGCTCCCCTGTATTTCATCAAATTTTAAGGTGTCACTGTTTTGATGATCTGTTTCAAATTAAATTTGATTATCATCATCACTAAGATCAGAGAACATTCATTTTTGTAGTCATCAAACCTCTCACTTGATCAGAATGTTCACACACACACGAACGTGACATAGTGGGACTACGTGAATTACATCAGCTTTCACAGGAGTTTAAAATTCAGTAATTTGCTTTTGTATGTCCCATCTTGATGAAAGCCATCATGATGATATTATTCTAGCTATCGAAGTCAAATTGAACACAGTGTGAAATTGCGCATTAAACGATAAGAAGTGGTCTGACATTGACGACATACCATTCCAAGTGGTTTGAAAGGTGTGTACTTCTTGCTATATTTTGGATGAGGGTAGTGGTGTTTTGAGACTCGATGAGACTCAAATGACAGAACCGATAAGAGTAATTTCTTCTGGTTTTTGTCTCGCCCACCGGAGGTGAAGGCGAGACTAAGGGATCCAAATGGCGTCCGTCCGTCGTCCGTCACAAATGTTAAAGTTTACCTGCAAGACTCTCTTATGATGCATAACTTGGCAACTGTTACAGCAATGGCAGCCGCACTTGGGTGATAGATGCACTAGGGGTATCTTCATGTTAAGGCGTTGTTGGAGGTCATGTGATGATGTCAAAGGTCATTTGAGGTCATATATTAAAGAGTATGTGGAAGACTCTCTTTTCTATGTTAAAGTTTACCTTCAAGACTCTCTTTTGACAAATAACTTCACATAAGTTGCTTGGATTACAACCTGACTTGGGTCACAGATGCACTGGGGGTACCTTCATGTTATGGTGCCGTTGGAGGCACAGGATAAGGTCAAAGGTCATTTGAGGTCATACGTTAAAGTTTACTTGCAAGACTCTCTTATCACACGTAACTCGACACATGTTGCTACAATGGCAATCAAACTTGGGTGATGGATGCACTGGGGGTACCTTCATGTTATGGTGCCGTAAGAGGTCACATGATATGGTCAAAGGTCATTTGAGGTCATACGTTAAAGTTTACTTGCAAGACTCTCTTATCACTCGTAACTCAGCACATGTTGCTACAATGGCAATCAAACTTGGGTGATGGTAGATGTCTCTTGGGAAGTTGAAGGTAACCACAAGGTCAAAGGTCATAGACAGGGGTCAACAAACTTTTAGGGCCCAATGTTAAGTTTTAAGGGCGCATTTCGTTTATGGCTCATAACTTTTGATCCCTTTGTCCGTTTGTGACCAAACTTAGATGGAAGATGTCCCTTGGGGAGATGAAGGTCGTCACAAGGTTAAAGGTCACAGACAGGGGTCAACAAACTTTTAGGGCCCAATGTTATGTTTTTAGGGCGCGCTTTGATTGTGGCTCATAACTTTTGATCCCTATGTCCGTTTGTGACCAAACTTGGGCAGTAGATGTCCCTTGGGGAGTTAAAGGTCATCACAAGGTCAAAGGTCACAGAAAGGGGTCATCAAATTTTTAGGGCCCAATATTAAGTTTTTATGACGCGTTTCGATTATGGCTCATTACTTTTGATCCCTTTGTCCGTTTGTGACCAAACTTGGATGGTAAATGTCCCTTGGGGTGTTGAAGGTCACCACAAGGTCAAATTTCATAAGCAGGTCAATTAACTTCTGGGAGTTATTAAAAATATTAATTCCTTGTACGCGAATGGGCGAGACACAATTTGGCATTTGCCTTGTTTTCTGCTTGGAAACCGCAGACCGTGTTCTGTCGTCTGCCTTGGACTGCCTCTCGTTCTTGGATGCCCAAGATTTCCAGAAGGCAACCCTGGCTCCAGAGCTCAAGACATGGTGCTCCCGCCACCCAGAGATCAAGTACGCCCACTGCATGAAGCTGCTTCGACTGGCCTTGAGTGGCAGGATGGTAAGACACCTAGTCCTCATTAATTTTAACCCGTTGGGGACGAGTCCCGAGTATACTCGGGCAAGCGTCTATGGGAAATGCATGTTTTAGCAAAATGAAACCAGATGAAGATGTGCAAGTACAAGTATAGCTACAGTGCTGACAGCTTATGGGCGATCAATGAACGTAATGCATACTTCATACATGTTCTATCATTACACATGCTGAGAAAAAGATTGTCTTCAGGCAATAAATGCTTCAAAGTTTGTTTGTTGCTGTTGCATTTTACTTAAGTGATACTCACAAAATGGGCAAAATGTACAACTTTCAACATTTGGTTTAGTTGGTGCCAGTACCATATTCTTTTAGCTTGTGAATGAACTATTATATGAGCAGGCATGTCTTTAACGTCATAATCAGCGTGAGAGCACATTGGCATGGACAGACTGCAGGTCAATCGAAACAAAACAGATGTCTCTACTCCTTACAGAACACTAGACACATCATGACGTAAGGCTTACTTGGATTGCAGATACCTGTAGCATTTTGCTTTTTTTTTGAAAAATGGGATGTATCCTCGTCAAATGTGCAGAATATGAACACATCTGTATATTTCTATAGGCAAATTCTGAGACAAAATATAGCTTCAACCTGATTTGACTTTGTGACATATTTGGCAGAGGACACTGAATGCCAAAAAACGCACCTTTCTCTCCCTGTTTATGAAATCTACTATAGAACTTGTCTGCTTGTGTGTAGTCCATGTCAGAATGAAGTCTAAGACACTGTATGATGAACTCATTTTATTTCAAATTAATACATTTCATGTATAACTAGAGGCTGAAGACATTTCTTTTTTCTGCTGTTGCCCCTACAGCTCCAATTAGAATTTTTAATTTTCTTATACACTGTGTTATGCTGAGGCCGTCTTCTCAGTCAAGCACATTGCTTGTTGATGACGGTCACCTCCACCTGTACCTCAAAATAAGTCAATGTTTACTTCTTTCATGTACCTGTGTGTCTACATATGTCTTTAGTATGTTTAGTCATCACCTTTTTTTGTCATATTTTAGTCAAATTATTGTTGATTTATTACATTTTTTTTAAATTTTTACAAGTGGACAAATAATCAAGTTGAACTGAACTGAAAATGGAAATTAAGTCTTCTGTTTGTATGAACTTATGTTGGTTGTGTTTGCATTCCATGTAATTTTGCCAAATACAAAGAACATCAGTAGTTTTATTCACTGCATATATCTTTCTTCTGTTCTGTTTCTCTCTCCGTGCAGCGAGGTCCAGCAGTTGCCGAGATGATCGAAATTCTTGGGAAAGAGGAGACACTGAGGAGAATGCAGTTGGCCCTTGATTTGGTCGAGAGGTGACAGTTGCTGTGCCAACCAGAAGATGCCTTTCTAACCGGTGGTATTTCCCAGCCAGAGACCTTGCCTAGTGCAGATTTTGTTGGAAAGGAAGTATAAAAAGCCCATTGTCAGTGAATTGGAGGAGTGGTGAATGAGAGCCCATGAAGTGAAAAGCCACTTTGCGTACAATTCTTCCAGGAACTGCATGTTTACCCCTTTTCCTGCAAGATCTCGAAATTGCCACAGACTCCATGCATTGCTCACAAGGCTGTGGCATACAATAAGTTAATCACTGAGAAGTTGAAGCCTGCCTGTGGAGAAACATTTAATGGACAAATTCACCCAAATATATGTGTGGATTGAGTGAATGCAGCAATATCAGTTGAACAAATCAGTGAAAAATTGAGGAAAATTGGACAATCCATTCAAAAGTTATGTACTTTTAAAGTTTGAGTGCCACCATTGCTGGATGAGAAGATGACAACAGTTTGTGACATCACTGCACAACAAGGATGTTTCATTTTTTTAATGAAAAGTTCACATTCCCTTGATTTGTAAGTGACGCATGTCAAGGGGGATTTTGTTCCCCCTGCTCTCTGAAAGAGGTAAGTCAAGTGCTCTTTCATAATGAAATGCTATGAAATAAAGAAATATGTTGAGTTCTATTTTATATATATATTTATATATATACACACTCAGCAAAAAAAGAAAGTAAACACTTTTTCCAGCACATATTTTAATAGAAGATTTTGATCAAAATCATTGTGTCATATACCATATTAATTGGCTGTCAACCTGGTAGGTTAATACAAAGGGAAATGTCATGCATGAGTGAACACAGTGACTTTTGTCATTCAAGACACAAAAGTAAAAGTTGCAAAAATTGACATTTTTGTTGTTCATTTGCAAACGCCCGTCAAGATAGCAATGATAACAAAATACCAATTTAACACAATGAGAGACATGAATGTAATAGCAAAAATAAGTTTTTGTCCCATTGTATCTCTTTATATCCTCAAACACAAACAAAATGGCGAAACTAAAGGGGAAAATAAGTGTTTGATGTCGAATCTAACTTCAAAATGACACAGGGAGTAAGCCGCAAAGGTGATAAAATGGGCAGACTTTCTTTATTTCATTCTTTTGATTTAGGAATGTAAGAATTCATGAGACAAATTCAAGAACCAAATATCATTTTCAAAGTTCTTAATTTGAAATAACATTTGAAATTTCTACCATTTTTGTTAAATTGCCTCTTTCATGCCATTTGAATTTGGATTTGACAGAAGATTCTTATTTTTTTCTCTATTATTTTTTCGCCTTTCTTTATCTTTGCAGACTACAAAGTCATTATAGAGATCATAAGATGATTTTTGAAACTTGATTTGTATTTTTTGTTGTTTTGAATTGTCTTTTGTTGTCATTGTCACATGGAAGAGTACATACGCATGAATGATGAATGACAACTTGTCCATTTTTGCAATTTTTACTTTTGTGCTTTGGAAGAGAAAAACGAATGTGTTCACTCGTGCGTAAAGTTTGTCTTTTCATTGACCTACCAGGTTGATAGCCAATTAAATTGCCTTTGACATGGTATATAAAGCATTAATATTTAGCTTAAATTTCTATGAGAAATATGAACTTGAAAAAGTGTTTACTTTCTTTTTCTGCTGAGTGTATATGATATTGGGTGATAAGTTCTGTTTATATATACACATGTATATATATATATATGTTGGTGAATTTGTCCTTTAAATTATGTTTAGATCCTTCTCTTGAATCTTCACTTTGTTCACTGTTCAATTGATTTTGTTTTAACAGAAATGGATGCATACAAATGTATGTTCCTTAAACTTACAGTGTTTTTTTTTTCAAATAAAGCACCATGTGTTTTGCATTTCATTTTAGAATTCTATTAACGAGCACGCATATATCCTCTCATATTGCAAGTTTGCAAGTTTAAACTCTGTCTTGCCATATCTGTTTGTGTCAATGTCTGTTGAATTTACATACTGAGCAAAAAAAAAATGTTTGCATAATACCAACTATGAGTCTAGATAATGCAATAGGAATTTGGCATTCATGAAAAAATCAGACCTGCTCACACACAGCGTTCACAAACTTATGACTAAGTCTACATTCAATGTCAGATTTCAGATGGCGTTAATCAGTAAATTTGTTTGTGACAGACCAAATGTGTCCACTCAGTACCTTACCAGCATAATACCAAACTTACACAAAATTTGCCTTACCCCTGGTTCAAACACTTGAAGAGAAGGTTTATAAAAGGAAGACACAAAGCAATGACTTTCATTTCAATTTACAAGGAGAAAGGGTGAACTTGTTTATTTAACGTTCACAATGACTCCACCAACCAATTAACCATGGCTACACACTAACCCACTTTTCAGCTCACCTGAGCCGAAGGCTCATGTGAGCTATTGCGATCACTCTTCGTCCGTCCTCCGTCCTCCGTTCTCCGTTGTGCGTAAACTTTTTACATTTTCACCTTCTTGAGAACCCCTTGACCGATTTTCACTAAACTTGGCAGGTAGCATCCCTAGTTGGATGGGATCTCAACCCTCCCCCCCCCCCCACCCCTTTGGGACCCAAGGAAGCTGAATGGGATGGGGGGGGGGGGTCCAAATTACAGCCTAAATTTTCATCTTCTTGCTGAAAACAACATAATGGATTTTCACCAAACTTGGCAAGTAGCATTCCCATGGGGATAAGATCTTAAAGTGTTTGAATGGACACCATGCTTTCCTTGGGGGCCCCAGGGGGTCCAAACCTCCTAAATTAATGAATATTCAATAATATTTTTCTCTAGTTCTAATCAAAAGTTATAGGGCTTTAAGTTTTTTTTTCCCAAGCTGCATAATCCAACATTCTATACAGTGTACTTGGCAAGTATTTTTACTAGTGTGATGGAATATGTAAATGGACACCATGCCCCCACTCTCAAAGCTACCCCCACCATAAGTTTCCAATGTTCTCAGGAGAGGTAAGAGTCTGCAAGAATGCATGGAAGGTGAACTTGCGATACTCAGGTGAGCGCATAACCCCCGGGTCTCTTGTTCTACTGCTCCACCCTGTCTGTCCAACCAGTAGGCACCCAGTTTTTCCATTTTTTACTGGTCCATTTCTTGAAATAATTACTGTTCTGATAGTGATTTTTACTGGTCAGGGACCGGCAGACCAGTGCCAATGTACAGCCTTGAATCAACATAAGACAAAGAAACCTAACACAGTGCCATTGCGTGCACATTACTACCCATTCTTGTAGATGTCCTGCTGATACGTCCAGACAGGCAGTATCCATGTGACTTCAAGTTTATTTACAGGGATAGGAATTCTCTGTTAGAAAGCTGCATGTCTCCTCCTGTAGAGGCAGGCAGAGGTGTGGAATGGCTGCTCAGATGAGGGGGACTAGCTAGTCTTTGTTTCACTTAGGACCTCATACAGGTCAATGAACACTTTTAGATGAAAGGGACAAACTGGTCTTTGTTTCACCTATTAAGGTCCAGGCCTAATAAATAATGCCATAGATACACAGGTCAATCCCGTGTGATCGAGGATTTATTGTTCTCCCTTCCTGCCTTGACTATTTTATTGCTTCCTGCCTGTGCCCCAGTATATTACAGTATAGAAAAATGTGCTGTAGTGTAAGGTACCATATACAACTCTGCAGAAAACATAGAGTAGTTTGGGCAATGTGTGAATTCAACACAGAGATATACATGCTTATTCAGTAGTCAAAATTACCAGTAAAACAATGTGGTTGGGTGAGGAATGAGAAGTTGTTAACAATATTGTCCTGTCACAATCACCTCTGGCTGAACAATTGCTGTCTCTGGCAATATAGGAATATGTTAAAGTACAAGAGGACCACAGACCTGCTGTAACGCAATGTGTAGATAAAAGGGGCAGGGTTATGAGGATTGGGGAACATTATCATTGTCGGAAGAGGCAAAGCTTGTTTCATCATCAGCATCACTGTCTCTTCTATAGTCAACATAGTTGTCTTCACCATCACTGAGGTAGAACGTGCAGTGGATGAGCATATCCTGGTGGAAAGTGCGCTCCTTGTCTGTTTTATGTAGCCTGACAACAAAGACTGGTGAATCTGCAATCTTGCTGACCACGACATAAGGGGTCTCCTCCCATCTGTCACCTATCTTGTGACGCCCCCGTTGGCCTTTCATTGCCACAAGGACAACGTCCCCAGCTGAGAATGAAATGGGCCTTGTTCTCATGTCATGATTCGCCTTTTGTTTTGCCCTTGCCTCTTGCGCATTGGGCTCTGCAAGATGGTGAGCATCTTCAAGAGATCTCCGCAGGCCTGCCACATAGTCTACTTCATTGGCATGATGGTCCCCTTCCACCTCATTCAGTGACAAGTCTAGGGGTATCTTTGGTTCCCTGCCAAATAGCAGATGAAATAGGGAGATACCTGTTGAAACATGTTTTGTGCAGTTGTCTGCATGATTGAGTGTCTCTACATGTTCCTTCCAGTTTGACTTCAGGGATGGCTGCAGTTCTGTGCAATGTTGAGGAGTGTGCTGTTAAACCGCTCAGTCATGCTATTTCCTTGTGGATGGTGAGGTGTTGTCCTGCTCTTGGTCATCCCCAGCAGACCGCATAGCTGATGGATGACTGCAGCCTCAAAGCCCCATAGTGTCTGTGTCAAAGCCATAGTGTCTGTGTCAAAGCCCCATAGTGTCTGTGCCACAAATGTGATATGTTATACAGTTTATACGTTTGCATCCTAAAATCCTAGTAAGTATTGTTCATAGTATCAACATCATTATATCAATGAGTAAAATGTACAATAGTATATAGAAGAATTTAAAATTAATATGTCTTATTGGTATAACAAATTGGTGCTGTTGTTGTTTTGTTCCAGTGTTCCACGTTTTACAAGTGTGGCTTTTTTAGTGGAACACTGTTTTCCATCATTGTGATTATTTACTATTTTTGTTGCCATGACAAAGTGCATTGTTTCTTTTTTACGACATCATTCGTGTATGATATACTTTATATTGTATTGAAAAAATCCTTTATCAGACGAGTGTAAGAGAAATGAAAAAAAATTGTATCACTTTGGATTATGTCAACTTTTTCTTTTCTTTTCTTCGTGATGATGGAAATAAATAAACTATTGAATTGAATTGAATTGAAAGCAATTTCCCTGATCAGAATGGATCCTCTCTGAGATGCCATGGTGGGTGATGTATTTCCTCCAGAGGGTTTGAGCAACTGTCAAGGCAGTTTGATCACGCTTGGGGAAGACTTGTGCATGGTGGGTGAAGTAGTCAGAGCAAGTATGTTTTCAGTACTTCCTCCAGATGTTTCTAAGCTCAAGAAGTCTAGACAGACCAGCTCCTTACGTCGAGAGGTTTGAATGTTGGTGTGGGGAGTCTTTCCTTTGCGGTTCAATGATGTTCCTCAGGGTTCATCTCTTGCATCGATTTAGGTGCCTCTTTAAGCCATACCAACCCAGTATCAGCGACTTGTGACAAGGTCTAGTGTACGTTCATATCCCAGGCGCACCATCTGGTCATGTGTATTCCAAAGGGCCTTATCCTCAAGCGTTTTGGGATTACAGGAACAGAGGCAGCCTTGTCATTGTTCCCAATGTCTCTGTCTGTCTCTTAGGTCACTTATTCGTCTTGATCATGGGTTTTGCTGTCTACCTGTGCTGAATTCAGCTGAACTGCATGGTGCTCCCTTGATACCTAATCGAGCATCAGCTTGACCTCCTGACTCGGGATTCTTGATAAGCTTTTTGCAATGTCGCTTTCTTTCCCGGAGCGATAGATGATTTCCAAGTTACATTGAGCCAGATCGTTCACCCACCACTGTCCATGTATGTCAAGTTCGGCTTAATGTATACAAGCGAGTTGTTGTCAGTTATGGCAACCACCTGCTGTCTGTGGATATAGTTCTGAAACTTCACTGTTGCGGCCCAGTGTAGTGCCTTGAACTCTAGCTTATGTACTGGATAGTGACGCTCACCTTGTTGAAGGCTCCTCCTTGGGTAGGCAATTACCCTATTTTACCTTCCTGTTCCTGAGCGAGACCAGCACCAAAACCATCTAGGGAGGCATCTGTTTGCAGGATGAAGGATTTGGTGAAATCTGGGTCAGCCAAGATTGGAGCAGATGTGAGCCAAAGCTTCAGCTCCTGGAAGACACTCTGGCAATCCCTGTCCAGTTGGAGGGCTTGGGTTTTGCCTTCTCAGAGCCCGGCTTCCCTCCAAGCATTTCGAACAGTGGTCTGGCTACACCTGCATACTTCTCAGTGAAGCGCCGATAATAGCCTGTGAATCCCAGGAAGCTGTGCACTTCCTTTGTTGCTTTGGGCACGGGGCAAGTCTTTACCACCTCAATCTTCTCTGGGTCAGTCGTGATGCCATCCTTTGAGACAACATGACAAGGATACCATGCTCACGAAGTAGTGAGAAGACAATGACAGAGACTCCAACTCTCCCGTTTTCGACGGGAGATCTCCCGCCGAAAACCCAATTTTGCAAAATCTCCCGTTCTCCCGTTTGAGATTTAATTTCTCCCGCCCTGGCTCAATGTCTCCCGTTGGAAAGTATTTCTTACTTATTGCTATCGTATGTTGCAAGAATAAGCCTTAGATAGCACCAGAGAGCATCTGTAACCCTAGGAACTTCGCACTTCGCACACATAAACTTGGAGTCTCCCGTTTGCTAGGGGTTTCAGGCGGGAGAATCTCCCGATCAGAAGGTGCTTCGGGTTGGAGTCTCTGCAATGAAGTCTGGCAATGTGTTCCTTAATTGCCTTGCTGAAGACTATTACGTTGTTGAGGCAGATGATAACCTCTGACAAGTTCAAATCACCCAGGACAATGTTCATGAGGCGTTAGAAGGTCGCCAGCTCATTCATGAGACCAAAGGGCATCCACGTGTATTCAAAGAACTCCAAGAGGTGCTGTGAAGGCAGTTTTAGCTTGATCTGCCTCTTTCATTTCTACTTGAAGGAAGGGTGACATAAAGTCTAGACTAGAGAAGAACTTTACTTTTCCAAGTGCATTGAGTTACTCTTTGATTCTTCGAATGGGGTATTCATCACGTACCATGTGCAAGTTCAGCTTCCTAAAGTCAACGCACATCCGAATCTGTCCATCCTTCTTGCGGACAATGACAATCAGTGGTGCAAATGGACTCTTACTAGGGCAAATCATACCAGCTTCCTGTAGCTCTTGCAGATGATCTTTCACTTCCTCAAAGTCTGCAAGGGGAATTCTTTGGTCGGCATACGGAATGAGGTTGTGTCAGTGAGTGATATCTCAGTTTCGATTGTGTGTGTGTGTATGGCCAAAGTCATACGGACTTGTAGAGAACACGTCTTTGTTTTTTCCAGGAGTAACTTCTCCAAGATCTGCCTCCCTTTCCCAGAAATTCCTGTGTTTGGTAGCTGTAGTCCTGGGATTGGTGCGGCTTCACTAGTCTTGGTAGCACCAGCAATGTCCTTAGCCGCTATATTGCACTGTTTGTAGCAATCCAATATTGCTCCGTCAACCAAGTTTGCAACTCCAAGCTTTGCAATTGGGGCATTTCTTGGCAAGATGACTGTCTTCTCAGTTTGATTCACTACAGCAACAATGATCTTCTGATTCTGCACCATGCACAAATTGGTCTCCCCTGTAAGATTGTGGTGTGGGGCGTACTCCCTGACAAGCCCAACCAAGGTCTGGTCTCCCAACAACCTTCATGGCCTTTGCTGAAATCAAGCGCTGATGTCCAGGGGGTATCATCATTGATCTTCTTTCCACAGAGTGCAGGATCCCCATGGTACCATCCCTGTCTGCCAGGTCCAACCCACCCTGATTCAATGTCTTGCAGGCCAGAAACCACGCTGGGGAGTCCTGAATCTTGGACATAAAACACCTGCCATGTTCCCTGTCAAGCTTTTCCCTGGAGACGTGTAAAACATTGGTTCCTAATAGGCAGGGCATTTTGCCTTGACCAATTCCACTCAGAACCACCAATGCAGGGATGGACTCAAGCTCTTTACCAAGCTCCAGTACAGTTATATCGATATTCTCAATATCGTGATCAGTAAGGAACAGCTTGTCCTGGGTTCCTTGGACTGTGACACTGGCATGGTAGATTTTCCATTTCCTTAAGACTGGATGGGCCTGGACAAAATCTGAGGATATTGTCGTGACATGAGATCCTATGTCGAGTAGTGTGGGACAAGCCTTACCACAAATGGATACCATAGTACTGTTTCCTGGGCCAATCAGTTCCTTCTTCGGTCTTGGTCCAATGATCAACTTTCTGTCTTCCGATGGGCTAACATGTTCCATTACACCCACAGAGTGCCCTACCTCTGTGGATCTTTTTACATGTTTAAACCCTTATTCTGCTGTGGGCTTTGACGAACTGGACATCTTCTTGCCATGTGTCCTGGCTGGCCACATTTGTATCATGTTCCAACCTATGGGGGTTCCCTATGAGGAGCTGTCTTGTGGTTTTCCAGGCTCCCGACCTGGTTCGCAATATGGCCATGGCCTTCAACCAGATTGCTAACTTAGCTCTTTGAACGACATTTCACATGGTCGCATTGGCGCCAGCCTGCTCTTAATTGTCTGGTCTCATAGACCGCACATGAATGGCATGGTCAGCATCTGGTCCCTTGAACTCACTTCTACCTTTGCTCCACAGTTTACTGCTTTCCTTTCAAGTGCTTCTAGGGCAATGGCGTACTCAGCGGGAGACTGATTAGGCACCTGTATTCCGGCATAAAATGCTGCCATGGGAGAGATTGTCAAGGATGACTCACCATACTCTTCCAGTAGTTCTGTGAAGACAGTCTCCGGAGCTGGGATTTCGCCCTGACGGCAGGTCCCTTGCCGTACCACTGGTATGTCTGACGATGTTACTGAAGGAGATTGCAAGCGTAGTAGAACCTTTCAGCTGGAGGAGATGCCTTATGTCTCTCACCCAATCCTCAATCCTTGGGCCCTGCTTATTGTTACCAGAGAAAATAGAAACATTTTTTAATTGGTACAAAGTTGCTCACTAGACATTTGGGTTTGGCTGTGTGTTCTGCCATTGAGTCTAAGCCAGCCATCTGGAGGGGAGTCACCACTGACTGAATGAGACTATATGCTTGTCTCGGAGTTCAGCAAGCATCGAGTGCATGCCCTCTGGAGTCAGGAGGTCACGTGGTGCTGGGGTGCCCATTGTTCCATTGAAATCCTTTGTTGGATGCTGTGTTGGTTTTCTGACGTTTTCCTCAGTACAATTATATGAATATTTGTAAACTGCACCTTTGAGAAGACAATCATCAGTCTTCTATTAACAATTTAACAAATGTGTCTTCCTTTGCTTAATCTTCCCGGGTTTTGGCACCAAAATTATGTGACGGACCAAAATGTTCAAGCTAGTCTTTGTTTCACTTGGGACCTCATACAGGTCAATGAACACTTTTAGATGAAGGAGACAAGCTGGTCTTTGTTTCACCTATGACGGTCCAGGCCTAATGCCATAGATACACAAGACAATCCTGTGTGATGGAGGATTTATTGTTCCCCCCTCCGGCCTAGACTCTTTTTTTTTTTGGTTCCTGCCTGTGCAACAGTACATTACAGTATTGATAAATGTGCTGTTCATAGTATAAGGTACAGTGTACAACTCTGCAGTAAACATAGTAATTTTGGCAATATGTGATTTCAACATTGAGATATATACATGTGCATGCTTATTCAATAATCAAGATTACCTTGTAAAACGAAATGATTTGGTGAGAGATGAGAAGTTGTTAACAATATTGTTCTTTCACATGTTAATCACTGTGCATTGCAATCCTTTGATGTAGTATTTCATCATAAAATTATGGAAACTTCATTTTTATTTTTTGGTGCTACATCTTTACCTTGTGTTTTGCAAATAATAGTTCAAATAAATTCATACAGTATAAAAAATTTCTATAATTTGAGCCCAATATTTTGGTCATAGACCATTGTTTGTATCTATTCAAAAAATCTCTGAATCTCCTAATTTATACTTCATCCTTAAATTGGCAACACCTTTTTGAAGACTGAAAATAACATTTCTCCTTCAATTGAGCGAATGTTTATGTATTTTTTTTTTCTCTGAATTTGTGCAGATTTTCATGGATTTGAATATCAGTTCCTTCCAGTCCTATCCTTCTCCTGTGAAAATATGCAGTAAAAGTTCAGACACCCAATTCCAAGGATATAATTTCTGGAGCAAAATTACCCCTGGACTTTGTGTTAAAGGGATATTAGACTTTGGGTTGAGATGAGGATTCAGATTTTTAGCTCACCTGAGCCAAAGGCTCAAGTGAGCTATTGCGATCGCCCTTCGTCCGGCGTCCCTCGTGCGTCGTCCGTCGTCCGTCGTCCGTCGTGCGTCGTGCGTCGTGCGTCGTGCATAAACTTTTTACATTTTCATCTTCTTGAAAACCCCAAGACCGATTTTCATCAAACTTGGCAGGTAGCATCCCTAGGGGGTTAGGAACTCAATTTGTTAAAATGGGCACCATGCCCCACCCAGGGGGCCCCCAGGGGGGCCCAAACCCCCCAAAATTAAGGAATCTGTAAAAATCTCCTTCTGTAGAACCAGAAGTGATAGACCTAAGTTAATACTATGAGTTAGTACATTGATGACTGTAATTTCAAGTTTTTTCATGGCAGAATCAGGGGTGCCCCCCTTGGGCCCCAGGGGAGGGGGGTGAGGAGGGGTTCTAATGGGGCCTAAATTGTACATTTTCATCTTCTTCTTGAGAACCCCATAACCCATTTTCACCAAACTTGGCAGGTAGCATCCCTAAGGGGTTAGGAACTCAATTTGTTATTAAAATGGGAACCATGCCCCACCCGGGGGGGGGGGGGGGGGGGGGGGGGGGGGGAACAAACCTCCCAAAATTAAGGAATCTGTAAAAATCTTTTTCTCTAGACCCAGAAGTGAAAGAGCTAAGTTAGTACTATGAGTTAGTACATTGATGACTGTAGTTTCAAGTTTGTTCATGGCAGGATCAGGGGTGCCCCCCTTTGGACCCAGAGGAGGGGGTGGGGAGGGGTCCTAATGGGGCCTAAATTGTACATTCTTATCTTCTTCTTGAGAACCCCATGACCTATTTTCACCAAACTTGGCAGGTAGCATCCCTAGGGCGTTAGGATCTCAATTTCTTAAAATGGGCACCATGCCCCACCCAGGGGCCCCCAGGGGGGCCCAAACCCCCCAAAATGAACGATTCTTTAAAAATCTTCTGTAGAATCAGAAGTTATAGAGCTAAGATAATACTATGAGTACGTACATTAATGACTGTAGTTTCAAGATTGTTCATAGCAGATCCAGGGGTGCCTCTCTTGGGGGCGGGGGGGGGGGGGGGGGGGGGTTGGTTGGGAAGGTCCAAATGGAGGCCTGAATTGTACAGTTTCATCTTCTTCCTGAAAACCTCATGATGGATTTTCGTCAAACTTGGCAGGTAGCATCGCTAGGGGGTCAGGATCTCAATTTATCAAAATGGGCACCATGCCCCACCCAGAGGGCCCCAGGGGGCCCCAATCTCCCCAAATTATGGAATCTTTAAAAATTTGGGCCCTTATTGTACATTTTTATCTTCTACTTGAGAATGCCTGGTCAAATGTTGGTAGAGCTGTGAATTTAGATTAGTGACTGCGTAAAAGGTGAACTTGCGATACTCAGGTGAGCGCTAGACCCGCGGGTCTCTTGTTAACTTTTTGCGAGGTAGTTAGAAACCTCTTATGAAATATTAAAGAGCACACAATTTCAAGAGGAATTCAAAGTTTTATTTGATGAAAATCGGTTTTGAAATGGCTGAGATATCCAAAAACTAAGTAAATAAAGTGGTCCTAATAAAAGGTGGATATACCTTCTATTAAGATTTCTGTGCTTTTGGATATCTCAGCCATTTCAAAACCAATTTTCTTCAAATACACTTTGAATTCCTCTTAGAATTGTATGCTTTTTAATATTCTATAAGATGTTTCTAATCATCTCACAAAAATGCTGGAAACGTGAAGCCTTATCTCTACTAAAACTAAACCATACCTTAACCCTAAAAAGACTGGGGGGGGGGGCCTAAAAGGCCCCCCCCCTCGACATTTCGCGCGATTACTCAGCAATACGCAATGCTCTCGCCGCGATGCTCTATGACTTTTTTCTTTAGAGTTTCCCGCACATTTTGACACCAAATTTGTGAGCCCGGGGGTACGATTCTGAAGTTACATAACTTTATGTACATGCACGTGAGACCGAAAATGGCTCAAAAATGTGATTTTGTGTACAAAGTCAATACAAATTAAGTTTTATCACATGGTTCATATAAATATGCTTATTTTTACTCTCAATGGCTAAAATCAATCTGTTTTAGTAGTATTATGCTTCAAAAAGGGTCTGCCACAAATTTTGCTGAACAAAACAACAAAAACAAAAGTTCGAAAAAACAAAGAAATACATAAGAAATTCATAAAACAATAAAATGAATAAGAAATTAATTTTGATACCAGATTTTTTTTCAAGTACATTTGCTAAGAATGCCACAAAGAATATCCAGACCAAAAATGAGCACTTTTGGAGCTTTATTTACTGATTTAGATCAAAAAGGTCTGATTTCTCGCATAAATTAGCATAATTAATCAAAATAAAATAAAAGAAGACTATTTTGGAAAATTTAAATATACGATCTTGTAGATTACATCGCACACTACCATTGTGCAAATTTCCGCGGCGATCGCGCGATCCACGGCCGAGATCTTAAGGGGGGGGGCCTTTAGGCCCCCCCCCCCCCCCCAGTCTTTCGAGCTACCAAAATAGCCCAGTCTTTTTAGGGTTAAGAGCTGATGAGGAGTCAGTGATTGTGTGCAGATACATGTTGTATGGTGGTATGCCATTATCTAAAATGTCATTGCAATATCGAAAGAATTAAATTGAAAACTGTGAAAATGTGTCATTCCAATGAGTGTCATGTACATGTTCACTGGATTCAGACCGTTGCTGTCATGCAATATCTGCAGTAACAATATTCAGCTTACATTTTGTTTTGTTTGTGTTCTTCTGCATTTTGTGATGGTTCCCCAAGGTTCAAGTATGTCTTTTCAGTCACATGTACTCTGTATCACCATCACACCATCATAGAATTTGGTTACATGTCAACGAGAGACATTGTGCTGAGGATGATGATGGTGGTAATAATGGTGCTGGTGAGGATGATGGTGATATTGTGGTGATGATGATGGTGATGTTGATGATGGTGGTGGTGGTGATGATAATGATGATGATGATGATGGTGGTGGTGATAATGGTGCTGGTGGTGAAGATGATGATGATAATGTTGATGATGATGATGATGGCGATAGTGATAATGTTGCTGGTGATGTTGGCGATGATAATGATGGTGATAGTGGTGGTGTTGATGATAGTGGTAATGGTGATGCTGATGGTGATATAGTGATGCTGATGGTGAAATAATGGTGATGGTGATGACGATGGTTGTGATGACAATTATGGTCATGATAATGATGACTTGGAGTGACAGCACCATTACCATCAGCATGGTGAAACAGGGCCGGCGGAGCGTTTTCAAAAGTGGGGGCCCACTTCCGGGCTTAATGAGCTTACAAGCAAAAAAAAAAAAGGTCCTCAGCTCATCTCTCCCCTTCCACTTCGAGTTTCTTCAGCTGACAAAAGAAAAAGAAAAAGAAAATCCTCAGCTCATCTTTCCCCTTCCACTTCCGGGTTCCTTCAATAGCATATTCCCTTAATCAGTACTAGCTACCAGTTGTTTGTTTTTATATTACCTGCTCAAATAAGGTTCTACAGACAAATTCCCTTAAATGAATTCACAAAGTTGTTCAGTCATGTGCTCCAACAAAGAATAAAAATACAAAATCTTTCTAGACTTTAACTTGTCCTTTCGTGTCTCGACTCACGAACAGTCGTTAACTCGTGCTAGAACCCCAAGTACTCACCTGCATACACGTACCTACGCTACGTTACGTCACGGAGGCCGTCACTGAGTCATGGAGTTTCAATGCCTTTCCACAATAACTCAGAAATAAAGTCGCATATAATATAGACCTCCTAATAAAATATGAGCATGGTGTGGTACATGCCACTTCCGCCATTGTTACTGTATAGACCCGTTGGTCTGCTATCTAGCTGGGCGCTGGAGTGAAGTCAAACAGCTCACGGGTACGCCATAGCTTGAGAGGATTCGACGTTTCAAATTCAACCGTTTTCGTATTTGTCGATAAAATTGGGGTTATCAGAAATGTTGAGATGGACCATGTCTGACGGTTGCATGGAATTTCAAAAAGTCAATTACGGTTGTGAAATAGATAATATCCTCTAAAAAACTACATACCTAGAGTGGTTCTACGTGACGTGGGTTTAGTTTCATTCTCTCCATACACCACTCTTTCACCGCTCACCACGGGAAAAGAAAACGTTACAGAATTGCAACAGGTTTAATACGCACTTTTTATCATTTGCAGGCCCTAAGTAGAACTTTTCTAGACCTGTTGTAAGCTTGTTGAACTGATTTCCCAACGTAATGTACTATCTCCTGTGAAAATATGCAGTAAAAGTTCAGACAATATCTGCAAGAACAATATTCAGCTTACATTTTGTTTTGTTTGTGTTCTTCTGCATTTTGTGATGGTTCCCCAAGGTTCAAGTATGTCTTTTTCAGTCACATGTACTCTGTATCACCATCACACCATCATAGAATTTGGTTACATGTCTACGAGAGACATTGTGCTGAGGATGATGATGGTGGATGATGATGATGATGATGGTGGTAGTATTGGTGCTGGTGAGGATGACGGTGATATTGTGAGGATGATGGTGATGAAGATGATAGTGATGATGGTGATGAAGACGATATTGATGATGATGATGATGATGATGATGATGATGGTGATGATAGTGATGATGATGATGATGATGATGATGGTGGTGGTGATAATGTTGCTGGTGATGTTGGTGATGATGGTGATGATGATGATGATATGGTGATGTTAATGATGGTGATAGTGGTGGTGATGATAGTGGTGATGGTGATGGTGATGTGGTAGTGATGATGGTGGTGATATAGTGATGCTGATGGTGAAATGATGATGACGATGATGGTGGTGATGACGATGGTTGTGATGACAATGATGGTCACGATAATGATGACTTGGAGCACCATCAGCACCAGCACCATCAGCATCGTGAAAGAGATACTGCAAGTATTCATGCTAGATTTATCAGCCGATGATGGTTGTGTCATTTTTTTACTCGTGCAGACTTACCTATTGTAGTCGAGAGCAAGGGAAATGACTGGCTGTTTCCTATTTCCGTCTTTGTAATAAGTTACCAAGATAAAAGGAAGTAATATGTGAAGTGGAACACTGAATTCTGCACGTATGACCCCCAACGATGAAAAAGCAGAACAAAAACAAAAACAAAAATAAACAAACAAACAACAAAACAAAACAAAACAAAACAACTAACAAAGTCATTGTGACCCAAATGCGTGAATGCAGTAAAGAGGGATAATGTGTTGCACTGTTAAATATTTTCAGTGGCGATGGTAGGCCTACATGGTGGGGCGCGGAACGCGGTGGGGGGGGGGGGGGAGGAAGGCAGCCCCCCTCCACACACACACACACACACAAACACACACACACAACACACATTTATTTGCGTTGAAAACAAATTGTGATAATTCAGCTGACCATGATACCTAAATACCAGTGAATATAATACTTCATCAAGTTCCGCTTCGACACGCATCAAATCACAGAAGTTTTCATACCTGTACATGAAAACACAAGAAAAGAAATGGTAGTCTAATACTACATTCGACAGTTGTTAAATGACGGGGGCCAGTTTTACATTGTGCCCGTAAAAAAAGACAATCAGGAATAGTGTTTAACCCTATTCTTACTGGGCTATTTGAGACCAAGTTTTTACGGGGGGGGGGGGGGGGGGGTGTCAATTTGATCCCCCCCCCCCTTCAGATCTCGGCCGCCGATCGCGCGATCGCCGCAAAATTTTGCCTGAAGATAGAGCCGGATGTCAACTACAAGATTACATGGTCATACAAAAGAAAGATATTGGCTTTCTTTTTTAATAAATTAATTATGCAAATTTACGCATGAAATCATATTTTCATCTATAATTCCATTAAAATGACTGAAGGATCCCTAAATTTTTGTGTCAGAGTTCCTCAAGACACATCGAACAATTTTCTTGTAAAAAAATAGCGAAATCAAAATCAATTTCTTTTGACTTTTATTGTTTTGTTAATTTCTTATGTATCTTATTGTTTTTTTTCGACCTTTTGTTTTCTTTTTTTTTGCCAAAATTTGTTGCAGGCACTTTTTCAAGCTTATCTACATTAGAATTGATTAATTTCAATGGTTTAAAGTTGAAATAATCTGATTTATATCAATTTAACCACAAAAAAACAACAACACACAATTTGCATTGGATGTGCACACGATATCATGAATTTGAGCCGTTTTGGGGTTGACATGCATATGCAAAACATTACGTAACTTCAGAACAGTGTACCCGGACGTCGCAAATTTGGTCTCAAAATATGCGGGAGACTTCAATTAAAAAAGTCATGAAACGACGCGGCAAAATCTTTGCGCGTTGCGGAATCGTGGCGCGAAATGTCGAGGGGGGGGGGGGGGTCAATTTGACCCCCCCCCCCCAAGTTGGAATAGGGTTAATGTCAGATACATACAAATGCAATGTAGCGATTGTATAGGGCTTCTCTGTGTCAGCGCTCAAATTATGTGTCTCATGATTACCATTGTCGATTTAGTTTTACATTGTTATGTTAACGGCGTCACAATTGTCTTCAAGAATACATTATAGAGCTTAAACAGACCTCGAGAATCTTCGAACTCACTAGACCGAAGTAGTCAATAATAAAATGAAACCTGAGTATTCATTCATCCTCTGTTCAGTGAGTTTCAAAACTGTGCCGGAATATGTCATTGTCAGAATGTCGGGAGTAGTGTGTACCAAATGAAACTAGACAGGATAAGAATGTGTTAATTTTAGACACTTTCATTTGCAACAATACGCATTATTGAATATATAATGTGTATACACATGTATATACATAATTGTTTGTTCATTTTCCATCTGAGAAGATGGCTGGATAGCCCATATTCAGCTATGCTAAGCTGGTCTTCCATCGGTCCACTAATGTCTTGGATGTGAGGCGGGACCATTTCACCGGGTTAAACACCCTGCTCTTTACGATGAATGAATGAAGCGGATCTTTTACGTGCATGAGATGTGACTCTGTCACACACGGGACCTCCATTTTATGTCCTATCCGAGGGACAGAGTGTTTTTGCCTCTTGCTAGAGGTGACGATGATTACACACAATATTGCTCAGTCCAGACTCGGGTTCGAACCCGGGTCGCTTAATTGTGTGTGTGTGTGTGTATGTATGTATGTATGTATATATATATATATATATATATATATATATATATATATATATATATATATATATATATATTTATATATATTTATATATGTAGTTCAATATGAAAACTCCGTGAGAGGCGTAGTTTTGACGAATTTTCGCCCATAGGGCTTTGTCAAGTCAATGGCAGATTTTATTTTGAAGCAGATATAAATCAAAATAAAAGATGCGTCGTGAGTCATACGACGCATCTTTTATTTTGATTTATATCTGCTTCAAAATAAAATCTGTCATTGACTTGACAAAGCCATATGGACGAAAATTCGTCAAAACTACGCCTCTCACGGAGTTTTCATATTGAACTACTGTTGTGAATCTATACTTTCTCGGACTCCGAGCAGAAACTAATTGCTGTTATTCATATATATTATATTATATATATAATTTATATAATGCAAAGAAGCCACAAAGTTGTTTCTTTTTTGTACATGTTATATATCTGTGCCATTTTTTTTCCCTTTCCAAACCACAATCGAGTTCCGCCTCCTTGGAAAAGAACATGGACGGAAATGATAGGGAAATTCACCGAAAGCGACCCTACAATAAAGCCAGTTTCGACGTGAATTGCGGAGTCAAGTGGCATGCTCTTTTTTATTTGCAGTCATTGGTGTGTGTGCAGCGTGAATGGTTAGCAATGTCGCTTTTGAGTTCACTCACAGACGTACCGTGTTTTTCGCAATGACCCTGTTTGTTTTTCGCACCCAAGCAGTTGACGGAATTCCCACGGAATTTCATAGCAACCCAAACATTAACTGCCTTCAGCTTTGTTGATGAGCCTGTGCCCAGTAATGCACCATCTACAGCCGGTAGAACATTTTACGCGGAAGTCAGTACACGAGTACGTTAGTACTTTAACCTGTATAACCCACCCCATATTAGATTATGATCCTAGTAGCAAAGGAATCGATCGAGAGAGCAAATACTCCACTCAACATTACAGCTTGGATAATAAAAACTTTCTGTTGGGTAATTCATATAATAATCATGCAATAACTGCTACAGACGTATTCATCCAGTCGTAAAGAAAATATGGCAGTGTATTTCAATGGAATGGTATTTAGATCACAGGAAGATGATTATATAGGTTGGTTTTTTTTCCTGAATCTTTTACCATTCAATTCGTCTTGTCCTCGAATGTGTAATTTGTTTTTTCTCTCGTTCCAGTATGCCTGTACTCATACGTATCGAAGTCAATTTGACTCATTGACTATATTTTACAGTCACATTGCGTGGATCATTAGCTCCCCGGAGTATCACCGGTACATGTTCCCAGGAGAAATGCAGGAATGATAATTGTCTCAGGATTAACTGTCTGGCTGTATTGATCAACTCCGTATATTTCGAAATGAATTCAATAGAGTGTTCGGGGTTTTTTGTCCCGTCATGGTTGGAATGCTTTTATGTCCCGAAATAGATGATAATATACATGATCATGAGTTTATTTGACAGCGAATGACAAATATATTTCTTTATTAATATACCGCGCGAACCTTGACATAAATATGAGGAAAGGGCGGGAATGATCATAAAAAAAAAAACATGTGATGCCGATGGCAAAATTGACAGTAATTTTGTTCTGGCGATGAAACATTCACTGTGAGTTATGTACAGTCGTGTCTCTGAGCCAAGTGCAGGCCAACACGTGCTCATGATAACATACTTCCACCCGTGTTCCGATGACATTGATTTAGGGGCCTATTTATCTTTCGACGGTGATATTTTATTGGTCATGTCATATTATTCGATAACCCGCTAGAGATTTCGTGTACTAGTATTATCATAAGCCTATACGGACGGAGCGGGGCCATGCACATTTTGCATGAGACGTCATTTCACAGCAGAAGTTGAGCAAAGCGATTATACATGCACTGCGTGAGAACCTCATTTTGACGACTGCCTGTTCGTTGTCGATCTTCTGCCATTCCTCCAATATATTTTTGTCTTACACTCTCCATCTCCCAAGAGACACGTAAACTCATTCGTGCTCGTCTGCGCAGCTTGTGTTTTAAATACTGTAAAACGTGTATATTCGCGGCATGAATTTTTTTTTTTTTCGAATTGGAGCCGACGGCTTTTTTTCGCAGCATAAGATTTTCGCGAATTGCCACTGGCATTCAATGCATATATATAGTGTAGACAAGAACTTTCGCATGTATTTTGATTCGCGAATCCTTGCTCTCGCGTAATTCACGAAATTAAAATGCAAGCGAACACAACTTCCTCGTTTTACAGGTTATAAGAGTGGCGATATTACGTAACAACCAACACGCCTGCAATTAATGACATACGTGTTTGCTGTCATCCACACAGTATACACTCAATAGCTTGTGATCGAGGCTCACACACGTTGCCATGGCAACATCTGTGAGCCTCGCAGACTTCTTATTTTTCTCCAAAGTATAATTCTGCTCATTAGTACACTAGTGACGAACGTATACACACCTTATCAAGGTTGTTTACCCATATTCCATGGAGTAAACAAAATGAAAAGGACAATCAACGGAAAGGTTAATGTATACCTCGCACAGACAGTACTACTTAAGATTTCGCGAAGAAAAAGTGACTGTTTTAGTTGTGATTTTACCTCGTCGCCGCAAGCTATTAATTAAGTTTTAATCCTCTCCGCTCGAATATGGCTGTGTTTACCTGTACCCATCAAAATGAGCTCAGCAAATGGAGGTTCAAGTAAAACATCTTCTGTAAACGTGTGTGTGGGTATGCTTGTGCGTGTATTTTGGGAGTGTGTCTATAGTGTCAGAGGTGGTAAAAAGAGCACACACGACTTGCACATTGCAATTATCCATTCTCTGATCTTTGCAGTTCCTTAAAACGACTAGCGTTTTATTCAAATCGATGTTTGACCTCAAATCTAACGTTGACCTTAAATCTAACATTATTCTAAGTCACATGAATTTCAATGGAATATTTTGGAAACATCGATCTATATGTAGCAAGTGAATTAAAATGTTAGATAAACTTACATCATGTCTAAATTATGAACCAACAAATTCAGTGCGTCAGGCTGCCAACGCATGCAATGAAAATTTGTGTCGCTCTATATTCTATATAAACATTCACGTTGAGGTAGTTTAACACTTTAATGACGGGGTGTTATGCATTTCCACTCCACGCCTGACAGGTCCCTGGATAAATTAAAGAGATTCATCAAACATGTAGGCCTGGGTGAACAGAAATGCAGCACGTGCGTTCCCGCCACTCCTACGCGCTCGTACGACAGCAATGCAATCACGATTTGTGTCGGTGAGGGAGTGTTTTTTGTGTTCTTTTCCTGCGATCTTCACAATAGTGTCGCGCGGTTTGCATAGCTGATTTGTTACCTGTGTCTGAAACTATTGTGCGAGATTGTCTCATTGCGCTGATAAATGCGGAAATAGACTGTACAGCACGGACGTATAATGCAATTTGTCTCTTATGACTGTGGGTAGAGGAAACGGGAAAGAAGTAATGGTAATTGATTTGTCGAAGAGGGAGTGTTTATTGCTAGCTAACTGACCGTGTTAGAGTTACGACTATAAACTTTGCATACTCTTTTTAGTTTCACTTTCGCATCGAGTGAGCGTATTACTTTCCATACGCGTCTGTCTGCTCGATGTTTTTAACCTAGCTGGCTCGCGGTGGTTACTACGAGTACTTGTCAAGCCAGCATGGCAGGCGCGGCTGAGGACATCGTGCGTTTCATGGCCAGCAGACGACACCCGCCTCAGCGCCAGCTTTCACAGGTGTCCAAAGTCGGCAGTGGCAGTCCAACCCCAGACTCCGTGGCGAAGAAATTCACAAAATACCTCTCCGAGAGTTCTCTTCTATCCACTCTGGCGACTCAGACAGGTCTAGGTCTGCCATGGGAGGCGCGGGAAGAAGACGTGAAGGAACAGTCGTCTGCTATCTGCAAGGAATTCATCCATTCCAAGTTAAAGAGATTGGGGTTTTTGGGCGGGAGCGCCAAGAGTGGACTGCGAGCGTCGATGGCGATACGCGGCCAGAAGGCTTCGCCCGTCTGCAGAGAGCTGCAGGTGATCGGGTCGGAGCTCGAGCGCCTCTACCCCAATCTCTTCCGGGACATCACTAAGCAGCTCAACGTCACGATTTCCTCGGAGGCCACCGTCGAGCAAGTCGTGTTCGACATCGGGAACGCCATCTTCAAGTCGGGTATCACGTGGGCGAAGATTGTGGCCTTTTTCGTGGTATCTTCGGCACTGTCCGTTGAGTGTCTCCAGCAAGGAAACGGAATCTTTATACACAGTGTCACGGCGTGGCTCACCCGCTATGTACAGACCAAGCTAGTTAAGTGGATCGCCCAGCAAGGAGGATGGGTAAGGATATCAGCTAAAACTAAGGACGTATTGCATCCACAAGTTAATTGTCTCCTTTAAAGTATTGTTGTTATAACAATGACAACAACAACAATGATAACAGTGATAACGCTAATGCAAATGATAGTAGTAGTAGTAGTAGCGGTAATCATAATAATAATAATAATAATGATAATAATAATAATAATAATAATAATAATAATAATAACATTAACAATTGCACTATAGTGATGATGATGATGATGATGGTGATTGATAATGTCTAAATAATGATAGTGATAGTAATGCAGACGATAATGTAATAATGAAAGTAAAAATATTCACTGTATTAATTATTAATTCAATATTTGTCTTTTACTTGGATATCTCAGCCATTTCAAAACCGATTTTCATCAAACTACTTATGTAAAATGAAAGAGCGTACCCACGATTAAAAAAAAAAGAATTCAAAATTTATTTGATAAAAATCGGTTTTGAAATGGCCGAGATATCCAACAACAAAGCGGTCCTACTAAAAGGCGGGATCCATCTTTTATCAGAAAAACTTTGTCTCTGGATATCTCGGCCATTTCAAAACCTTTCATCAAATAAACTTTGAATTTCTCTAAAGAGTTTTACTTTCTTTCATGTTTTCATAAAAGCGTTTTCTCAAAAAAGCCCTAAAGCCCCATCTCAACCAAAATACACCATCCCTTTAAGTCTCTCAGCTTTGTCAACGCTTGTTTTCCTGATCAATATAGTGAAGGCAAGCCGTGGATATAATAACCTTGGTGCTCGAGTGGTTTTGTAAGCGTCGTTTTCTCACTGTTATGAAGATGACGATGATTAATATTTATATTCTAACATTGTTGTCACCGTTATCACTGTTAAATCGTTTTTATTTACCGTTGCTCCTTCACAACATACATGATAGGCGTTATCCTTAGCATCTACAATTATATCAGTCGACATTGATATAATTATTATGACTAAATTGAATTGATGAAATTGCATTTTTTTTATGAGGACTGCAGTACGAATGATATTGAAATCTCTGTGAGGGAAATGTTTCATCACGATGATGAAAAATCGTATGATAGCTGTCGCTTTCCCTCTCCCTGTCTTTTCTTTCTCTTCTTCTATCTTCCCTCTCCCCTCTTTTCTCTTTCTCTCGTTGTATCTTTCCCTCTCTCGTTGTATCTTTCTCTTCTCTCTCTTATCTTTCGCCTCTTTCTCCTTTTTTTTCTCTTTCTCTCTTATATCTTTCCCTATATCTATCTTTTCTCTCATATCTTTCTCCTTCTTCTCGTTCTCTCCTATCTCTCTCTTCTATTCTGTTTTATATATCTTTCCCTCTCCATATATCTTTCTCTTCCTCTCTCCCATACTCTCTTCTATTCTGTCTTATATTTCCCTCTCTATATATCTTTCTCTTCCTCTCTCTCATTCTCTCTCTTCTCTCCCCTATCTTTCCCTCTCTCTCTCCATCACGCCCCTTTCTCTCCGCCCTCCGCTCCGATGTTATACCACCACCTGTAAAATACGAACTCTACTGGTATATCGTACAGAATTACTGACTTCTTTCAGTGTTGTCGCACGTAAGTGGCAAAATCTGTAGATAAGAGGCACTTATCCTTTCGCGATCTCATGGGGAAAAGGTATTGCTCTGTCTTTGCGCTTGATGTGCAGAAGAACAATAATGTTAAAAAAAAAGAAAGCAACAAACAAACTCCTTCAGATCAATGAAAAACACTAAATGCAGGCGACGGATTTTTATGTGGTAGGCGTATTTGTATTTGTGTTGATGTCGGTGCAGTTTTCAAATGCTTACCGCCATTTTACGGCGCTTTTGTATAGTATAGATGTCTGCGATGTAAGTGCAAATGTGATACATGTTATACATGTATATTTATATGTATTTATGTATTTGTAATATTTATATATAGTCATACACTTATGTAGTTCAAACACGGCTGTGTCTAATTTGTAGTGAATAGGGAATGCATCATATGTCATGTTAAATATGCTGGCATGGACCAATGTGATGTATAATGAACCAACACAGAAGAAGAAAAAGAGTTTGGCACTGTTTGATGATGCTGCGATTAACACGCCTTGTCAAATTTGTGAGAAGACGCCAGAGTCACCAGACGGAAACTAATCAGGCTTATTTTAGTTTCTCAAATTATCAAACAATATATATATATATATATATATATATATATATATATATATATATATATATAATATTATTGGTGAAGGACTATATTCAAATGATGCAAATACGCATAATACATACACTAAACGTGTATATAGAGATACATTATATGTATAATATAATGTTATACATGTGTATACATTATACTTGAAATATATGAAGTGTTTCAATTATATCACAAACACAATTTATGATGTTGTCAACCTTCCCCCTTATTATACTTTGCTTCACATGGCTGTCGTATTTTCTGTTTCTGGACCGTGTTAAACATAAATTATTTAATTCAGATTTATATACAGAGTACTCAAATTATCATATCACTCTTGAAATATCTATTGATTTTATCATGATCATAAAGAGCCAGACATTGTTTTATAATGAAATAATCTAAAGCAATGTTTAAAATGATATATAGTGTTTTGACAATGACCCCTCTGACGTTTTCGGATTTTAAATTGAGCGTTGTTGGCCCGACGGAGATAACTACATAACATGAATGGATTCCTCAGATTGAAAATTTAATGCAACGATGAAAAGTGTGGATGGATGTATGTATCGAATATGTAGTAGATGTGTGTTGGGGTGTGGGGCGGGTTGAGGAGAGAAGGGGAGGGGTGGGGAAGGATATCTGTAGAGCCTGCTATATAAGAGGGAGGATCTCGTCTTCCCTCGATATAAAATATCATTTTCATTTTGGTCACGCTCTTGCAGACTGTATCACCAGAGATGGGCTGTACCATGCCTCGATTCTCTGTTTACCCAAACGCAAACTGTCTGGAATTTGATAATGGTCGGAATTCTTCACAGTTCGTGAACCTGTTCTCACCGTTTAAAGGACAAGTTCACCTTCATAAACATAAGGATTGAGAAAATGCAACAATATTAGTAGAACACATCAGTGAAAGTTTGAGGAAAATTGGACAGTCGGTGCAGAAGTTATGAATTTTTTAAATTTTTGTGTTGGAACCGCTGGATGAGGAGACTACTGCAGCTTGTGAGTCATATGCGTACAACAGTATAAAGAAAATATAAAAGAAAATTCAACATATTTTCACTTTTTCGCATAATAAAAGAGCAATTGACTTGCCTCTTTCTAAAGGCAGGGGGAATAATATTACCCATAACATTTATCGGTAACGAGTATGGGGAATGTGTACTTTTTTCAAAAGATGGAATTTTGTGAAATTCTCTTTATATTTTCCTTATATTGTTGTACGCATGTGACATCTAAGTTATTCATACACTGCAGTAGTCTTCTCATACAGCGGGTACTGCAAAAAAATTCAAAAATTCATAACTTTTGAACGGATTGTCTGATTTTCCTCAAACTTTCAATGATGTGTTCTACTAATATTGCTACATTCTCTCAATCCTTATGTTTATGAAGGTGAACTTGTCCTTTAACCTCCGTTGTCACGGTTAGTGACACGTAAGAGGGCTGGGGTAGAACTACATTGTTGAACTGAAGTTCCCAAGAGAGGAAAGAATAATGTCATATTAATTCATCGCATTGTTCAGACCATTATACCCCCAACTTATAGAGATGCAAATGAGATTTCACGCATTGATTTTGTTGACTGCGCCAGCAAACTGTGCTCTCTTCACATACGAAGATGACCCAGAAAAACTGGTGGCCTTATTACAGCTACATATCGCTCGAAGAGATAAGATCGTTGCATTTGTATTGCAGTACGTGTTGTATTTGTCTGTCATTGTTCTGCGCTTTCAAGGGTCGGTCAGTAAGGTGAACGGGAGGTGTCATAGCTCAGTTGGTATTATAATACAGTAGCCATCGTGTGGTTCCGAGTTCAACGCCATGCAGAGTTAGAGGGGAAAACCCCAAAATATTCTGACCCGTGTATATAGGACAGTCAAAGTTTAAATCTCATGTGGGAAAGAGTCAAAATTGATGCATGCGTTCGAAAGATCCCTTCTTCACTTTCCACAAAGACACGATACGATCTCATTCCGTACTCTTATCCATATAGGCCTATAATAAAGACTATAGTATTTCTTCTACTGACATTACCAAAAGGAGCCTGCTCAGAGAGATAGTGTTCTCTTCCTAAAGTGTGGATGGGGAGCTGCATTGCATGGCACTTTTTCCCATACTGGTAGAGAGGAAGAAGTCAATAGGGTCAGGGAATTTGCCTTTTTGATGGGTTTCGTACTTCGATAAGAACTTGTTGCAATCATGCAGTGTTTCGGACTTGCATTGAAACAATTTAAATGTATCTTCCTTGCCAACTGCTTTATAACAGCCAAAGACGTTTAGTATTCAACAGCTATGTCATGAATTCCACTCAACTCTCGATATATACGCTTTTAAGCAAGAATCAATATTACATTCATATAATGCACTTATCATGATGGTATGAATGAATACAAGATCACAATACGTGCGCTCAGATAAGAGCAAACCTTGACTGGATAACACCTCCGGAAACACGACTCCTGGCCAAACGTGATACGTCTGCTATTAGACTTTGAACGTGGAAAGAAATTTGATCATCAAGAACAGGAGTTATACTTATCACGTTTTTAAGCGAGTTCTGTGAAAGTCTGAATCTCTTCACAGTGAAAAGCAGCCTTCTGTATATTATGATAAAATCACGCATTAAAAAGGAAATAACCTTTGACGTGAGAAAACATGATACGATATGATTTTTCATGCTGGGCCAAATAATTTCCGAAAATAGAATCATTGTCAATGGCTACACCATGTCCGGTATCACCAATAGAAGTTAGTTTTTCCAGGTAAGCCCCAAGAACCTCTCGTGTAGGTCGCGTTGACGGTCTACATTATAGTACAGTGCACTCTCACTTTATTCCGGGATAAAAATCTTAACAAAGGAAACGTAAAATATTATACAGTGTATAATTATAAATCCATGTACCGGAACCTATAGATATAACTAGGGGTCTCGGGCAATTACCCCTGGGCAATTACACCGAACCCTTCCCCTAGCCCTTACCCTAATCCTAATCCTGAACCCAATCCTAACCCTAACCCAAACTCCTAACCCTAATCTTTACTCTAACCTTACCACTAACCAGTATTTAGCCGGGGGTAATTGCCCTCTGGGGGTAATTGCAGGATACGAAGGGAAAAACACAAATTCACATAGCTTAGAAGAAACATAATAAGGAGAGCAAAATAGTAGCTAATGCAATCATCAAATCTCAATCATACTGGATAGTGAACACCACTATAATTTGGCAGAAATGAAATTTACACAGTAAAGGAGACAAAAGGGCGAGGAAAGATAAAGAGATAGAGAGAGAGTAGTGTGTGAGTGTGCGTGTGTGTGAGAGAGACAGACAGACAGACCGACAGAGAGATGACGAAATCTTAAAAACAGTGATGCCCTGACATTTTACTTCAATATAAAGTTTTCTTCATCCTTTTTGTGAAAAGCACACACTGATGCACTCCCTCGTGCGTATATCATATTTAGAAAAATGTACAAGTGTATTACTCCTTTTATTTGCATGTAATAACGGAAACCACCCGTGTCTTCAACTTCAAAGGGCACCAAGTTCTATAGCGGCTAATGCAGAAGGATTAATTCAAACCACATTGTCATTACTGCTGCTCGGGTTCATCACCAGTGTCTTCTTTTTATGATATAATTATTGCTTTCTTGGTAGTAGTATAGTAACAGTAGGGAAAAAAAAAGAAGAAAGAGGGGGAGGAGGAGAAGAAGAACTTAGTAGTAGTAGTAGTAGTAGTAGTAGTAGTAGTAGTAGTAGTAGCAGTAGTAGTAGTAGTAATAGTAGTAATGATAATACTGACGATGATGATACTGATGATGATGATGATTACAAGCATTATCATTGAATTATCATCATCATACCACAGCGACTCACCGTAATCAAGATATGAAATATGTGGTATACGATCAGGAAAAATAACATTGTACACCTGAATTTGCCAGCATTCCATGCCAAGCCCAATTTTGTACTCCAGTTTGATGGAGGCCTATCGTAGCCGAGACCAGAGAGGTAAAACCCCAGGGATGCTGCTCTTATCCGCCACACCCTTGTGCCCTACGGTGACCTGCCTCGACATTCTCACAGCATGGACCTTCCCTACACTTCGGGATCAAAATTCAATACTTGCAGACCTGTGTGCTGCGAACGACACGAGTGCTCCCGAACCCCTAGCTGTTACTTAAAGGGATGGTATAGTTTTTGTTGAGATGGAGGATTCAGATGTTAAAGGACAAGTTCACCTTCATAAACATAAGGATTGAGAGAATCTAGCAATATTAGAAGAACTCATCATTGAAAGTTTGAGGAAAATCGGACAATCCGTTCAAAAGTTATGAATTTTTGAAGTTTTTGTGCAGTAACCGCTGGATGAGAAGACTACTGCAGTGTATGAATAACTTAGATGTCACATGCGTACAACAATATAAGGAAAATATAAAGAGAATTTCACAAAATTTCATCTTTTGAAAAAAGTACACATTCCCCTGACTCGTTACCGACATTATGTTATGGGTAATATTATTTCCCGTGCCTTTAGAAAGAGGCAAGTCAAGTGTTCTTTTATTATGCGAAAAAAGTGAATATATGTTGAATTTTCTTTACATTTTCTTTATACTGTTGTACGCATATGACTCACAAGGTGTAGTAGTCTCCTCGTCCAGCGGTTCCAACACAAAAATTTTAAAAATTCACAACTTTTGCATCGATTGTCCAATTTTCCTCAAACTTTCACTGATGTGTTCTACTAATATTGTTGCATTCTCTCAATCCTTATGTTTATGAAGGTGAACTCGTCCTTTAACATTTTGCGAGATAATTAGAAACTATACTTACGAAATGATACACAGCATACAATTCTAAGAGGAATTCAAAGTTTTTGATGAAAATCGGTTTCGATATGGCTGTGGAATCCAAAAACAATGTGAAACAAAGTGGTCCTTACAATAGGTGGACGCCACCTTTTGTTAGGATTTCTTTGTTTTTGGATATCTTCACCATTTCAAAACCAATTTTCATCAAATGAACTGGAATTCCTCTTAGAATGTTATTGTATGGTCTTTAATATTTCATGAGAGGTTTGTTCTCACCAAAAAAAAAAAAGGTTGGAAACCTGAAGCCCCGTCTCAATTCGTTCACCTGGATAGAGAGACATACAAGAGCATGACAGGTCGGAAGGGGTGGAGAGTGGTGGTGGTAGTGCATGGGGGAGAGGGTGTGGCTGGTAGATTTTTTTTTTTTTGGGGGGGGGTTGTTGTTGTTGTTGTTGTTGTTGTTGTTGTTGTTGTTGTTGTTGTTTCTCTCGTCTTGCGAAGATGATTGAAGATGTTTATCGCCGAATACGTATGCGTTGCTATAGTCTATACTTGAGATGAAAATCATGCAGAGTTTGTATTTCTGCATGCATTCAGGAACGTTATGAGTTTTAGGCTCATCTCTGTACGTTTATCTATCATTAAATTTCTTTTTTTTTCTCTCAGTTTATTTGTTGTTGTTGTTGTTGTTGTTTTTATGGGAGGGTGAAAGACGGCTTCTTTGTTAGTGAAATCTGAGGCATGGGACAGGATGTACTATGAACCAGTCCCGAGTAATAGGCCTATATGTATACTAGTACCGTTTGGTTGTAGTAATGATAGAACATGCAAGAGAAGCAACATCAGTAGCGATAGTAATAGTATGAGAAATGCAGCTATATACGTCAAGTCGCAGTGATGTAGTGATAAATGTATAGGTAAGTCGTACATTTTGTCTGCGAATGATATCTGAGTAACATGAAATGGATGTAGGTATTCAAACTGTACTTTCTCAAGTAACGAGATTATAGCTCTCTAGCTGGTAGGAACTATACTTATTGAGTATGGAATGTAAATCGAAACCGAGAAAAAAAAAATAAGCTGAAAGGAGATAATTAGAAATGCAGACCAACGGAAAGAAAAAATCGATTATGGAAGATAAAAAAAGACCCAAGTGTAACTGAGATAATGAGAATAAACAGAGAGGAGAATATGAAACTTTGTCACTTTTCTTAGATCGAGAGAGTATAGCGCAATACCGAGGCGCTCTCCTTTACGGGCGAGTGTCTACCTAGCGTCTTTATACCAAAGGGCGGGAAAACAAACACCATGTCGATCATCCAGCTGTCTGACTTCCGCGCGTATGAATAAACAGAGCACAGGGAGTAATATCCCAAATGAAACCAATTCGAAGGAGCTTGTGTGTTTGAAGCGCCTTGATGAAACACAACCGCTGTATGGTTTTATTCTCCTCGTCCCGCCTGCTCACTTTCTTTCTTTCTCTCCTTTTTTTTTTCTCTTCCTATATACTCTTTCTGTTTCTTTCATGCTGAGAAGTCTCGCGAGCAAGTTACATTTCTGCAGTAGTTCTGAAAAGAGAAATGCTTATATGCCTATTAATGACGCCAACCATTCCACTGCTATTGATTTAATGTTATTTTAGAGAGATTTTATGCGGGATTCCGGATCATTCAAAGGTTATGACCTGGGGAAAAAATCTCAGTAGCTGCTGGCATAAGAAGAAATGGAATGACGGGCATATCTATGGGAAAGACACCGTACAAGGATATGTTCATAATGTAAGATATTTTGTGTGATGTGATGTGTGTGTGTGTGTGTGTGTGTGTGTGTGTGTGTGTGTGTGTGCGTGTGCATGTGTGTGTGTGTGCGCGAGCACGGTTGTATTTCTCTGTCACAAGAGACACAAAGAGCTTATGCCATAAGCATTAAAATGTCACAGAAATGGTGACAAATTCTGACTGCACTATAAGCAAAATTTACAGCTGGTCAAACGCTGCTTTCCACACATTTTACTATAGTGACAGTAACCTGAAGACTATGCCTTGTGGTGAATATTCTTTTCCCTGCCGTGTTCCTGCCTTCCCAAAATTTGTCATGTTTACTTTCGCCGTAAAGCAAACCTCATCACTAAAGCTTGTGGGTCCCCTCCCCCCCCCCCCCCCCATTCCCCGCCCACTCTTCCGTGCCTTGTTCCGCTCTAGCTCATACATTTTGTGTACGGACGTACGTATTTCAATTGAACATGATCATGTTTTATATAACATTGTCAGACGATAATGCTAAGCTGCATTGTTTGTAGAGCAGCGGCGTAGAGTTTAATGGTGATGCGTGGTCCAAGTTTTCAGGGTTTGGAATAGGATGGTGTTTATGATTCTCCCACGTTACTGTTCAAACGCTTCAGGCAAAGAACATGGACAGCCGACACATCAAATTAACAATAATTGTAATAGAAATGCTACTGATAGTAATATAATGATATAAACTTTCTATGAAATGAAATGCGAAACTGTTTACTACATACTCGCTTGGCTTTCGCGCGTTTTTTATCAATTAGACAATAATGCCCATTTTGTTTTATACAAAGTGACATAAACATCTTGGAGCTAGCTCGCTTCGCCTCCCGCATTTTTATGACTGTATAAGGTTAGTCCATTGTATCATGCACAATACACTATAATTTGCTAGAAATCCCGTCCCTCTTAGTACTGGTATTTACATATATATATATATATATATATATATATATTATTATTATTATTATATGAATACATTAATGAATATGATACATATTCATATGTAAATATAAACATTAATATCATATATCATTATTGTGCATAATCTTATGTATGTATATTATTTCATGAATGTGTTTGTGGTCGTATGTAAGTTGTATAATGTGTATGTACGTAATATATACGATAATATCGTGATATATACCTGTATTATATAATATGAGAGGGACAGACAGACAGACGCAGAGAGAGAGAGAGAGAGAGAGAGAATTAAGGCAGTATACATATAAATGTTATTCTCTCATATTTCTCTCTCCCCATTCTCCGTCTCTTCCTCTCCCCACCACGTGCTATAGTATTCCTCTCTTTGGGCTGCATGCTCAGTCTTCACCAGCAATATCATGTTTCAGTTTCATTTTTCATTTGACAAAGTGCCATCGATATTTGTCAAACACCACACTCTAACGAAATATATACATGCCGTATAGAGCAGCTTTGTTTATTCACCTGTAACAAGCTCTCCCGTGAACAAGTTTGAGTCAACAGCAATGTGGCTCGATCAACAGCAAGAATACACACTTCTGTGTGGATTGTCTGTATCATGTTTGATAAGACATGTAAGATGAAACAAAAAAAAAATAGGAAGCAACGCGCAACGGATATTGTAAAACATATCCTTGAAAATGTTTGGGTGGGAGAGGCATGAAGCGAGCCAGGCCACACGATTTAATGATGAAGATGATGCGAGCATGCGCAGTTGATGGGCATAATGGAAGATATGTCGCAGAGCTGTCGCTATGACGGGCCATGAGTGACAATAGAAAAGTCAATTAACGTGGAGCAAAGACTGCGCTATAAATTCTTCACGCTAAAGCAATAAAGATACCACCTAGACTTATTCCTGTCAGAATAAATGTGTAGTGCGACGCAAGTGCAGTTGTAGTCTGAAGACCAATCACCAATATTTTCACTTTTTAGTGCCCATCGTCTCTGACATTCAATGCAATACAGTCTTCGATTCTGCTGTTTATATATACAAAGCCATTGCTTTTTAGTTAGTTGAGTTTATTCGAAATATCGCGCTTATATGACGTTGTATTGTTTTGTTTGCAAGCTGGGTTTATGTAGTCAGAGTCTGATTATTCTCATTTAGTCTGTGTATTTTGGAAACGCTTAGAGTGGAAGTTAGGTTCATTCATTTGTAAATCTGAATCTTAATATGAAGAGTTTGTTCGCAAAAACCGATAAGTCCATATTTGCCAAATGGAGATATTTGCGATTAAAGGTCAAGAAAAATAAAGAGAATAATAAGAAAATTTGTGCTTCTTTTGAACATAACTTCAAAAATGTACCTTTATGTAGTGACCAATATATCATTTGAAAGGTATTATTTTGTGCTTTATGACAGAGACCGATACTTCAAAATCTTCAAAAATGGACTTATCGCTTTTTGCGAACAAACTCTTCATATAGCCTTCAGTTCCATCATCCAAAATTCCCTCTGGACATGTTAGATTCAGTTCAATTCAAATGTACTTTATTTCCATCTAACAAAGGTAATACTTATTACAAAGTATATATCTGACAAATTATATTGTTTAACAATGTGTAAGAAATATACATGTCGTAAAGTTTAATACGCGAATGATCTACAAAATGAATATGATAATGCCGGGAAAAACAGTGTATGCTTTGCAATGGTGACAAAAATTGAATGAATTAGCGGTGAACAAAACTGGTCTATATAGGCTTATACTGAAATTTTGGGCTCAAATCATGCGACATTGCAGCTCTGGACATGACTTGAAATTCGCGCAGTGTGATTTTATGCAAGAGAAGAACAAACTCATTCCATTCCATTGTCGGCAGTAATTCTCTTCTAACCAATTATACTAGTACACACATTCATCATTATTCCTGGTCCTTCGAACTACCCTCGCTTCAAGGATGTTAGGTGGTCTTACCTGTTATTGTGTCTTTAGTTAGGTCTTGTATACTAATAATGTCCTTTGACTCCTTCCGCCTTCTCCAAGACTAATGCCCAGAGGATCACATTGCAGTTCGAAGATTGGGGAGAGAAAAGAATAGTTGTTCTTCGGTTCAAGAGTCGAGAGAGAAGTCTCGCAATATTGCGCATTGTACAAAATAAAAACAAAACAAAACAAACAATGTGACAAACCAGATTTTTTTTTTTTTTGGTTTATTCATTCTGCCGCTGGAAGTAGATCAGCTTGATTCTGTCAGCTCTACAAATTACATACATACACAAAACAGCCACTACTTTTAATGTGAATTATGTGTTGGATATACATTGATATATAATTCGTCTGTATAATCAAATATAATAGCGATACATAATGAAAAATTGTGTTTGAGAGGTGGGAACCACCTCCCTGCATTAATTATACAATAAACCTGTATAACGGGTGTATCTTATTGACATACAAATGCATTATCAACCTTTATGATCATGAACACAATTGGATTAAAATCTTTGTATTATCGTACGCATTGTTCGTCTCATGTGCTTCATTCGTACATTACATTATACTTCATGACTTGTACTTCTCATACAAATTTTTTTTGTTGAAACAATAATTCAATATCATTTATTAAATACATATGCTTTATTACATTCATTACCTTTTTTTTTTTGATGGAAATAAAGTAATTGAATTGAATTGAATTGATATGGAATATAGTATGCATTGGCCGATATAATAATTTTGATGAGATGCTCTACACCTTTACTAAAATTCATCAAAGAAGTATGATTATTTACAATCTTCCCTGTCGAGAGAAGCTACATGCTGTTGTCAAACTTGTGAGAGTTTGACCAGCAAAAAAAAAAGCTCTCAAAATATAGGCCATAAGTCACTTTCGCGAGAAAGGCAAATCAATGAGGACAGCATGTTGCCGTTGTTATAATTATGGAATGTCATTAGTGGTCCCTCAAATTACCGACGATTTGTATTTGTGAATTAATGATCAGTTGCATGCTTTTACAGCTTACTTTCCACACGAATTTGAAGACCTTTCTGTCGACATAATGGTGACGAATGTTCTGTGTCCATTTTGTCGCATCTTTTGCAGGTGGATCTCCTGCGCACATTCAAGCGGAAGAGGCGAGACAACAGCGGCTACTGGGCCATGACTCTGGGCGGTGTTCTCTTCGGGTTGGCCCTGATACTGATAGCCGCGAGAATGTCATTCCAGTCTCCCTGGACCATGGTTAAAGATCCGCATCAGTGAAAGACATTTTGCAAAGGAATCGAGATAAAATGACATAAAATGAAAATCATATACAGAGCGCCACCATCGTCACGCCGTATAACGGAAGATTGTGTATACGCGTATTACCAAAATCTCGATATCATCACTATTTACAGAGAGTTCAGAAGTGAAGCCGTTTGGGTCACAGAAAATCTGCGTGCACACACCATTCAGGGTTGCAGGGGTCACGGAAACTTTTTGTCACTTGTTTGTGTGCCCGTGATGGCCCCGCGGCGTTTGATCGAGGGTAGCGCTACTGGATACTATAAAGGCATACTGCTCGTTCATTGGTTGATCGCCGGTTACCTGGATACCTGCATCGACAAGAGATGGCGCACTCCCCTTGCTGAAGAATCAGAATGGATAAAATCAATAAATGATTCACTGAAAAAGGCAGTGTAAAAAAACACCTCGGATTAGAATCCATGGCAAACTGCAGACTGTGCAAGGGTTTGACGAAAGAGATCTTGCCCACAGATGATCACATTGAGTTTTGCTTATCTTTGATGCTATATGGACGACACAATATTATGGAAATCATAATGATCAGTACCTTTGCAGAAGTTAAAAAACAAAACAAAACAGATATTATCTATTGATATGCTAACTGCAAATTTCCCTACACAGCTTATGTATTTTGTGTGATTCATTTCCCCCAGATTTGTCACTATGATCATTAAAGGTATACAAGGACCCTGTATTAGAGGGCGCTGTTGAATGGCGTGCTCTGACGTGGTGATCTCGGGTGCACGTCACGAGACCGACACCCACGAGTCGTACAGCTCACGAGTCATAGAGCTCAGGAGTCATACAGCCCATAAGTTATACAGCTCGCTAGTCTATGATATTATACAGCCCATGAGTTCGACACTAAGCTAACAAGGCCCACGAGACCGACAAAATAGCCCCGGGTTGTATCTGTCGAACTCGTAGGCTATTTCTACCCATAGTGTCGAACTCATGGGCTTTATTTGCCTAGTGTCGAACTCATGGGCTGTATTACTCGTGAGCTGTATGACTCGTGGACCTCTTTTCAATGTTGAACTCGTGGGCTGTATGACTCGTGGGTGTCGGTCTTGTTGGATGACCCCGATGATCTCCGCCGTTTAAGATCGACGATGTAAAAAGCTGGTTAGATTACGTATTTACACGCAAGTTTCCGTGTCTAACTATACCGGGTGTCCCAAAAAAGCGGAACGGTGGATTTTCAGTACCTTGCGTTCTAAAAGTGATATATTTTTTGACATCATTAGAAAGAGCATCTTCCGCAGAAGACCATGATACCAAAATCATTAAATTTGGTTGAGCACTTTTTATTCTACGTCAATTTCTGTAAATGCAGTCATTTTCATTTTTTTTTGCGACTTATGAGATAATAATTTGGGTGCGACACGCGTTCCATACGGTGAATTGTGTTAGCTCGTTGATCCATGTCAACAAAAGATAACGCTTTCATATTGGGAGCGCGCGCACACACACACACACACACACACACACACTGTTTTTTTCCTGGCCCGTGCCCAATGTGAAAGATGTATCTTTTGTTGACATGGATCACCGAGCTTACACAATTTTCACCGTATGGATCGCGTGTCGCACTCAAATTATTATCTCATAAGTCGCAAAAATCCGGCGAAATTTGACAATGACTGCATTTTCCGAAATTGATGTAGAATAAAAATTACTGAACCAAATTAAATGATTTTGGTATCATAGTATTCTGCGGAAGATGCTCTTTTTAATGATGTCAAAAGATATATAACTTTTATAGCAAGCAGGCCTTGTAGGCCGAACCAGCGAGGAACGACAGCCGGATATTGATTTATATAAATAAATAAATATATATATATATATATATATATATATATGCCTATATACACATATATGAAATATAAAATTTTTAACATTTTTCGACATTTGGGGCATATGTTCACCGGTCGAAAAATGACTGATGCAAAGGTCCATACAACAATGAACTCTTGATTTTGGGTCCGTTTCCTTTTTAAGACATACTAAAAATTGTAATGACCTTGATATCTTACTTTGCGTACTTTTGATACAGTAGGTCCTATAGTTATACGTCATGGAGAAACGATGTGGTAACAGAACGTAACAGAATCGCTGTCGTAATCTCGGTCATTATAGAATCAGGGTTGATTTTATCATCTTGATAGTATTGACAATATCAATGCTGCCAGAGAGTTCTATAAGCGATACAACCATCATAGCTTAGTGTATCACACAACAGTTTCCTAACTAATGAAATTGCATAAGCCTAGGGTCATGTAAATTCCTTTAAAAAATTGTGTTACTAAGTATACCCCGTGGTCCATGTCCACCAGAGTGATGCAGACTATGCTTATGTTCATGGCGACAGAATGCCTATATACAGATTCTACATCTGAATAGAATAAAACGTGGCCCCCATTTTGAGCCCGCTTGGAAACTGCACAATTACAAATCGTTCAAGAGTCTGCACCGTTCGACCGTTTGTCACAGGATATAACAAGCTTATAGCTCTAGAAATAATTTTTTTAAAAGTTGAACCTTGGCATTCCATATCGTATAGACTCAATAGAACTCGCTCAGAAAGATCGATGTTCTTATATGAATGGCGTACAGTCGGAGCCTTAGTTGTGACTGAATATGAAAAAAAAAATGTTGATGTGGATCTTAATAAGAATCAGATGATTGACTGAGAGCAACCACATTACCATTCTTTCATTTTGTGTGACATGTCCAACTTCCATAAGTTTTTATCATTGGCCTGTAGTACTGACCAGTAATAACAACCAATCAGAGATACCATTGCTCAATAATTCGTGACTTTCTTTATTCAGTTGGCTTTCCTTGTCTGCAAAAGCATTGTCAAATTCTTCATAATTATAGAGGATTTAGCCCGCAAAGTGCCGAATACGCATTGTATCCGAGCAGAAATTTAGTTTTCGGTCGAAGCTATCTTTAGTGTAGTTGTCCTTGACCTGTTAATTTCTACGGTAACCATTCTAAGTATTTAACTTCTTATGTTATAGGCCTTTTTCTGTATACAGCACAATGCTTGGATATAAGTTGTACAAATAACAAGATCCATGTTACCATTCTATAAAACAATGCACATTACGTAATCGGGCGTTTATAAGAATGTTCCACCCTCTGTAACTTTGGAACAGTCCGAAACATATTATACTCGGCTTCGCCTCGATATGTTTCAGACTGTTCAAAGGTTACTATTGGATGGGTAATCCTTACTGAAAGTAAATTAGTGACATAACTTAACATAATTACATTACTCTCTAATGTGCAATGCTGTATTCCAAAATATCAGCCTGTATAAAAGTATTAAAGGAGGATTCACGCTGCTGGAAACCTAAAATTGCTGCACCAACGGAATAAACTTGCTACATGTATAAGAAAATTGAAGGAAATCTAAGAAACATTCTTGTCTCTAACAGCAAAATCATATCCGGTTTATATCATGGATTTTATACATGCCGTGTTTTGTGACCATTTCTCGCTTCGCAACACCTGATAGAAGAATCCTGATCTATAATACAAGTTGTCCTTGTATCCCAGGAGTTTGAACACCTATTTTCACTTTAACGCCATGCACTCCTCTCCGTACCCGGCTGTGTAAACGATGGAAGTCGCACATTTTTGTTGTTGGGTGTCCAACAGAACTGGTTTGCTCCCCACAAATGGACCGAGTAGTAAGTGCACTTACATAGATAATGATTCCTGAAACCTTCAATATGATATTCTATAAAGCTTCACTGTGATCACTTTGCTAGGATGAGATGGTGCTACATCAAAACATCTTCTTCTTTTTTTTTCATTTCACCATGTTATAACTTGCATAGAATCATTATTATTGTTATGTTATTTTGATACAAAGTGGGAAGGAGATATAGTAGGGCTTATGGAGGGCAGCCAAGTTGCCTTTGTATGTGATTGTACTTTAATAATGTTAAGCCACCGATTGCCTTCATTATTATCTGTGTTTGACAGAATTATAATAAACCGATGAAAATTTTAGATTAGTGATGACTCAAAGCACGTAGGCAATAGATGCTCTTGCCTGTATGTTTGGTGTATGTGTTTCGTATCGGAGTATAAGCAGAGTGTAATGATGTATACCAAAAAGATCCATGGCGCTGACTTTACCGCAGCGAGAGAAACAATTGGACGTTATTTACGTGCTTGCAGCATGCACGCAACCATTAATATGTGACATTAGTCATGCTCCATTGAAGTGTGCGTACTGTCACATCTTTATCTTTTGTTGTTGTGGCAGTGATGGTTTAATGTGAGTCTGTTCATAACAACTCTTCAAAACCAGCTGCCCCTTTCTCAAGAGACAATTATATTATTTGCCTCATTTGACGGACAGGTTGAAATCAATACGGCCATCAAGCATATAATAATATAATCATTGTCTCCGTTAGGAAATGAAATATAGATAAATTATGTATAATCAATGTAATAATGAGAGAAAAATACACACACTGACACATTGTTATTTTGTATTATTGAAATTGACACATGATGATGCATACTGTAATGTATGTAGGTCTCTATTCAGAATGATATACCATCTCCGATGTGATACTATCAAAAATTAATCTGCAATCACTATACCACGTCACAATCAGCATTCTATCATGGCCGGCGCCACGTTTTCAGAAGTGTTCTTCTTCTTCTTCTGATTAAGTCTGCCTCCTTCAATAGGCTGAAGATTCTTGCAGACTGTGCTATTTACGTTATGATGAAGTTTATTTACAGATATTTACAAGCGCACAACAAATTTGAAGAAAATAACTAGCCACTGTGATCAACCGTTAGTCGACTACGGAATGATCCCACACATGGCGCTGAAACGATTTCTGACGACAGGGAATTCCAGCTCCTTTGTTTATACAGTTCTTGGAAAGAACGAATGGCGATGCGATTCAGTTCTCGAGTATGGTACCTGATAGGAGTGTGGTTGCGTGGCTCTCGTCAACTGAGTAACCTGTCATTTGCCTGTTTGATGCTATAGTCCTGTGCTGAAAGATGAGTAAGATTATTGTGTATTTTGTACATCATAATTAGCCTGTCATTTTCTCTGCGCTGTTCCAGAGTGGTCCAATCACGTTCTTGCAGCATTTTGGTGACACTTGAGGTGTTATGGTAGCAATTCAAAGTGAATCTTGCAATCTCATCTCTAGACCATTTCCACTTTGTGGATGAGGTTCTTGGAAGATGTGTCCCAAACTGTGGAAGCATATACTCTACAATTGGTCGAACCAACGTTTTGTAAGCTGTGGCTTTAACATCAGAAGATTTTATGCGAAGATTGCGTCTAGAAATGCAAGGACGTTATTGGCTTTATTGACACTATTATTGATGTGTTGGGTCCACTTCAAATCAGAAGTGATGGTTACAACCAAGTACTTCACGGATTCAACAGACTCAAGAGGGGCGTTGAAGCACTTTTATCAAGGTTTCTGCAGCTGACAGGCAAAAAAAAAGTATTGAGCGCAAAAACAAAGGCCTTACTGAGCTCACTTATATATATATATATATATATATATATATATATATATATATATATATGTTGAGTAAGTTGTCCACATGTTGGTGAGATAATATCATTAAAAATAAAACTAGAAATAAAACTGAAACCAAGTTCATGCTGGCCTCTGTATTCACCAACAGTTTATTTCGGCACACACATTTTCTAGCGATTCGCTCTTTGTCAAGTGTTCTTATATCATGTATATGATAGAGATTTATAATGAAGAAACAAACTGGTAATGCATTTTTGGCCAATAAAGCATGATTTTATTGGGCAAAATGCATTACCGGTTTGTTTCTTCACTTCTTCGTGGAGTCCAAACGTGAAATCTCAACACACACACACACACACACACACACACACACACACATATATATATGGGCATTTCCGTGAGTTGTGCGACATGACCACCAAAATTTTACCCGCATATTTCAGGACAACTGATAATCTTACTTTGTTAGCCATAGTTTGAAGTGTGTGAAACCAACTTTACCTTTCAGAAAAGTTCCCTTTTGTGCATTTTTACACCTTTTGAAGCCAGAAAGCATTTTTTGACCTAAAAATCCCTAAAAATGCATTTTTGTTGCTCTTTGTGATTATTTTTTATATTTGAGGCTCAAATCAAACTTTGTTTGGTTTTACAAATCAAAAATATATTAATCTAGCAGAAAACAAAGTGGAGACCTCGATATAAGATATGTACTTCGGACACCAGCGTGCTCTTACATAGCTCGAGAAGCTGTTGTAACGTGAGTTACCGAAACATGAACTTTTTAACCTAGCAATTTTACTATGCCCAACTGAGACATGGTATTTTGGATTATCAAATAACTATGCAGCACACATCCAAGAAATATGATGGGACCTATAGTCTTTGCTTCAAATTCTCATAACAGAGGTCTTAAAATTGTAACGTGAGTTACCATGTAACGTGAGTTACCACAATGTAACGTGAGTTACCGACATGATTTTTCTTTAATACCAAGAAATTATATGAAGGTTGTGATTGTAAGTAACCAATGAGTACATGATTGCTGAACTCTTGTATTAAGATTCTATTTCCAGTATATTGTTATTCTCTTGGTCTCTCTCTATCACCAAACCAACTGGTCTACATGTACAATGTATTAATTACACATGTTCATCACATCTTAACTTCTGAAAGAAACTGTTCCATATTTACTATTTAATATTACAGTGCATGTATACTGATCTGTTATGAAAGGGTTTTAGTTGTTAAAAGACATTTCTTCTAAAGCTGCATGGACCTTGTTCCAGCAAATTATCAAAATTTTGTGATGACTATTAATAGCCTCCTGATTGGGATAATCACTGTATGATTACTCTTGAAAAGTTCTTGTTTTTGTAATTCAAGTGATTACTATTTGACATTTCATAGTTTATACCTACCTGTATAGACCAAAGCCATTGTTTATGAGGCTGAAACATTTACATGTATGAACAATTTTAAGATTGGAGCTCGCTTCCTGCTGTTTTTCTGAGATTTTTGAGAACTGAACATTGTGAATTTGACACGCTTATGTGTTTTATACTATTCTACTCTGAGGTTTTAGCTATATTGTTGCAAAATCCTACAATGAAACTTTTCCATGTTTACTATAATTTACTTTACATGCTGATCTATTACCAAAAACTTGTTGAATGTGAACCTCATTATCAGACATTTTCTTTAAGAGCTGGACAGTCATGTACACGTACCTTAAAGCAAAATATGAACATTTTGTGATATTAATAGTTAGCCTCCTGATCACAAAATATTTACTATTCATGTTTTTCACTGGGATTTACTGCTTCAGTCTGCTTGATTACTCTAGAAAATACTGGTATATACTTTTTACATGTATGTACAATTTAAATAATGGCTACTTGACATTTCATAGACCAAAGCCATTGTTTTTTAAGGCTAAAACATTTTATGAACATGTTTTATTAAACTGATCAATACTGGTAGCAGATAACTAAAATTTATCTGCAGTTTCTGTAATTCAAGTCTAATTTTTGTACCAGTTTCGTATAAGAATTTGTAAACAAATCAAACGTACAAACAATTGATTATTGAGTAATTCAAACAATTATTAAATGATTGGAATATGAATTGCATTGTTTAAAAGTTAAAAGATTTATTGAAATATTTCATTTCTGAACCTTTAAACTCTCCACAGACTACTTAAATGTACAGGTCTCTAGTCTCGTGACTCAGTGTATTGAATGGAATAGTTTATGGATGACTTGTTTTATCTTGATAGCCTGAAATCCATTTAAATCTAGTAAAATAAAAAAACAATCAAATCAAATTCTCAATTAAATCCTCAATTTTGATGTATTTGTTAACTGGAAAAGAGTGTAATTTAATGAAATAGACTCTGTTTCATATCATTTTGTTGAATACAATTTTTGTCTCAGTACAAATGAAAGCTTGGAAAACGACTCAATTAAAAATGAAATTTATCTTCAAGTTGGTATTCTAAATGTAAAGTTTCCTGCCTTTTGGTAATCTCACGGATAAAATGGGATTGATTACTGTCAGATCAATGTTCAAATCAATTTAGATTCTTTATTCATGGAGTTTGTTTGTGAAAAAAAGTTGTCTTGGTAAGTTTTCTTTGGATTATCAAGACAAAAAATCGTCTTGTGATCATGTGGACAAACTGTAACGTGAGTTACCGTAACGTGAGTTACCGCTTCACATGACGATACCTGGAGAATATAAGACAATTTGAATTTTTACCATACTCGGTGATGTATGTTGTTAGTCCATGACTTTGACACAATAGACTTTAAAGTCTCTCTGTTTCTTGTTTGAGGAAACTTTTGAATATAAGACATGCCAAATTTTTGCATGTCCAAATTATGTAACGTGAGTTACCGACATTTGTAGTGTTTTTTCTCATAGTTCTCATAAGAGTCTGTGGATGTAATGTTGCTGTGAGGTAGGATGGAGGTGCATGATACTCATTCACATATAGTAACTCATATCACTTATTAGGTTTTAAGGATATTGATCTCAACAACCTAATTTTGAGTTCAAAATGTAACGTGAGTTACCGTGGAAATGCCCATATATATATGTATATATATATATATATATATATATATAGAGAGAGAGAGAGAGAGAGGCCTATAATATAACAAATGAATATATATTATATGAATATAAAATTATATATACTATGTTCATCTCGGAATTTTCCACGTGTTTGACTTCGAATGTTATAAGAAGAAGGATTCTCGAGTAGGGACCTATCCCATTAACATAGTTTCAACATGATTTCTACAAACCTTGTTGGAACTACAAATTCTGCTTCTTATATAATATATATATATATATATATATATATACACCACTTATATATAATATCATAAGAATCATGATATCCTTGATATGACAGAGGTGTATTTTCACATAACAAAAGGGGTCTTTGAGCAACAAATGGCATACTAAGCTCCGCTCTGGGGGGGGGGGGGGGGAGTTTCATCATTTTAGTCAGCGCCGGCAAGTTTTGATTGGTTGAGGAGCTTTGGTCACTGACTGTTACCATGGTGATTGTCAGAGACTGACAACTTGTCAGGGCTCACAACTTTCATGAAACGGTCCCTCTAGGACCACACTACTTGTATCAACCACAACTCACTGAACTGTGGTGTGTCAACTATTGCGCGAGCGGAACGCGCACACAGAGCTCCCATAGACACCTGCCCGAGTATACTCGGGACCATAGAGATATATACATCTCTATGCTCGGGACCATAGAGATCATCCTCAATGGGTTAATGGCCACGCACTACTTGCATGCAGTACGTTTGTACGTGCATTTTGATGTAGACTTTGGTGTAGATCTCCGCCGCGCCTGCGCGCCGCGGCCGGGCCCGGGCGCCGGGCGCAGCCGGCCCTCGCGATTACACCAAAGATCGTAAGGGTTTCTACAGCTGCCGGATCTGGGAAGATCACAGGTTGCCCGTCGAATTTTATTAGCCAGCTAGCTATCTATCCATATCCATATCCATATCCAGTATCAGTACCAATCCTGCAGAATTTGGGTTTGTATTGCTGTTTGTATTCACTAGCGTCATGTGTGTCGCAGATGGAAATGGCATAGAATAACCAAATTAGAGTTTCGAACTACTTTGCCTTCGCACAACGCTACTCACCTACTGTCGTGATCGTTTTTAATAGACCGCCAAATACTGAATCGCTACCCAACTGTCACGGTACGTAGTGAAGTGAAAAGATGGCAGTCAACGCTTTCCATGCGGAAATTTTGTCAAAAAGCATCACTGAACTTCAGCAAGGCAAGTATTGTACAATACATAGACCCTACACAATCTACAATAGTTTTATGGCGGTCGAATGATGAGATACTAGTAGACGGTTGTCTGTGAAGATCGGGAAGCTAGAACACGCAGTGACGTCGTGCTCGTACGTAGGACGTAACCGTAGGCCCTGGATCTAACGACCCAACGTGATGAATTCTATCTAACGTCGTGAGAACACACTAACTATGAATACATAACACACAATGCATGCTAAGCATACAAAAAGGAGGACTGGTCTAGGTTCTGAAGATTCCAACAATCATCTTTGAATGCTGTTTCACTTTCCGAAGTTTACACCTTGAATGTTTGGAATATGTTTACATCTTCATTAGATTAGAAATGCTAAAAACACGGTTTGTGTGCAGTGATTACTATTGTCTATGCGATGGGTTCTTGTAACATTATTAGTCTAATGCAATCTAATGACAATGTCTGACACTGCCTGGTATGATATGATGCGCATCACTTTTTGAAGTAGGCCCTAGACCATCTAGCAATGACTCTAAAGTGTAGAGAGGGATCTAAGTTTATAATGTACCGGTACCCTTAAAAATGTGCAGGCGTTTTACTTTGTAAGTTCAACGGTTGATGTTTTAAAAAAATGCAATGTAAAGAATTGTAACTGTTAGAAGATAAGTTATTTAGAGTAACAAATGAAATCTGTGTCTATGCTTACCAAAAGAAAATAGAAGTCTAGAAAACCTTTCTAGAGGTCTACATTGAAAAAAAAAAAAGGAATGAAAACAAAATGAATGCCACCAAGAAATGCATATCCATTTTCTTCTAATGTCACTTCATGCTTTGCCTGATGATATCTAGTTTGATTACTCATTAATTAATATATGAAGTTAACTATGCAAAAGAAATCTCAGTTTCAGGCTGTAACTGTAAGTACATATACCACGAACCAGGGTCTGTGATTTCGTTAGCAGTGGTTGTCTACAACAATAAGTAAGACATACACATTTCGAGTAGGCCTGGACTCCATCACTAATAACAACTAAGAATTGTAACTCCATAATGTAATATTACCTTGGTACTAATAACACATAATTTCATGGGTTGAGCAAATGAATAGGGGTCGAGCTCACACTTAAATCAAATGCTAATGCCCTATAAGATAATTGTACAGATGCAGCTTGCTATTCTGAGTTCTAATGGACACAAAAATATTGCTCTGTCTAACCCATCCCCAAGAGGCAGCATGATGTATAAGCCAGTTCACAGTTAGCACTAGTCTGCAATGACCTCTTCAACCACAGACTTTGCAAAACATGGAATAGTCCTCAAGAAGAGTAGTTGAAAACAGTAATGCAGGAAGTGTTAATTTACATGTCAGTGCTGCATGAATGGCTTTTGTTAATGTTGCTGAAAAGAATGCACATTCACCTGTAAATACCAATCTGCACCTGGTTCATTTACAACACAGTTGCCAAGAAGCCCTATCTAGGCTTTGAATACCTCAGTTGCAAATCCATTTCAAGAGAAGGTCTGCAATGACCTTTATCTGCACATGCTCAGATTGTAACTGTGAAGTGGCTTATTGACAAGGTCTTGAACGTCTTTGCTCTTATTTCAGAGAAAGATAGGTATGAGCAGAAGTTGAGAGACATGAAAAACAAGAGAAAGGTTCTTGAAAAGAAGTATGAGACAGGTGAGTATGATAACTTTATGGTTTAGGATTTCAAGCCAATAGATAACCAAAGATTGGAATTAACATGCAGGTTTGGCAGTAGCCCTGATATGTGGAGAGTATTTATAACGGTGTGGTATACATGAATGGATTTTTTTTTTATCTGTATTGTGTTTACTTTCATTACAAATTCATCAAATTGATGAATTATCATTTCTGCTAACTTTCCCTTCTTTTTTAATGGGAAGATTTTTGTTAACTGGTGGTAGATACACAGTCCATAATGAAGTTATTGCAAAAATGCAAGTTCTGACTAATGTCACTCAGACTATTTGACTATAGTATCACTCCAGTTGTGCTGCAGCAATTATATTGGCATGGTGGCCATTTAGGTGGACATTTAACAAATTAGTCAATATTTTCAGTGGGTTTTTTTTCCGGGGGGGGGGGGGGGTGTTTTAGAAAATATTGACCCTAGTAATAGAAGAAGATGTATCTATTGTGTAGACCATGATTTTTATTTTTATTTCTGTAGAAGATATTAAGTCGAATTGTAAGGCATTACAAAACCCGAAGGATTTGCCGGATTGTTTTGAAAATTACAAGCAATGATGTGTGAGCACATTGATACCGAAAGTAATATATTGAACAGAATAGTTTAATGCAAGATGTGCATGTGTATTGCCTCACATATTCTACAAATCTGACATATCTAACCATGAAGTGCTTTGCTAATAAACTGCATGATACTCTTTTTGACTGCCAAGCTGTCCTGAAGTTCAAACAGACCGATGAAAAGCGGTCCAAGATGACCGAAACGGTCAGGATTGCCCAGCACAAGGTGACCCAGTCCCAGTCAGAGCTGGACAGGTGAGGCAAAATAAAATGATAGATTTATCTTTAAAAACTATGAGTATGATAACACTCTGTACGTTCTACTTAAGATGATGTTATCTTCAAATGTGTGGACCTCGCAAATCCATTAAAACTCTTTGAACATACATACAGCCTGTATATTGATCTTGATCTAGAACATGCTGTAGATCAGTGGCGTATCTAGGGAAAACGGCGCCCGGGGCAAGCGCGAAAATTGCGTCCCTAATTTCTGAAAAAGACTATTGTTCAACCCCAACCCGATCCCGGTAGGGACTTTAAGCAAAGTCCACATGATATGCTTTTCAAGCCCTTAAGAGGGGTCTTTTGAAAGTGATTTATAAATGTAATGAATTTTGATAAATTTTGGCGAGCGAGCGCAGCGAGCGAGCCGAAAATTTTTGTATTTCAGCTGACAAAACATGGAATTCTTGTCATTTTTTGCTTATCAAATCTTACAATTCTAATCAATAATAGTGACGGCCTTATAGATAACGATTTGTCTATACCAAGAAATTGAGTACTTTAAAAAAATATTCTAAATCGGGGGGGGGGGGCATTTCATGAAGCATTTTGTCCGACAACTTGTCGGACAAATTTTGCTCTCTGCCAATCAGAAGCAAGGATTTCAGTTGCTTTTAACAGTTTGTCAGACGAGATATCTGACAAATTGCTTCATGAAATGCCCCCCATTATGTACGCGCGAGTGAGCCGAAATTTGTATATTTCCGCGTCATCATGACGTTTTGTTCTTATCTCCTTTTTGTTTTGATAAATTTTGGCGAGCGAGCGCAGCGAGCGAGCCGAAAATTTTTGTATTTCAGCTTACAAAACATGGAACTCTTGTCGTTTTTTGCTTATCAAATCTTACAATTCTAATCAAGATATAGTGACGGCCTTATATATAACGATTTTTACCAACAAACTGAAGACTTGAAAAAATACTCTAAATTAGTACGAGTAAGTGAGCCTAAATTTGTATATTTCCGCGTCATCATGACGTTTTGTTCTTATCTCCTTTTTGTTTTGATAAATTTTGGCGAGCGAGCGCAGCGAGCGAGCCGAAAATTTTTGTATTTCAGCTTACAAAACATGGAACCATTGTTATTTTTTGCTTATCAAATCTTACAATTCTAATCAAGATATAGTGACGGCCTTATATATAACGATTTTTACCAACAAACTGAAGACTTGAAAAAATACTCTAAATTAGAACGAGTGAGTGAGCCGAAATTTGTATATTTCCGCGTCATCATGACGTTTTGTTCTTATCTCCTTTTTGTTTTGATAAATTTTGGCGAGCGAGCGCAGCGAGCGAGCCGAAAAATTTTGTATTTCAGCTTACAAAACATGGAACCATTGTTATTTTTTGCTTATCAAATCTTACAATTCTAATCAAGATATAGTAACGGCCTTATAGATAACGATTTTTACCAACAAACTGAGGACTTGAAGAAATACTCTATATCAGTACGAGCGATTGAGACGAAATTTGTATATTTCCACGTCATCATTACGTTTTGTTCTTATCTTGCTTTATTTTTTTGGCGCCCCCCCCCCCCCCCGTATTTTCGAAACCGTTGGCGCCTTCTTTTGATCCAATTGGCGATCGCTTCAGAACGAAAGAAATTGCAGCCGCTGCTCCGTGAAACATTTTGCCTGCTAAACATAAAATGACATGTGTGAACACAATAGACATTGTCATTTTGTCCGCGCCATCATCCCATTTTGTTCTCACCTTCTTCTTCTATATAAAATTTAGAGAGTGAGCGCAGCGAGCGAGCCGAAAATTGTTGTATTTCAGCTTACATAACATGGAATTCTTGTGTGAACGCAATAAACATTGTCATTTTGTCCGAGTCATCATTATGTTTTGTTTCTATCTTTTTTTGATTTGGTTTTCTGCCCCCCCCCCCCCCCCACACACACCATTCTTCCTCCCCCTTCCGATGAGTTGTTTCTTCTTCTTCTACTACTTCTTCTTTTCTCTTTTTTCCTTTTTTCTTCCTTTTTTCTTTTTTCTTTCTTCTTCTTTTTTTTGCGCCCCCAAGGAGTGGCGCCCGGGGCACATGCCCCCCTTGCCCCCCTCTAGATACGCCACTGCTGTAGATCCCAGATATTTTCCCTACTTTATCTCGTCCATTAGTCAGCAGACAGCAAATAATCAGCTGCAAGCAAAGATCCGGCACATTGAAGAATCCATACAGGCCAAGGATGAGGCTCAGAATAAAGAATTGTAAGTTTGCTCATCATCTCTTTTTCTAACCCTTGACCAGCCCTTTGTTTGTTTGTTTGTTTGTTTGTTTGTTTTGTGTGTGTGTGTCTGTCTGTCTGTCTGTCTGTCTGTCTGTCTGTGAAGTGAATAGAACAAGTGTGATGAAAACCATGATTGTATAGTGATAAAGGTACTTGTTGATGACTTTTGTCATGGTTATATCACTGTAAATAATAGAAAGGATTTCAATGCAGTCAAGCTCTTCTTCTTTTCACCTTGATCTCAATATTTCATCTTTATTTCCTATCCCTTGCCAACAGAAACAAACATTATGCATCCCCTTTCCTTCTCTCTTTGTACTATATAATGGAAAATGCTACCTCATTCGTACAAGAATGTCAAGTTGCTTTGCATGCATGACAACTCCCCTTTATGCTGATCAGTCAATCAGTTTGATGTATATGTAAATGTATGGCAAATATTCCTTTCAGTAACTAATTGCTATAAACATGCAGCCCTTTTCAAAGTTGTTGTTTTGTGTGTGTGTTTTTTTGTGTGTTTTTTTTTGCTTTAAGATTTGATTTTATGCATCTGTAGCAAAGACATTCTACATACTAATTTGTCACTCTAGACCAAGGTGTATACAGGCAACTCCTGTTATAACAAAATCCTCAGTTCTCTTTCATTATATCGAAATTTCATAACATTCAAACAGTAAAGTATATATGGATATATTATACAGGTATATAGATGATAATTTCCGGACATGAATTTTTACTCTGTGAAACAAGGACTTTGGTAACCATGTCCACTACGATAAGAGTGCACTGTACTTAGGTACAAAGCAATTCTGCAGTAACATTAATGGCAGGAACCTCTTGGAGAGTCGTGCTTTACACTGAAGAGGCTACCCTGGGTAAATAAGACCTTGCAATTATTGGCATTCTCAGAAAAGTTGAATTCAGGAATGATGGCTGTGTTGTTTGCTAATGGGTTTCAGTATGGTTAATTTGGAGAGCTCTGCAAGAAATTAATTTTCTCAACTTGTTAACTTACAGAAGATGCAATTTCTTTGTGTTCTCTGGTTGCATTTTGCCAATACATGTAGCAAACTTGTTCTCATTTAAAGCATGTACATGCTTATCAATGTATTGCAAAATAGCAGCACATGTATATCAATATGGGATATTGTTAAAAGAGACTACACTTTTACTTTAATGTTGATTTATCAAGCTTGGATTATTTGCGTCTGCCAGTTCATGATATCAGGTAATCTTTGCTTGATTCTTCTGCACCTGATTCCAGAGCAAGACAAATATCTTTTGAGCTAGTCCTGCACACAGATTAGTTCAGAATGGGGATTTATTCTTTTTTTCTTTTTTTTTCAGCAGGCTGCTTTCATTTTCTTGAAAGTGTTGACCTACTTTAACTGATGATCTATTTTGTCTACTACTGCTAACAATGCTTTGCAATTAGCTGGAAAAAAATTGAAATAAATTGCTCGAAGGCAGCTTCACCTACGCAAAACAATCATCTTGTTTATCTGATGGATATTAGCGGTATTCAAGGAAAGCTCCTTTCACTTTGTGTGCTTCTGCTATATGGTATTTTATCTGCAACTGCTGTAAACACTGCTTTGCAGTTAGCACCAGAAAATGTAAAAGGAATTGGTCTGAAACGACTCGTCTACACAAAACAATCCACCTGTTTAAGGAGGGCGGGATACAAAATATGTGTAGAAGATTTTGTGAATTTTTTGCATGATCAATTTATTCTTTCCATATTCTGAAAATTTCAGGAAGACATATTGATGACATACAGTATCATCCAGTAAAACTCTGCCTGTAGGGGTGACCATTTGAAAATGGTCAAATTCAGTTTGGGTAATTTAAAAGGGACGCCATGAATATTCATTCGGTCGAGTCAGGTGATGCTTCTTTTTCTTGTTTAACAAAAAAAAAAAACATTTTATAGAACAAATCCCAATGTCAAAATATAGCTGTAGCAGATATTCTGGTGACATACAAGCCAGTGAGTTCATATCAGAGGAAGATTCCAGTCGCAATACTGTATTTCCTTCAGTTAAGTGATTAATTTATCTGCAGTGTGTTTACTGGTGTAACTGATTGCCCAACACGAGACACTACTATGCAGTAATACACAAGATATACACGTGTAGCTACACCAAGTGCTTCCCTTCTGGATGAGGTCAAGAAGAACATAATATTTTGATTGTAAAAACAAACGAACAAAAACAAACCGCACACAAAAGCATTTTGTCTCACAGGAACGTGATAACTAAGCATCATGGGAAATGTTGTAAGGATAATTCAAGCATATTGGTGCAAAGTGAGAGCTCATTTCTGAGAGCAAATATAGTGACACACTGGATAGGGTTTAATTGCTTCCAGAGCCTAGATTTCACCAATATTCAATTCAATTATTTCTCAGTCTCCCTAGTCTCTTTTTTTTTTTCACTTTGTCTTTGTCTCCTGTTCTCTCAGGGAGGCGTATGAAGAAAAGCTCTCCGACTTGGTGGATCAATTTCACCGTGCCAGGCACTTCTATGTGAGTATGAAATTCCCCAATGCCATTATTCAGTGTTTGATTGACATTGAACTTTACTCTCTCTAGCTCAGAAATATGAATACAAACACAGTAAGTGGACCCTTAAACCCATTAATGTAGAAGGAAGGGAAAAAAATGAATTTTATACCATGTAGTGTATCTGGAATGTCTACAGTACAAGTTGATGAAATATTTTCTGCTTGCATGTCTTTGATTATGAGAAATACGCATTCAGTGAAGCAAATTAATTTTCCCTCTCCCTCCTCATGTTTTCTACAAATTACATACAGTGGATATTTTATTCAAAGCCAGTGACTGCCACAGCTATCATATAAAATTCACTTACGTTTGCAGCAGACTCGCTGAGCTTGCATGCGTATGAATGTTTTACTCACAACAGTGAGATTAGTTAAAGCTGGGTATTACATGTCTGGAGTGACTTTGGGTATTTGCAGTCAGTGTGAATTAGCTGGGATACAAGAATGCTTTTTGCAGTGTATGCTTTTAAGTTTTACCTTGTCTTAAGAAATATTTTTTCCTGCTTTCACTTTCAGACAGATGAATCACTCCTCAGTGAGATCGGTCTTATGAAGCAAAAAGAACAAGAATTGGAGCAGGAGAGTATGTTTTCCTGATTATTTGGGAGTACTGCAAACCCAATATTTATGTAACAATAATATTGATTGTAGTCATAAAATATTTGCATTTGTAAAGCTAAAAGACTATTGCATTTGACTAGCCGAGGAATTTGTGTTGTTGATTTTTTTTTTTGTGCAGCAATAATAATGAATATGGATTTAATTATTTTGTAAATACAATGTAATATCAACAAAATATTTTTATTCATAGGGCTGGTTTATAAAGAACTACTGCATGGCATAACCAGAAGAATTTTGTGTTTGTTGTGTAGTTGTTCATCACAATTTCAAAGGTGATTGGTATCTCTTCATTTGTTTATTTTTGTCCTAAACAGCTGGATGGGCAGCTGCACTTTTTATTTGACCAATGGGTAGATCTCTGAGATCCCTATAAAAAGTTTATTCTGGCTCATGTACTTCAATGCTTACTAATGGTGCTAAAGCTGCAGGTTACTTAATTGCACTGTGTAATGAAAACATACCATTTTAACCCTTTTGTCCCTGAACGTATCTTTTCCTTCTCACTTACCATAGCTGTGAATGTCAAGGTTGAGAGTGAGAGGGTTAGCGAGGCATTCCAGGAGCTGAGCAAGACTCTGGAGCAGAGAAAGGCGGCAGAGGAGAGGGAGGGTTTCACAGTCGCAACCCAGAAGGAAATCATGTAAGCTATACCATCATTCCTTCATCAAATGTTGCGTTGTACAGTATGTCCCAAAAAAATTACTATCAAATTTTTGCATCGACAACTTCCAATATGATTAAACTGTCTGAATGCTATTTTAGGGGCAAAAAATATAACATCTTACCTATATTTGGCAGAAAACCCCATTCAATTTGGTTAAGTGGTCACAGAGAAATGTGAATCGTTGTGAAGCATGTCATGGATGTGATTCTTCCGAGCTTAGCACTTGGATGCTCTTGGAACTGCATATCAATGTGTGAACACAATGGACAGAACTTGGAGTGAAGGGATTAATCCTGACATGCTCTACAAAATTCCTCATTTCTCTTTGACCACAGAAGCAGATCGGATGGGGTTTTCTGCAAGACGTAGATGATAAGTTGTAGTTTGATACCCTGAAATTGTTTTGGATTGATTCACTATTTTTAAAGTTATCATTGCGGAGGGTACCGTTGCATTTTTTTTTTTTTTTGGGGGGGGAGGGGGTCGGGGACATATGGTATGCATTGTCATTGTCAAGGATCTCACTAGTAGCTATTGAGATAACAGCAGCCAGTATGACATAAATCAAGATCCCTCCTGGTAGCTCTGAGGGTTTATGTCTATCTATATATTGGTATTCATTTATGATAATGTCTTCTCGAGAGGTATCAGTTTCCCAAATGCCAACCGTATCCCTGAAAGAATGGGAGATGAGAGAATTTGTGACGGCTTGGATTGCTTTTTGCAACATTTATCTGTCTATATAACCCCACTGGTAGGCAACAAAGAAAAATCTAACGCCCTGTAATGACTGTATGTATTGCTTGCATATTTGCAAGAACAGTAAATCTCCGTGGTGACAATTGTATTTGATAAAAAAAGATACCTTTAATAAAAACTGAATCACATATTATAAAACATAGGAGATCACAGATTACAGTATTCTAAATGTGGAATAGCATTCTTCTACCAAATTAAAGGAATTCAACATTAAGTACTTTCAAATCCAAATTGAGAGTGCATCTTTTTTACTCATAGTATTGTTGTATCAGACAAAAGAGAAGGATATCGAGTCATAATTTATATATCAAAGGATATCAAATTATGTTGTTGTTGCATTATATTTTTCTGTATTGTATTGTGCAGTGTAGGCCGCAGTAATTCTGGACCTAAATTCATGTTGTTTCTTTGACTTCAATCTCTTCTCTACAAGAACATAAACAATCATACACTATAAGTCATGGTGATAAGCTTATCATGATTTAAAAAAGAATAAATAAACAAAACCAAAAAACCTTCAGGCATAACTTACTGGTTCTGGTGCAAGAGTTTCTGTTCACCACAGTAGACCAGTAGACCTAGAGTTGAATCATTCAATTTGGCTGTAATCTATTTAGAAGCAACTGCTTGGATGGTCATTATTTCTAAATAAATATTTGAGAGCATTCTAACTGTAATGTTCTTGATCCATTTGTTATGTGTGCATGACAGCAGTGGATTCATAACTCACCAATATGCCATTGCCAGAATGAGGTCAAAATGAGCAGTACTCGATGGGATGAACCTCTTTATACAAAAACCTGGCTGTCAAGCGATATGGTTTGTGTCATATAGATCTGGGTCACAAAGATTACATGACCAAAATTATTCAGTGCTTTAGGAAGTCCACAGTAAAACATTCAGAGTTCTGAAGTTGCTGTAGACAAATTTGACTGTTGACTACAGCAAAAGTGCAGATTAACTGATATCGTAAATTACCTGTACATTCTTTAGTTGGCTGCAAAACATGAAAGGCAAAAGTGTCCTTTATTTTGTGCTTTTGTAAAAGAATTACTTCAAACAATAGAGTAAAGAAGAATGACACAGGTATTTGCAACTTACAGACAACTGCAGCCATATATCTAAAGGCCTAGCTTCTTTATCCCCTTTCTGTATCAATGAGTCAAATGTACACTTCTAATATCACACACATAACTCTGAACAGGAAATTATTGTGGCATGCAGTGTCTTAAATTCCACCTTACACAAGCTCTCTCCCTTCACTTCTCTTTCCCTATTCCTTTTCGCTTTCCTTCTGTCCTCTCTCAGCTCCATGCTGACTGCTGAGAACCAAGAATCGGAGAAAGCCTTGAATGACCTCAAGGAGAAGAAGGCTCAGATCGATGAGGAGCTGAAAAATCTTCGAGACTGGTTTCCACCGGAAGATGCTCGAATTGAAGAATAGTAGGATTTTCAGGGTACAGTGAAGTGGAAAATTTCTCTGTGTGGAATTTTTCACTGATTTACTGTGACATGAAACTACTTGTCGCACGAAAATAAAAACACATCAATTTTTTGCTTATTGTATGTAATATTACTTTGTATTTTGATTTCACAGAATTGAAAACATTCAAAATTCATCTTAACCAATTACTGAGCGTGAAAAATCACTCACACAAAAATGTCCACTTTTTCAGTGTTATGGGATAGGCTAGGACAATATTGTGCTTGGTACAGTGTCATTACATAGGTCAGATCCTATCGAAACCAGGGAACAGTCTTAAATTCTGTCTTCTGTAAAAGTGTTGTCCAAAGTCACAATAATTTAAGTGGAGTAAATAATGCTGCTAGGGTAAAAATCAGCTGTAGAAATAAGTGTTTCAGGCTTTATGCGTGCATTGCAAACTTGGACTGTTGATTAAGCAGTAAAGAATCTCTGCGTAAAAATTCTGTCCTATGTTGTGTGTTATAAAGTTCTAAGCTAGGATAGAGAATAGAATTATGACGTGGAGTTGACTGCCTTCAGATCGTCTATATGTTTTGTTTGTGAAATGTTCCAATTTTCAAAGCTTTTTGGGTCATTGTTTTTATCATGAGTACTTGAAATACGTACATTGCTGACAGTTGCTAAAGTATCACACATCCTTGGTTTTTTTGCCTCTGATTTTTCAAGGCAACAATACAAAGCCTCCCCGTCTTTTGCATCTCTTCCATTACCTTGGAGCATAAAAAGCTATTCAATCTTACCTTTGGAAATATTCTAATTTCTTCTTACTCTGCTGTAGGCTCCTTAATCGAAAATCTTGCAGCGATTTATAACAGAGGTCAACATCCAGTGATGAGATTAAAATTTTGCCTTCCAGGTGTAAAATATATTAAAGGGTCCATGTTGTCTTAGCTTGCTACTTACCTTGATTTCAGTATGCAATCAGTATTGTGCTTCCTTTCTAAGAGGGAGCTAGAGGCATTAGATTTGTTTGTTTGTCCGTCCATTCATACATCCACAAGTCCATCTCTTCATCCATCTGTGTGCCCTAGATTTCATCATTGAAATTTGAGAAAAAGGTCCATGCTGAATCTAGCTGTCAAAAGTCGGTGCAAGTATGGTACGTAAGCCATGACTTTGACTGAAATCAAATGTTCTTGGTTGTGATTATGATTATATATTTTAGGAGAAAGGTATAAATACACAAGTTTATATATAAAGGGATTAAAGACGTCTAAAGGCAAGGTCATGTCAGAACATGTTGCTGAACTTCAGCAGAAATGTCATTTCCCTATACATGACTTCAGCTACAAAATTCATTGAAAATATTATGTACCAAGAAGGGTAGGAATGATTGAGAAATGTTGCTGTAAAGGGGGTCATTCCTCAAGGTTACTGAATATTCATCATCTTCATGTAAATCAACTGCACAGCAACCAGATCGCTTGTTTTTCTCTTCATCTTGTAGTCATGTGACAAGCATCCATCTGAGATTGAAATTTCTTTTCGATACAAGGAATTCTCTCTCCACACCCTATTGGGCTACTCTGCTGAGGGAAGGGAGGTGATGTGTAAGGCAAATTACGAGGTCCTTAAAGACTAATAATTGAGTTCCGTTTATGAATTCTGGTGGTCCTTACAAGTACATCCTGATTTTCAGACAAAAATTGATCAAGGCATATACATGTATATAGACACACATCTATTTCCTGTTTTGGCAAAGTTCACCCTGCCTGCAAGCTTGTAAAAAGATATCTGTGTGTGCTCTGTGAAATTCTGAGCAATGTGTTTGATGACCATCAAATTATAAAGAAATGTGGCTCACTCCTCACTGCAAGAATTTAAGCTAGCAATATCAAATGCAGCCATTGGTATCGAAACCTTGAAGCACTCCCAAATATCTGCATGTCCTTGTGTGCTTCCTGTCGCATGGCTTTGTTAGAGAGTTTGCACGGTGCAGTCAATTGCAGTGAACTACTTTCTCAAGGAGAGGGAGAAAAGAATGATGCACCTGCTGTAGCAGAGTCATATATTACCGATCTTGGCACTCGGATTTGTATCTTTGCACATTGTTTTTGGACAGCCGGATGTAATAAATCTCCCTTTGAAGGTGATCCTTAAGATGTAACGAGCAAGATTCATTTGTTGAAGTTGACAGCATTGGAAATGAGAGAATGCGAGGATGAGGGATGTTGCTAAGGGGGAGGAGGAGAAGGAGAAAGAGGCAGAGGAGGAGGGAGAGGAGAAGGAAGAGGGGAGGAAAATAATTGTAGGGTTGCTGTGACTAATCCCTGATGCTCAAGATGGTGGTCACTTTAGACAATGTCAATACTGATAATGGCAATGCTGATGCTGAATGGTGGTGCGAGAGATTATGTAACTCTACGGCCCAAATTCACGAAGGTTAAAATTAAAAATTAAAACCATGGTTTAAACCATGGTTTATGCACATTTCTTCTGCGTATATACGATTAACAGATAGCGTACGCCAACAGATGTCCAGTAGCAAAAGCGCATTGATACGTGCATGTCAAAGGCACGCCTATTTCACACTAATTTTAGACCATGGTACAATTTTTTTACCATGGTCTAAGTTTAAACCACCTTCATGAATGCGGGCCTACAAGAACAGAAGCTCTGATGATGAATGCTATTGATGTTCCAACATTGAAATGTTCTCATAATTTCCTATGCGATTCATGCATTGAGTATTGTAGGATTGTTTGGGACCTAGAGCTTGTGTAGCAGGGCTGTGTGGGTTTTACCGAGACCAAGAATTCAAGTCGGGTGTGTTGATAGGTAATCCTACAAGTGAACTTCGGTCAATGTTTCATTGTGCATCCATAACTAAATGTTGTATTCACCTTTGGTGTGAGATATGAGTGAAAACCATGCATGTCATTACAGCGTGTTAGTCTTCTTTGCCTATGTGATACCAACACTTTCTCATTTTATGTTGCAGGTAGCTCTCATGATAGTACTAAATAACAAGTGACACAAGAACATATGTGATAGAAGAATCGTAGATCTCATTTACAGCCAGTTCTTCGGCATTTTCTACAGGTTGCACGATACATACTTGTCTTGTATCATCAGCTATTGTGTAATCACACCGATAATATGAAATAATTGACACATTTCCACAAATTTCAGATATGCCCCCACTGCCCCCCCCCCCCCCAACCACACACACACACACACTGAAAAGAAAAGAAAATCTTTTGCAGATGGCAGCTGTAACCTTTACAAGATGAGAGCAAAATGAATGCACTGGGTCAAAACAAGCATCAGGCACTTACATTTTCAACAATATTTATAGGAGTCTTTTATTTCTGCACAATATATTTACAAATGTTGAAGAAAAAAAAATTGTCCCAAAATGTACTAGTATGATCACTTAAGAGCTTAATGCACTGTCATTCTGAAAACCATTGCTCTTGCCTTGGATTTGTGGGATTGTACAATACATTGAGGTATTCTACACATGTATTATGATGTGATGTTACTGGTGAATGCACTGGTTTCACTAGCTGTAAAAATCACAGTTTACATTAAAGGGTGTGTACAGTTCTGGTTGAGGTGAGGATTTAGCTTTTAACGTTTTGCGAGATATTGAGAAACCACTTTATGAGATGTCAAAGAGCATGCAATTCTAAGGGGTATCAAAAGTTTATTTGATGAAAATCGGTTTTGAAATGGCCGAGATATCCAAAAACAAGGTGAAACAAAGAGGTCCCAATAAAAGGCGTGGCCTGTCGCCTTTTATCATCATCACTTTTTTGGATATCTCAGCCATTTGAAAACCAATCTTCATCAAATAAAAGTTGAATCCTTCTTAATGTAATTACATGTACATGCTCTTTCATATTTCATAGGACGTTTCTCATTATCTCACTTAGGAACGTTGAAAACATGAATCCCCACCTCAACCAGTACTGTACAGTCCCTTTAAATCCCAGTATTTTCAAGTGACAGATTGTAGCCATGAAATAATTTTCAATGTAAACAGCAATACTTGGTATCATTAATCAATGTTTTAAGGCCTTAAAACATTAATACAAAGGACTATACTGCTCAGTTATACCAGTGATGAAACAAAAAAACAACGGTTTTCAGAAAATTAAGCAACTTGAAGATTTCAAGAAAATCCTTCCCATATGTGCACTCGAAAGGCATTGTGATGAATTATACTATATTCAACTGGACAAATGCAATATATGACAATAAATATACATGAAATGCATGATTCTAAAATTTGGGACATTCATGTAGGTTCAACATATCACCACCACATAAAAATGTCTTTCCATATATATGTACATTTTGGTACAGTACTACACAGTGAATTCTGCAAGAAAACCTTTTCACAATATCACTAGCTTGCATTCTTTCCCCACATACATTTAATGGATGGAGGGTTAACAACAATTTTTATTGGTCAAAGAGCAACAAGCATCCACACACCAGGTGGAAATAATATATTTCTGATGCTGACCACAATTTCGCGGTCCGATCTCCATGAAAGTTTGAAAACAAAAGCCCACAACATAGCTCTGAAAAAATATATATTTGTAAAAGCGATCCACTCAAACCCTGGGTATTATTCAAAAGTTAGATATCTGTAGGATATCTGCTAATGTGATCCACTAATATTGTCAATTGTATACCAAAATATTCAAACTTTGCGGTGAAAAAACGGTTTGACCAATCAACAGTCACATTCTCTTGGATTAGAGCGAGATGAGCACTTGAAGAATCAATGACTTTTCATCATGAATGCATGGTAGCATTATACAGTCACATTGTGATGACAATCCATTCAAGGCATCCATATCTTATTACAGGTTTCACCAAATGTTGACCAGCCAAACTTCACATGAAGACGAGATCATGTGTGTTCTACGAGGAGAAGGAGTCCTTTCTTTTGGTCATCTTTTGCATCCCTTGTCTTGTTTTATCTACATGTCTGGAAAGAGACTCTGCAGCAGTGCCATGTAGTTGACCCTCTTCACGCCGTCCTTGCTCTCTTGACCCGTCCAGGACTCGTCAAACTTGGCCGGGGGAGCAATGTACTGGGCGGTGGTCACTGGGTTGTCCCGCCAGTTCAGGTGGACGATGAAGGCATTGTAGTTTACTTGACCGTCTTCGTTTGTCTCCAGTCTGCATCGAATGGAAATAAATTCACATGAATCATCATAGATGAAAATACAAGCACATTGCGATGCAGTGTGATCCCATCTGCACTGATGTGGATGTAGGACTTCAAAATTTGTGATCAGTCACAGATTTTGCCACAGGGTTCACAGTCCACTTTCAGTCCACTTATTTTCCAAGTTATCACAAAGGTATAACACAGCACCACTTTCAAATCATATCAATCAACCTATACCTTGAACTAACCAGTAGAACTACTTTGCTGTATTATAAATGAGGTATTTTACATGTATAGCAACTATCGGGACAAAAAGGTAGCACAAGCCAAAGCTGAAGGAGGGAAATGTAGTGGAAACATGCAAGGAGTGTTGGTGCCGACTGGAGTGAGTCACAAAATCTGTGATGATAACCCCGCATGAGATACTATATGCATGGTATGTTTTGCAAACCTTTAATTTTTGAGAATTTCCAAAATCGGCTGATGTTCGCGACTCGCAAATATATCATCTCCTATGAAACACAAGCCCCATATATTGTTTCCAAAGTGGGAAGTCAATAAGTGTTCTCATGAAGAGAGATAATACTCGATCATTTCTCATTTAGTCACTGTGGTTCTCAATGAGAAACTCATTCACTCGTGAAACTGTCTTGCCAGTCCCAATTACAAAATATGTGTCATATAGAGTATATCACATTCACTGAGAGTAGAAACAAACTAAGAATACAATATAGCCCCTTTCAAAATTGTCCAGCCAGGAGAAGAATTGAACTTCGGTTCTAACCTTGAGATGAGCACCCTAAGCAGGTCGTCTGGGAGAGGGAGGTGGAAGGCGTTGCAGGTGCTGCGCACGAGGGCAGCGTCCAGGTACCCGGACTTGTCCGTGTCGTGCTGCAGGAAGCCCTCGCGAAGCTTGGCAAAGTTCTCGAAGGCATTCTTCTTCAGCTGCTCCTGCACAATGGAGACCAGCGCCTCCTGGCTCAGCTTGACATCCTGCGTGTCGCTATAGTAACGGGCGATGACGATGATCTCGTGCTCCGACAGGTGGCTGCCACCAAGTTGCACGAGCAGGTTTCTGCAAATTGTACAAAAACAAGGACAATGCAATGCAACAATGCAAGATGAATGCCCTACATAAATATTTGGTAAAAGCTACCAACTGAACTTTAATGGTACTACGGAGTACTAGTATGAGTAACTACTCTGCACACAATAGCAGTGTATTGCAAAAGGACGTAGCAGTAAAGTGAACCGGAGACCGCCTGGGTCCTCTTTCACTAAATTACTATGCAACTATGGAATTTAGAACAATTGCAGACGCCATCATAGCAGCTGGACAATGAATAGCAAACCACAAGAAATTAGTTGTTGCGGTAGTAACTGCAGTTATTCATATGACACTTTAATAGCAGTGAAGTGAATTTATTTGAAAGAAAATAAGAAAGAAACTGCTCTGGCTTACAGCAGGTTGGTGCTGTTTGGCTATAATTTTGACAAGTATAATAAACTGATTCATTCAGAGGTATACTCGTTCTGACTTTAGTGTACCTGTATACGCCATATATTCTGCGAGTCTAAATTTTCGCGAATCGGGAATTCCCAACGATTTTGCAAGAGGTTAAATTCACAATCGTGGAATCCTGTACTGAACGGAGAAATGTACACGCGTACGTCACATCCACATCGGGATCAGAGTCAATATTTTCGCGTGTCTTTAATTTCGCGCATAGCACCTGACTCGCTAAATTCGTGAAAATAAAAACCTTGCGAAATATTTGGCATATACAGTAATTACCAGAGACTGGAACATACAGGTTTAACAATCAGATGAGAAATTCTCTGCGAAAAAAGCAAGAACGCTGCTCCAATTTAGCAAAAACAATCTACGTGCAGTACACTGCAGATTCACAAGACTGCATTCTCCTTTACCTGAACTGGTCGTACTCTAGGTGGCCGGTATTGTTGGAGTCATTCCGCTTGAGGAACTCCTTGATTTGCTCACGATGCTGGGCAGCAATGGAGCTGATCTTCTGCATGAGGATGCCAATGTTGGCCATGGGAAACTGACAGGTGGAAAACAAACAATCAGAGATCTTTTATTTTCACTTCACTACATACATAACGAGAAATGGATATTGTCATCATCAAACCTCTTATTAGAATTCATACCAAATTGTCTCAAAGAACGCATAAACAAAAAGGTTAGGCAAGATTTCAACGTCATTTGCAGTCTTGATCAGGTTTTTTTCATCACTACTCTACACTCTATCCTCACTAGAAATACTTGGTGCAATTATCAGATATTTTGATAATTACTCACATTGCATTGTTTCAAAGGAGACATGAAAAGAAGGGCCTCCAGTATTGAAGATTTGTCCCATTTCAAGCGCAGTCGAAAGGATTTATGACACAGTGGATGGTAAGCATTAACATCTTCCTGCTCAGCAATATCTGTACAGTGCACTCCCGTTACAACGAACACGGTTATAACGAAATAAATCTTCTGGTCCCAAAATTATCACCATTAAAGTCTATGGTACAAAATTCGCTTATAACGAACACGGTTATAGCGAAATTTCCGTTATAACAAAGTCTTTTCCGAGCGCCACAGACAAAGAAAAACAAAAGAAATGTGCTCCGTTATAACGAAATGCGAATTGCTTTCGAAAATATGTAGCGGAACTAAGCATTTATAGCGTCTCTGCATAGGTGAACGCTTCACACCCCCGTTGTGTCACGCACAGTTTCTGAGGGGAACTTGCGTTTATTATTTTAATACAGTTATCCCATCACATTTCACATAGCTTTCCAGTGTATGATGAATATTCAGCAAACATAATATGATATATATATGTGGTTCCTTGTTTTCGTTATATATTGTATTTGTTCGGTTATAACGAAATTGCGTTATAACGAAAGAAAACTGCCGGTCCCGAGCATTTCGTTATAACGGGAGTGCACTGTATACCATTTTGTGAATGTGCATCACAAAATGAACAAAAAGCTGCATGCACTTATTTTGTGTCGGGACTCAAAATAGGTGCAATGGGTCAAACTAGCCAAACTTGAGTTTTTCATATTTTCTGAAAAAGCAAGTCTTCTTCTACATTATATTACAGTTTGGGATCAGGAAACGAACAGGAAATTGTGTTTTTAGCAGGTTTCCTTATACAATTTTTTAATAGAGTAGTGTAATTAGGTGTGTCTTGAAGACTGCCCTTTTCATTTCTCGAAAACCCATACACACCCTTCACTTATCAACTCTAATAACTTTAGAAAGGACGATTCTGCTGCTTTGGAAGTTGGCAATAACCATGGACTGAATGGCCCAAATTCACGAAGGTGGTCTAAATTTAAACCATGGTTTATGTATATTCTGCGTATTTATGATTGACAGATTGCGTACGCTAACAGGCATCCAGTAAAAAAACGGGCATTGATGCGCACATGTATTGGTACGCCTATTTAACGCTTATTTTAGACCATGGTCTACATTTGTACCATGGTTTAAGTTTAAACCACCTTCATGAATTCGGGCCAATGTGTTGATAAAGCATGCTCAATTTCAACTTACAACTGTAATCATGTCATCCCTTCATCATTGTTGCCCCGGCAGTTTACATTCTGTTTTTGTCTCATTTATCACACACCTAGCACAGCTTGGTAAAGATTAAACACTTGAATAGACCCTGTACTTCAGAGCCTCTTTTCTCAGTTCACACTTTTCCGGAGTGTGTGCTTTCTTTCCAATATTTAGATGTTAGAAAAGTTCATTTGAATCGACTTGTACATCATTTTAAAGCTTAGAGTCTACTCTTTCAGATTCTGCTCTTAACTAATAATCCATGTCTGGCGACTTTTTGTTGGTTTTGTGAGGCAGGGTCACATTTAATCCCCATATAAGATTATGTATTAGGGTGCATCATTCACTAGTCTTGGTCACAGACTCACCCCATCTGCATGTTTCTCCATGTATCTGAAAGCATACTCGTCAGCATCGATGAGAATGAAGAAATGGCTGTGGAAATTGAGGCGACTGCCCACGTAGAGATCGCGGGCAGTGAAGTACTCGGAGAGTTCGGTGCCGAAGCGCGGCTGGTTCGGCTTCTTGATCCGCCCACGCTCCAGGAACTTGCCGCCAATGATGCCTGCAGGGGAGAAATTGATGAGCATAAGTGGAACGGAATCTACAACAGTAACAACAGGCTGGCATCTGAGTTTGAGACTACAATTTTCCCCATTTAGACATAACGCACAAAACACATGCAGTACTAAAATGGAAGCACTCGCAGAGAAACAATACAGAAGAACATTGAAAGTCTCAAAGAAGATAACTGCAACAACAAAGCAAATGTCCCATACATGTGGTTGAATCTATGTCACTTGTGAATAACAATGCCTTGATACATTCATCTCTTGAACACAGAACAACTGGAATATTGAGAAAGAGAGTCTCACCAGAGTTCCTTTCAGGTGGCTCGAACACAGCAATGGTGTCGTCAGACAAGAAGTATGAGATGATGAAGCGGCGGTCGACATCGATTGGCTTGGTGGTGTCCAGACGAGCCACAAAGCGAAGCACATTGCTATCCAGACCATGCCTACAATGAGAATTAACAACAATAAATGGTTATGATGATAGTGACATGAGCAGCACATCAGCAAAGTGGATTAAGGTCAATCATATTAATAAACATTCTTTACACATTTTTTTTTTTCCCCTAGCAAAAGTGCTGTCTTCCCTATAGCATATGGGACCACTGAATTGCAAAAATGTCTTTGGTCTGGGGAATTAGATGCACAGTAAAAATCTACACAAAATAATTGTGAATTTTGGAAAATCAAAAAAATGGAAGAAGTTGTTCAGCAAAAACTAGAGATATTACAAGAAACAGGATCAAGGCTGCAGAATGATTTCAAATGTGTGTGTATATTGTACAAATGTGAACAGTAGCGAGAAAAAACATCCTGACATTATGAATCCCCTAGCAGACCAGTCATATCACTTCACTGGTGCTCGGCAAAAGGCCACAAATTCAACATTGTTCACCATTTGCAGATGAAACAAAAACCCAGCTTTAGTGCTTCAAAATAGTTCTGAAATGTGAGTTAGGGATAGAAACAACCAGTGCAAAAAAAGTGAATCAGTATAATCAATGTCAAGTATCATTTATATACAAAATGTGAACAATAGTTATAATACTGGACTAAACCATCTACAGTTACAGTTTAGTGAGAAAAATATTAATATCTCCTTATATTTTACGCTTTATTGCAAAATTCTTATATGGTAGGATGTTTTGTGATACAACTGACCTACACATATGCATCAAATGTGATAACTCGAACATTTTTAAAAGCAGTGCTCCCAAAGGTAAACAGTACCTTTAAGAAATGTTTAAAGACACTCCATGAAAGTCTCACCTGTCTTTCTCCATGAACTTGATGAAGTCTCGGCGGGGCGGCTTGGGCAGGAGACCCATGCAGGAGCACAGGGAGTCCTCCTCGGAGCCGAAACCGGTGTAAGGCGGCCACACCCGTTTGCCTGCACCGCCAGGATCGTTCCTGTAGTTAACGGGGGCAAAGTCATCTGGGGGAGAAGGGGGTAAAGTTGATCAGTTGGCATACAATGCTGGAAAAGAGACTTCTGTGCTAGGGTATGTGCTTAACCCCCATGCTCTTATATCTGATAGCTGCAGTGATGCTTATGTAAGTAGGGTGAAGTAATATGTTATTATGTTTACAACAGACAATAGAAATAATCATTTTGTTGTTTGATGAGCACACTATTCTTTTATTTTGGCAGTTACTTTTAGACACAAATCTGAAAGCCCTTGAAATAATATGTATGATTAATTGTCAGTAAATCATACCATCTAAAATTCTGCTATCACTTAATTATTGTGGTAATAGACATATGACAAATGATGGTATTTTTTTTGTGTGTGTATATACTTTTTCATGCCCTTTTAGCACTCAGGTAGAATTGTATGGGGCATAAAAAATACTCTGTATTTATGACTTCTGTCTGGCATGTGAACGGCAGCAATTCTAAAAATTGGAAAGAAATATATATGATCATTAGTCTGCTTACACACCCATATAATCTATGCTTACTGATACAAAAGCATTAGAGCAGTTTACACTGGGTGCATTGCATAAAATGTCAGAATTGCAATTCAGGCCCACCCTTGTTTTCATATGCTTGACTTCAACAGACACAATATTTTCTGCACAAACAGACCCTGGGACAAAGCATACTTACTGATGCCATATTTTCTGGTGTAGTACTCTTTGGTGAAGTCATCACAGTCAGCCAAAATGAGGGTACGGCCGTTGGCATTGATGGTGCTGCCGATGGTCAGATCACTGTCGTGGTAAAACTCGGAATGCACTGCTCCAGTCTGCATACGATGGGAAAGATGAAGCATATTAAACTCCAAAACTTACAGTTGTTCTACTTGTTGCTTCCCCTTGAATCATTCAAGTGACATGGGTGTCTTAAATCTTCAGAATTAGATAATCAGAATAGGTTAAGAGTCATGCCAATACTTTCTTGTAGCAGTTTACACATGGGTGGAAGTAAAAACTCTTTTGGAATAGTAAATCACAATTTATCAAACATATCTAGACTTCAACCTATAATAGCTTTTCAGTCTTTACAGTCTTTCTCACATTCCATCAGTCACATACTCGTATGACTGGTATATTTCATAACCTGTTGAGGACGAGTCCTGAGTATACTCGGGCAAGTGTCTAAGGGAAATGCTCGTTGTAGCAAAATCAGCCCATCCTCAACGGGTTAACAAACACCTTGTGCTCATGTAAATAAACATACCTTCAAACTGTCAAGAATATAGCGCCCTCCATGGCCGGTTGGTCCAAAGACGTTCAGCACAGTGCGACCAGTGATCTCACCAGGCTGTCGCAGTGCCTCGGGAGAAGTCTTCGACAGGCGGCCCCTCCTGAGGAACATGGGCGTCTTGTCACGCCCCGAGTTGGGCGGGATGATCTCCTTGATCTCGATGGTGTCGTCTGCCAGGAAGTAGTGGAGGTAGAACTCGCGCAGATCACCGAACATGTTGTCCCTGTCGTCCCAGAAGCAGAGGAAGCGCAACACGTGTCGATCGTGGTCCAGGAACTGCTTGAGGGTGTCCACCTTCTCATAGGGACGTAGCGGCTGCTGGGCTTCATCCATCTGTGGAGGGTGGCATGAGAAAAGGAGATGATTTTAATAGTCATGAACCTGCTCTGGAGGTGTGCTAGGAAAGAGTTTCTCAAATTATCTAAATGCAACACAGACATTAAGGAGTGAAAAAAACATTAAATAAAAAAATAAGTGCACAGTTGTTTAATTCATTGAAAGGATGATAACAACAACAACAACAAAAATCACTGGGACATTAAATCTTGAAAAATGCCCTTTATCGCAATCAAAGCAGCCACTGATGCAGAAAATCTGGACCTTTGGATTTGAACAGAAGAAAGAAAAGAATTGGAAAACCAGAGCAAGGCAGTGCTTCCTAGCTTGTTTGCACCTTTAAACTATTTTAATAATATCTATTTCACAAAACTGGCATGAATATGATGTGAAAGTAATGCAAAACTAACAAGTTATCTTGAGTGTACCTTATAGTTATCAACCATAGCTTTGTCTTCTCATTACAAAATGGTCCAGTGTCATTGAAGCAAGTTTTCATATACAGTGCACTCCTGTTATATCGAACACAGTTATAACAAAATTCTGGTTACAAGGAAATAAAAATTCAGGCCGCAACATTATCCTCCGAAGTTTTTTTTTATTGCTTATTTGTTCGGTTATAACGAAACATCAATTGATATCACGTAAGAAAACTGCTGGTCCCAAGGACTTCGTTATAATGGGAGTCCATTGTATTATCAGTAAACTGGCAAGGGTGAAAACAGTAGAATACATTTCATACAGCACAGAGCCCAGTTCTGCACATACCCCTTTCCTGAAGTTGGTGTAAGGATCCTTAGGTGTGTCGGCTGGTTCTCTGACACGCACTCCGAGCTTGCGCAGAAAGTTGAAGGTGAACTGGTCGCAGCCCGTAATCTTGAAGGTGCGGCCATACAGGGTGATCTCTTGGTCCACATTGAAATATTCCACGGTGTAGAATTGGTTGTCGTTGGGAGGTGGGAGAGGGATTCGATGTCTTCTGATGAGGGTTCCTGTAATCATAAACAGGTTTTACTTCATTATGATGTGCACTGCCAATTTCATATTCGAGGAGAACTATACTAAACAGCTATTCCATATTGAAAAATACACACGTATATGTAATGTTTTGAGCATCATAGATTCATGTGTAACATCCTCTTATGGAATTTTTATATCTCTTCATCTTTCAGAGATTCCATGCAATCAAAATGCTAAGATGTTTAAAAAAATGAAAAATTAGCATTTTACATAAATTGTAGTTTTTCTGTACTTGAAATGGCTTACAGGTAATGTATTTGTTTTTCAGATTAAATGATCAGTTTGACATCAATGATTTTGAATGGCAAAGGTAGGAAGAGACTTGACTTCAATATAAGACAAGGGTTATCACAACAAAAGCAAAGAGCAAAGAAAGAAATGCTTCAGATGTCTCACCGCCCTACAGCCATGAATCAAAACTTTCATTTACACTGTACCATACCTCAACACACAAACCTGAATAAAAAACTTGAGAAATGCATCAATGAAACTTACTAGAAATCTTATCTAATATTTCTACTTATTGGTCCACCATAATTACAACTGAATTACAAAGTCTGTGTCATAATGACGATGCACATAAATGTATGTGATGCCCACCTTGTGGTATACCGCTGTTCTCAACCTGAGGCTCGATGACCTGGATCGAATCGTCCTCCAGATAGAAGTAGATCTTGCACTTGCGGATGCGGTATTGCTGCCGCATCTCGTGAACGGCTTCCTGGAAGAAGGCATCAAACTGGAGGACCTGCTTATCAAAGGCCACCCAGGCAGGTGCTGCATTGCCCTGCCCCTGGGGGATGTTGCTGGACTGGGGCTTAGCCTTCTGGCCGAGGAGTTTCGAGCCCCCAATGCCGGGCTTGTGCTCGCCGACAAGCATGGGAACCTCATTGCTGTAGTCAAAGTGCTGTGACTTGTGGAACTTCTCCTTCCCCAACTACGTCAATGAAGAGATAAGAAATACAATGAAAGAACAACAACATCAACAGGCCTACAGCTGTAAGTCTATCCCATTTTGATATCAGACTGAATTCTTACAAAAATTGGTAATCAACAAGGACACTTAATGCAAACCAGACAGTGCTCCCATCCCCCCCCCCCCCAAAAAAAAAAAGAAAAGAAAAGAAAGAAGAGCAAGTCATTTCAAGAAACAGAAAAAAAAATGCACATGACTTGATAACATGTCATGGTCATGTAACGGTTAGCTAGAGTTAGAATAGAAGTATAGAACCCTCTAATGTTATCAAGGCCATACAGGCATACTCTAACGTTGGAACCAAATTCTACTATGCTTACGCCGTTACGGCAATGATCATACTAGCCCGACCAGACACTGTGAGAATTTAGACAGCGACTAGGCTGTGTATAGACTCTACTATAGCTATGATGGTCCCCATTGTCTAATCTGATCATGCAGATTGAGGACTGCGCAGGTGTGCAACTGTTTTGTATGCTACTGACTACAGTAGCCTACTGTCTGAATTTGTAAATCTACTAGAACTAGAACTCTAGACACTCTAACGTTGATCTATCTACTAAAAAAAAAATGGTCGTGTGTCATACCAATCAATAGGTCCTGTATCAGTGTATGTACATCTATTGCTTGAATAGTAGCTACTTATTTGGTATTTCAATAGTTAATGTCGGAACGTTACATACACGGCGATTACCGACATGACTGTGTCCATGAATTCTCACATCCACAGCTCAGGGAGGCAACACTCACAGCGAGCCGGGCAAGCCGTGCTGCTGCTGCGCTGGTTCCGCTGCACACACACACTGTACGGCACAGCACCAGGCCACAGACAGTCCATCCATGATTTGCAATTAAACTAGTTTACTGGAAAACTCACCCTTGGGTTGAAGGAGTTTCCTGGCAAAAATGGTAGTGACATGTCGCCTTCTGTGGTGTTATTTCGTGTGTCTTTCCTCCTTCTTGATAAGTTGCTCTGATAAAATATTCCGGTGCAGTTATTGCTTTCCAACTCGAGTTGCACTCGTGTGTGTCTGCGATTCAGTTGTTATTGTGTGACCCAGGCACTTGGCAACGTAGCGTTTTCGGTCGTTATGCGTGACGTCACATACTACAGTATGTAGCTGGCATGACTGTACTGAGTGACCTTATTGTTACGTAACTACGCGCTCCGTGCTGAAGTTTGCAAGCTACTTCAGTCTGAGAAAACTCAGCTTTGGCCTAAATTCATCAAATTAATCGCAAATAGACCCAAAGAAGCTTTGATTCCTCGATCATCCAACATATTTCTGCCCTTTTGTTGGATAGCTGGAGCATTTCAATAGAATATAGGACTAGTTTACTCAGTAATTGCAAATGATTAATATAATTTACAAATAGGTTTTGTAAGAACTAAAAGGAGATTTTTGCTGCCTGTATTACATACCTTGGATGTGGGCGTAAAGTTAGACTTAACTTATTTGCCCCTCGGTGTCGTCATTACATGACATTAATAACTCTTAGTTAGGCGCTGTGCAGTATAACATGGACAAAAAAAAAATATCCCGTCGGGATTGTTTGTTCTTGTCTTGACTCCAGAACCTCTCTATAGGTTAGACTTGAAACTATTCACGGATGGGCTATCAACTACAAATGATGGCAACTTATTCCACTCACTAATAACTCTTTGAGAGAAAGAGCACTGTCTCACTTTGGACTTTACATGTTTCTTCAGTATCTTAGATTTATGACCACGCGTCCTTCCTCCAACTGAGAACTCAAAAAAATCTGAAGACTTCATATCATCAATCCCATTCACAATCTTAAAGATCTGTATCATATCGGCTCTATGCCGTCTGCCAATGAAGGCAATTTCAAGTGTTTAAGTCTTGCTTCATAACTCAAAGGTCTGAGTGGACGTATCATTCTGGTAGCTCGACGCTGTACATTCTCTACTTTTACAACATTCTTCTTCCAATGAGGATGCCACACTGACGAACAATATTCTAATGTCGGTCTAACAATAGACTTGTACAGCTTTCTCACTGAAAGTAGAAAATGTACGATTGATAATTCCAATCCTATTCGCTGCAGTACAAATTGTGTCCACATGATGAGTAAAATCTAACTTCTTGTCATAATAATTACTCCAAGATATTTTACATGTAGCTACTGGAATGGGCGGGTTTGTTTCATCCATTGTATAATTGACACATGGGTTATTCCTTCCATAATGGATAACTTTTACACTTTTCCTGGTTAAAAGGAAGCTGCCACTTTTTTGACCAATCCATCACTCTAGTTAGTTCAGCTTGCAGATTCAGTACATCATCATTATCATAAATCTGTGAATACAACTTGGTATCATCAGGAAAGAGCTTAACTTCACATCTGCCACTTAACAACACATCAGGAAGGTCGTTTACGTACAACAGAAACAAAATCGGCCCCAAAACACTACCTTGTGGGACTCCACTGTAGATACTGCAGTTTGTGAAGATGAAACACCATTAACCACCACTCGTGATCTTTCACTTAAAAAAGACTTAATCCACTTCAAAACATTCCCAGTGATCCCGTACGTTTCTACTTTCCTAATCAGTCGTTCGTGAGGTACACTGTCAAACGCCTTACTATAATCCAAATAATTATATACAATCGACGTTTCCACCATTGTCTAATACTTTTGTCCATGTTTCTGACACTGATAATAACTGTGCACCACAGCTTCTTCCTTCCTAAAACCATATTGCTCCTCTGTAAATAACAGATTTGAGTCCATGTGTTGTACAATCTTGTCTCTGACAATGGTTTCTTAACTTGCAAATATTACTAGTCAAACTCACCGGCCGATAATTATTTGGTTTCTTCTTATCTCCTTGCTTGTAAATTGGAGAAACATTCGCATTCTTCCATGCCTTTGGAAGTTCACCTTTTGACATTGACATAGTAAATAAGTCTGCAAGTGGTTTCGAAACGCAATCTACAATTTCTTTCAAAATACGATTCTGCACATTATCTGGACCGGGGGATTTTGTTTGATCCAGTTTCAATATAACATCTTTCACAACTTGTTCTGTAAACATGACTGTATCTAATTGTACATCATGAATTCTGGGATCCAGAACTGGAACATTCGATAAGTCTTCGTGTCCAGTAAAAACAGAGGCAAAAAAGTTTCATTCATGTATTGGCACAATAACGGCCTGTATGTTGATTGTTGCAAAATATTGTATTGATATTCTTTACTGTTTTCCTCAACATTATTTGTTTGTTAGTTTGTCTATATGTATACTATGCTTTTCACTTCAGTTTTGATGATGATGATGATGATGATGATGATGATGATGATGATGAATAGTATCAGGGTAATTGAGAGGACCTCACGCTGTCATTCATGCACGCTTTAGGAAAAACAAAGAAATGATGAACATATCAAAACAAATACTTTAATTATCAGATCCTCCTCGGAGGCTTTTTCCAGATTATTATCTACTAGCCATATCTAGCTATCTTTTACACTAATATTTCATAGGCCTATCATTTTCATGACATATGAACATAGAAATATAAGTGACAAAACAAAATCAGACAACAAAGAATGATAAAGGTTTAGATGTGTGCACCACACACCTCTGTGAACAAGAGGTCGCATTGACAAATTTGGCACCACCAACACATGGGCCCTGCCTCTCCTGAAAGAGATGGTCGCCGCGGGCCATCTGGCCACCGCTAATGTCTAACCCGGCTAACATCCACCTGCTCCCCCCTCCCCCCACCGCCCCAGAAAAAACAGAGAGAAAGAATTAAAGGATACAATTATACACACAATACAGTGGCCGCGGAACAGAGGTATTGCAGTCCCCCCCCCCCCCCCCCCACACACACACACACTTTTTGGCTTCTCGCCCCCTCCCCTGAAAAAGAATAGACAGATAAACAAATCAGATAAAAATTTAACAAAAATCAAGGAAAATCGGGGAAAGAATTTTAATACCCGACCCATAATTCCCAATTATCCCGTCTAGCATGGGGTTGTTCCTTGACCTTAAAATACACAAAAAACCCCGATCCTAGCCCCCCATTTGCACCCCCCCCCCCCCAAAAAAAAACTAACAAGCAAACAAACAAACAAACAAACGTTCCACATACAGTCCCTGCAATGATATCTCTTTGGCAAGAGCAGACCTTGTGTAATTGTTGATTTGATTGTAACACGGCAGTAGTTGATTACAGTATATTTATTTATTTTCTTGCTGAAAACAATTGAGAGTGAATATATCTATAAGATACAGTAAAGGTGTGATTTTTCAACATTGAATGAAGCGCCTTTAATCATCGACAATATCAACATCAACTTGCATGCAAGGCACCCCCCCCCCCGGAACTCGAGTTCTGTGCCCCCCCCCCCCCCCCCCCGAACTCTTATGTGCCGCCCCCCCCCCCCCACCCCCCCCCCCCCCCCCCCCCCCCCCAACCAACCAACCCTGACGGCGTTCGTTCGTGTTGTTGGTAGTACAATCTTGCCTCTTGGGTAATCTTGGTGGCTTTCCCTAATTCTGCCACTTTCTGTTTGCGACATTTGTCAAATAGGATGTAGGATCTTTTGCATTCCATTGTGCAAAAATGCCCAAGGGTGATCCATGCCAAAGACAGGCGTGCGACATTCAAGCCTGTTTGCAAGGTAGGTCGTGCTCAGTCCCATGTATTGATTATCGTGTAACGATAGTAATTTCACATTTTTAAACGTGTAAATTTACGGTGTAGGCTTGTAGCAACTGTATTTTAGCTACAAAGCACATGTCATCATCGGATAAGATTGCAAGAATGATACCAGTATAGATATGGAGGTAAACCATTGGGCAATTGTGCATCTCATACCTCCTAGACCTGTGTAAATTTACAATAAAATACATAGATTTAGGCCTAAGTCCTAAATTTTTATACGGGATCAGTGTCAGTGAGGTAAAAATTTACTCTGAACCCTCTGTAATCGGACATGTAATTTAATTGTAAAAAATAAAATAAAGGGGAAAGGGATATGGTAGACCTTACTTCGAAAATGGAAAACTGCATCACTCGATATAAATTGATAACAAAAATTCTGAAGTTAGATTTAGATTTAAGAATTTTAATTTGTTTATCATGTCAATGATTAATTCATAATCATATACTGAAGTGTAAATTTAGTCTTTTAATACTGCTTTAATAATCATTGATAAATAATTTACATCTCTTAAAATTGAGCAGATGAATTGGTTTGGGGATTTTTTTTTTTTTTTTGGGGGGGGGGGGAGGGGGGGGAGGATGCCGAAGTTGTGCAGTCAAAACATACCGTGAAAGCTTCACTACGATCTCTAAGTTCAATAACTGACAATGTCTTTTAAGAATATACAGTCAATCTCGACTAATGAGTCAAATCCAAAGCCTGCAAAGCCAAGGGACCAGAGATTAATCACCTGCCGTGCATTTTGACTTACACAATACAATCAACATTGCATTATAAGGTTATATCCATCCAGGTAGAATTCTTCTTTGACTTAGCCAATTTTTCAACTTATGACTTACAGCGACTTATAGCGGAGTTGACTCTACACTGATGTACTCCAGTTACTTCATTAGCATTTGTGCATTGTGTGTGTAGACATCTATTTTACATGTAGTTTGTATGTGTTTTTTTTTTTTCTCAACCCACAATCCAGTCTCACTTTATGACCTTGAATTGTCATTCTCACTCTCAGCTTACAAGTACAACGAGGCTAAGTGTGTCCATGTCATCGAAGCAATGAGAAAGTGCTGCGACAAGTTTGACTCCAGCCAATCCGTCTGCTGCTCCGGCTTCCTCAAGACCCATGGAAGACATTCCCGGAAGGGCTCTGAAAGTGGTTCTCCAGTCAAGACATCCTGACAACTGGAGGACCTTTTGTTAGTGCAGAATGACTGAAAGTGATCTCAAACCAGCAATCCTTGCCATTTATGTTAGAATTGTTGATTTACAAAACAAACAAACAAAACAAAGCAGTATGATCAGAAACTGCCAAATTGGGAATTATGCGTGGCTTGGTTTATATCGTGACTGTTTATTTTTGGCCACAGAGCATGAACAGCCTGTAAAATTTAATTAATCATAATGGTTGAATGGTGATCCTGATGTTGCACATTGAATGCCGTTTTGAGGATTGCTTCCCCAAGTGCTTATTTGTGCAAGGTACCCACTTACATTGTTTTAATTATGAGTAAATGCACTGAGCTTCTGTAGCATTCATAGATTGATGCCACACTCAGAATTGATATCATAATTGCCTTGATGTCACCTGTGTATTGATTATTACACTACCGGTACATTTTTCAGTGTACAGAGATATCATTTAGTGCAATCATTCATGTTTGAACTGCTTCATAGGCGGAAATAAATATTTTCTCTCTGATGTTGAATACATACATACACACTGTATGCGTTCCATGAAGTACAATTTATGTGTGCACAAACATGAGTGCAAGTTTGTAGATAGTGGATGAATATTAGTTCACCTCTTGGGTTTGTCATGAAGGGATGGTATCTTGATACCAATGTCATGCTCTGGGACGTGGTTTATTTGTGTTGTATGTTTCAAAACGATCATTGATACGCGAGCACAGATTCACATTGTGGCAAAATACAATGTACTTGTTCTGGACTACTGTGCAAAATTTCAGACCTCAGGTGTGTTCATCTACAAATTTTCTGAGGCAGAATCACGATCCTATAATACGTTCGAGGCATTTTCAGGCAATAGTTAAACACAACCGTGTTTTCAAACGCATTTACAAAGGCCTATTTGAAATGCCATTCAAAGGGTGTGTGTGTGTGTGTGGGTGTGTGTGTGTGCATGCGCACGAGGGTGTGTGTGCGCAAGACATATTGTAACCTCACCAATTTTAGTTCCTGTCATGTGGTAAGAGTACATGTAGAAAGATTCTGGTTCATTGGTATCAATCATTATCAAGAAGTTTTAAAAATCTGAATAGTCAGCATTTAGTTAATAAACTGAGCTTCATTTCAAACCAAATTCAAGTTCTAATGATAGCCACATGATAATCTTTGTCAATGCATCAATACTTTCTTCACAACCTGTGAGTCAGATTTCAGAACAATACTGAAAGATGCTGGTAAATGCCTCTAAATTTACAAAATATCTGTCAATAATCAATTGCGCAAATAATTCAACTTCTTTAAAAACAAAGTAATCATTGTCAAATCAATATAACTCTGGAATACTTTGATGTGAATGGAATGTTAGCTTGCGGATTAGTTTCTTTCTTTTTTGAAACAAGCAGAATTTAGGACAAGTTTGTGATCAGGTCAAGTGGAAAGTTGTAAGGAATGATGTCACTGTCGTGTCTAGGTGCACATCGACTACACGTATAACAAAAAAAAAAAATTGTTTCAAGAAAACGTGAGAACGTCTAATATTGCATAACTTTAATATCTAAGGTCCAACTCTCATTGCATTATTTTTTTTTCTAATTTTACTCCATTAATTGCAATAAAAATGAAGTAGCATTTCTCTCAGAGCTGCTTTCATAGATTGTTTTGTTTTTAAACAGCAACTCGCAAGCAACGCTTTTTTTTTTTTTGGTTTTTTTTGGCACTACCTGCTGTACAGGTTCAAGTTTCAAAGTTTTCCCACCACTCCATGAGAAACGTCACATGTTTGACAGAAATTCTTTCAAATTCACTCCTCCATGTAACAATGCATCTAAGAATCATAATAAAAATGAAACACAGCGAGAGTCTTGTATTGAGGAAGTAAATATGTATTTAATTTGTAGATGCTGCATTTAACTTAGATACAAAAATACTTTGAGTTTAATTACACATTGTATTATGATAGATTTTGGTCATAATCGGACATCCAGTTATTGCATGACATAAATATTTCATTACGCTTAAGCACACAACCATGAAGGAATCACTTCTTTTATGTTGATAACACTGAACGTGTCACATCGTGTAAAGCAAGCTGCATGACTTCAAACTTGAATATGCGCCCATGAAGTCAACTGGCTGACAGAAGAAATGCTTGTGACAGATGAATACGACTGTAATTACCCTTCATCAGAACATGTACTGTAAAACCAGAAACATTCCAGGCATCAAACTTTCTTGAATTTGAGCCAATGGCCTCTTTTGCGAATTGCCACTGGCATAATAAATGCATTGCGTAGACGAGTACATGTACTTTCATGTGCATTTTACTTTTGCGAATCTTGGCTCTTTAACAAATTTGCAAAAGTTTCATGCATGTGAAAATTTCTGGAATTGCAGTATTTCTAACAGCTGAAGTAGAATGGTTACACCCTGTACAACAACATAAATGTTTGAAAACAAACATAAGCGGTGCTAGAAGAATTCTGTATATATTTTTACTGCAGACAAGATTTCGACAGGAAAACATCAATTGTGGACAACTAATGCCAATTCTTGTACGGTGTCTTTTTGTGAAACACATCCATCTGAATACTGCAGGTGACAATTGGTTTAACTAGAATTATCACTGAAGGTTATTAATACCCCCGCCCCTAGTGTTGCTTTATAGTATGTGATGTCATGTAGGCAATGACGTTGATACCAACTTTGTGCACTTGTTGAATTGGAAACAGAATAATGTTAGTTTACTGTACAATTACAGAGTTGACACTGAGTATAAAACTTACAGCAAATGGAAACATGCTTTCCCCCCAGCATCACTACACTTAAAGACCATCATACACACCAAATTTGACCTTCATAGCTCGAATGGTTTATTTTGATACAAAAATGAGTGGTTACCATGGCAACACATTTTCCTTAAACTAACACATTGGTGTCTTGCAAGACTACACTTCTAGATCACAATACATACTAAATTTGACTTAAAATTGCTTGAATGATGGAAAAATTATTCGATCTGCAAGGTTTTGGTAAAATCGTGGTTACCATGGCAACGGTTTGTGTGACAAAAAAAAAAAATTATGTGTTCCACATCTATGCCTCAAGGACATAATGCCTACCAAATTTGATTTCAATTGCTTCAAAACTGTGGAAGTTGTTCACTCCACAAGATTTCAAAGAAAACATGCAGTTACCATGGCAACTCTTTGTCAAGTACAAACATAAAGAGTGTCTTGCATATCTACACCTATAGATCATCATAGATACCAATTTTGAAATTGATTGCTTAAATACTATGGAAGTTATTCAATCCACAAGGTTTTGGTAAAATTATGATTACCATGGCAATGCATTGTCCGACAAACACAAAAAACATGTCTTTCACATCTATACCTCAATATCATCATTTACCCTAAGTTTCATTTAAATTGCTTCAAAACTGTAGGAGGAATTCGCGACGCAAGATTTTGCAACAGACCGACCGACCGACCGACCAACATCACGGTGATTCCTATATACCCCCTTCACACTACGTGTGGCAGGGGTATAAAAAACAGTCTGGTGTATAGACACAAATTGGTGTGGTCATACAGCTGTAATTGGACATCCAGTTACTGGATGAAAAAACAAAAAAGAAAAGACAACTGCATGACATGCTCATACGGGCTGCATACACAGTTGTAAGTACAAATGCCAATTGTTTTTTTAAACTTGTACTGATAACCATAGGTCACATTCAAGGTCATCTATAACATTTTCACATAGATTATCATTCTACACACTCATTTTGTTTTCTTCAATATCAAGATGGGTGCATATGTCTTGTGACAAGTACAGAGTGCTAGACGTCCAATTTTAGTGACACTTCCAGCCTCGGTGGAATCCTGGACATCTATTTCAAATACTCAATCTGTAAAATACTTGTCCACTAAAATCTTCAGAGTAAAATTGTCATTCTGCAGAGAACATGATCAGAAGACCGGTCCTGTAGATGATGCACATTATCGCCATAGTAACAGACTTTGTTGAAGAACGGAAACATGTGTGAGGATGTCCTCTCTTTCTCATTCTAATGAGAACCAAACTTCACCTCCTTAAGTACGTGTAATTACCAAAGTTATTTTGAACTGGCAGGGGGAAAAAAAAGTTTAATTGCATGTAAATTGCATATCACAAACATCAATTAATCCCAGAGTATTTAGAACTAGACTATTGCAAATACATGTACCTTCATATACACCACTGCATGAGTTGCATTGAAATGTGTTCCAACCAGAACTACTCACTAAGACATGCTACTAGGACTCAATTTTCACTATTTCGATGAAGTTGAAGTTCTACAAATATCCTACTGACTATAAAGTCTACACCCATAACGGGAAGGCATATCACAGAAAAGCCCAAATTTGGCGCCTGATACTTCATCCTCCAAAAATACTTTGTACTGCTTAACCATCACTTTGCAGATGGTATGGGTTATTGATCATACATTGTATCATTAAAATGTACATATAAAATTGTGAAAATTGTGAAAAGCATGAAATTGAGAAAATAAGCCAGACATGTTGACCAAACTACACAGAATCAACAGTAATAGTGTGACATGATACTTATGATTGTCAAGAATCTTTGAGAAGATGAAATAAGATTTACATTAAGATATTTAAAGCAAAGCAAAAATGCTTCACGACCTACAAGTGTATTCACAAAATATTTCAAACAGTGTCTTGGTCACATATAGATGATTACAAATGGCTTGAAATAAATAAAATAACAGAATTTAAAAGCGGAAAATGCAAGATACTTTCAGAAAGCCACTAAATCTTGAAGTAAACCAAGCTTCTTCCAAATACATGAACAAAATTAATAGCATAACAAGCTGACTGGAGACATGGCAGGTTTAATGTCTATGTCATATCATTAACCCTAACTAGGCCGGGCTATTTAGGTAAATGATAAGTACTGAAGGTAGATGATGCATGAAATCAGACTATTCGTTATAAATCACAAGCTCAAAACAGGCACATTTTTTGTGTAACTATTCTTTCTTGTGTCCTTAGCAAATTGTGCAATCAGAAAAAATTGTAAATTTCTTTGTTTTTATACTTTCATTGTTTCATTTTTTCATTGTTTTTTCGATGAAATTCGTCCACGACATTGTTCCGAACATGAATTGATTTTCAAAAAAACAAACAAACAAATAATCATGCTTTTATGACATTTGTCTGTAAGTACAGCTTGCATTGAAATTGTACATGACTTCACATTTTTGAGCAATTTTAGGTCTGACATGCATGTGTACATAATGTAACTTTGAAACCGCGTGCCCGGGTGTCGCAAATGTGGTGTCAAAAGATGCAGGAGACTCAAAAGAAAAAAGTCATGAAACATCGCCGTGATAGCTTTTTGCGATGATGATTCATCACGCGGAACGTCGAGGGGGGGGGGGGGCCTCTGAGGGCCCCCCAGCCTAGTTAGGGTTAATCCTTTGTGTGCTTTTAGTGCTGATTGCCACAGTAAACCCACAGCATAGTACACACTGTCACAAGTCCCCAGCACAGAAAGAGTTAATATCAGTCTAATTTTACTTTAAATGACAGGTGTAACTCGAAAAATGTAAGTCTGTGCATAAGATCTGTCATTAACATCCAGTTTGTAAAATAAAGCCATTATACAAACACAAACATCCATTGTTTACCTCTAGCAGCATTTTCTAGTAGAGAACAATTGCCTTCAATACTAACAGTGTAACATGGATTATTGATTTTCGTACACAGCTGCGGATCTGTCAACATGATTGCATTGCCTGAATCACCCTTGCAACAGAGTAGCGTGGTATCATGAGTGTGTGTGATTTTACACATCTTTTACTTCTGCCTAAAACAGACTCACTACAAAACAGGGATGCGAACCTTGTAAGCAGCATAAAAGCCTTTCTTTTTTTCCTTTTCTGCAATAGACACAGGAAGTACAATTGAGGAGAAACATTATTGTCCATGAAACCTGTGCATAGTATTTTTTTTTTTGCACTAACAGCACAAAATACTGAAAAAAAAGGAACAGTTGGCATCTCTGCTGAAACATTGCACATGTGAAGAGAAAAAGAGAAAGAGACGAAAACAAATACTTTGCACTTTCAATCTTGATACCACTTTAAAACTTGTGCATCCAGCATGCTTCTGCTTATAAATAACAACCAAATGTTCAGGAGCAGACTAAGGTTACGGAAGTTTGACAAGTCTACTCCAGTAGTCTGTGGATGTACAAGAAAACCCTGTTAGAACGAGGCTGTCAAGACCACCGATTTTACCTCGTTACAACTGGTACCTTGTTGAAAATGTACTGAAAAAAGAGACCGGCTAAATACAGTAATGGACAATTGGGACCTTATGATTTACCTCCTTAAAAGCGGTATCTTGTAAGCAAGCTTGTTATAAAAGGGTTTCCCCTTACGCACTTTCAGTGCTTAACATGATAGGCCTGTATTCATCCCTGGTCATGTGGGGGATGCCTTTTTCTGATGTATTCTGGGAGGATCAGAGTCCATAATTTGGTGCACATGGAGTCTCTCACAAACACGCATGATCGCAATTAGGGCTTTTTAGTCATTTCACATTTCTATTTATACAGTAGGGCCTGTATACTGAAGTGTGTCTGTGACATAGAAAAAAAAAAATGTTTTTCTGTCAACTTGCACTGATGATTGTCAACAAATTAAATGACCCACCTATGGTACTGCTGTGGTAGCTTTAAACAAATGTCACGGAGATTGGAATATTTCCGCTGGCAGTCATGAGAAAATCCTGTTACTCCTGCCTACAATATCTTCTTTGCGCAGCCACTTGGTCCACAGGATGAAGTTTGAAACATGATTGACTCCCAGCAAGATCTATACTGCAAACAAAATGTCCCTGTAGCACGGTTGTCTGCAATAAACTTCTTTGACACAGAACGCCAAGAAAATGACTGCTAAGTTGTGCTGTCTTCATCCTCTCTGCTCATATCTGTCAGAGGTACCATCTCCTCCCCCATGACAGAACCCTGGAATGCAGAGGAAAAACCCGAAAAAAATTCCTATAGCTCTGATCTGTACTCAACTTTATACCAAGTTCTAATCAGTTCTTTGCTAAATTTGATGATATCAGGGTCTGCAACTAGAGAAAAGAATGTGTACAATTGTAGTTGACATTATTAGATACAATTGTAGTTGGCATTATTAGCATATACTGCCTCAAACTTTCAAAAGATGAAAATTACTATGTGTAAAGATCTCCATCTGGAAAGTGAAATTTCACTCAAGTAATGTAGATTTTTCTCCCTCAGAATTACCATCCAAACAAGAAAACGGACAGAACGTGTTTCATCCAAAGGGTTTTACATGCCACTGAGGAACAAAAGTCATCACCTATTATGATACAGGCCGGTCAAAGTATTGAAAGACTACATACCTTCCACTTGTCATGAAAACTCCGCTGAGCCGGAAATGGATTGTGTTCACACACTCTGAAGTCTTGTGAAAATTCATTCACTTGTGCTAAACCTACCACTCCAACACTTGGTATCATTGGCCATGTGTTTAGAATAAAATGTTCTCCCAGGTAAGGAGATAATGTAATCTTCTCCCCATCGAGAAACATAACAAAATGTTCTGATGTACCAAATAGCTGTGTCTACTTTTTGCTGACTGCTATCTTATTAACAAATATGACATCAATATAGGCGAGTTTGGCGACTTATAGACATGAAGAGAAAGTTTCATAAATGCAAACACATGGAACAAAGATAGAAGAAGATGCTATAAATTCAAGACTATTGACTGCTGAATCGACTTACCCTTTTCTGCTGTGCCCCGTGGCCTCGTGAAGCCCTCATGCTCTCTGAAGGGGTCCTCTGTCGACCCCCACCTGTTGCTGACTGGTCAGGACTGTGGCTGGAGTTGTAAATGAAAATGGCCAGGAAAACAGTGGGCATCTGCAGGAAGAAGTCAAGCGACGGCTGGAAGCCGGTCAGCCACATGGACAGACTCAGGACGGTCACCATCGTCACCTGGGCGCTGAGAACGTGGAACATGTTGTCCCGGTACTTGAGGATGAGGGAGATGGTGAGGCCAACGAGGGCCGTGTCAAAGATGAGCAGGGTGGCGTACAGGTTGTAGCCGGCGAACATACCGCAGTAGAGGATGCGGTTGCGAAAGCGCGGGATGATGAAGAGGGTGAGGAGGTTGAAGATGACGCCAAAGGTGTACAGCCGGGTGTTCTGGATGAAGATGCTCTCTGTGTAATTCTGGCCTTCCTTGAAGATCTTCTCATTGTAGACGTTAGCCAACGAGGCCATGAAACATTGCACAATGACCAGAATGTGGCCCAAACTGACGGTAAAACTGTACTTGCTCTCCACACTGTTCGTGATCGTGGGCTCCACATTGTTTCGGGGTTTGCGGTGGCAAAAGTCCGGCGGAATGGCAGATCGCTTGTCCATGCTCACCAGTGTTGAGTTGCTGACAGATTCTAGAGTGGTTGCAGAGCGGTGGTTGTGCAACGCTGTCCTGTGATCTTGGTTGGAAAGCGATACAATTGCCAGAAAGAGGACAAGCAGTGAAGCCCACTGCACACGAGAAAATTTGCGCCTGTTGGGAGACACAATAGATAGAAGAAATAGGAGGATCAAGAAGAATATCACAAGTATGCAGATTTTTCGAAATAGGCACTGAAATATAGAAACACAACAATTACATGTATCATCTGATATTCTACAACAAATAATTTGCCCAGTTCATGCAATGTGAGGCATTATGGTAACAGCACAGAAGTAACATAAACATATCTGACAAGGGAACAAAGGGGCATAATTTAGGTACCATCTATCTTGATTCTATCAAAACTTCAGTCTCTCCTGTTCCACTATGAATGATTTGCATGCTATAATGGACAGCAAATATGCATAGCAGAAAAAATATGAATAAAGTTTACTGAACCCAAGAACCCAAAAACCCATGCAGTCCCAGAAACCATATTTCTACACTATCAGTTTTGTGTTATCTCTTTTTCATAATTTTTATTGTTTGCTGTTAGTGTTACACTAGACAGAGTAAAAAATTACTATTCATTTCAGCCCATTGGTATTTATTGTTTCAATTACAGATTTTCAAAAGTATCAAAACTTAAGATTGGAAACACATATAAGAGGGAGAAAGTTTTACTTTCTCTTTTAAATTGGTTGATCTTGTTCAGATGTACTCAATTTAACCATTTCTGCATCATTCCTCAATATGCAATATGCACAAAATTTCTCTGGATGCCAATTGAATTAAATGTCTGCAAGATAATAATTTTTGCAGCAATATTTCCCCAGGAATGATGGGATGATTGAATTGCTCTTAGAAATAAAGCCACATAGTGCTCTGACTTAACATTAACAGATAAATATGCAAGAACTTTCAAAAGGTAGAAATACTATCACCACTGAAGCAAAATGCACAAACTGTTAAACGTTTAATGATGTGTATCTGAACTTTACATGCACATTTTTTAAACGGGTGCACGTCACAAGACCGACACCCATGAGTCATACAGCTCACAAGTCACATAGCCCATGATTATACAGCTCACGAGTCATACATCCCATTAGTTCGACACTAAGCTAACAAGGCCCAAGAGACCAACACATTTAGCCTCGTGTTATATCTGTCGAACTTGTGGGCCGTTGTTACCTAGCGTCGAACTTATGGGCTTTATTTGCCTAGTGTCGAACTCATGGGTTGTATGACTCATGAGCTGTATGACCCATGGACCTGCTTTCAATGTCGAAATTTGTGGGTTGCATGACTCGTGGGTGTCGGTCTAGTGGGATGACCCCGATGATCTCCGCCGTCTTTATTACTAAGATCGACAATGTAAAGCTGATTAGATCACATATTTACGCGCAAGTTTCCGTGTCTAACTATATAGCAAGCAGACCTTATAAAGTATGCGGAACCAGCAAGGAACAACAGCCGGATATACAACTGTATGTAAAATGTTCAACCTTTTTCGACATTTGGGGGCTATATTCACCGTTCCAAAAATGACTGATGCATAGGTCCATACAACAATGATCTCTTGATCATGGGTTCGTTTCCTTTTTAAGACATACTAAAACTTGTAATGACCTTGCAATATCTTATCTCTGCGTACTTTTGATACAGTAGGACCTATGCGTCACGGAGAAACAATGTGGTAACGTAACATAATCGCTGTCAAAACTTACTTTAAGATAACTCTGAAGAGTAATGCTGTTGATATGATGCCAAAATTTGTGAGTAAAACAGCAACCGCCTGGAATTTGAAAAGAAACGAACAAAACGATAAAACAAGTATAACACATACATAGTGAGACACTATAATCAGGAAGAAGTTTGCACAGATGGAACAGAATGAGACAAAGTGGGACAAGGAGGAACAAAACAAGACGACAGCTGTTGATTGGTTAAACCCCAGTTATCTATCAGTAATTACCCACTACAACCTGGGTAAATTTAAGCTCCATATGATAACTTAAGTACCAAGATGACAGTACAGACAAGTAGCTCTTTCTTAACCTTTCTGGACTTAACCATACAGTAAAATCTTAATGCTACAGGTTTGCAGGCATGCATGAAATCTGTTCAAAGACACAAATCATTATAATACTGATGTAGCCTCCTTTACAAAGGGTAGTTTCTGAGGGTCTCAATTGCAATTATGAGCACCTCTGGATTACCAGGTACCCCCATTCATACAGCTGATTCTAGAGATTATTTTGGGTATCAAAAATGTTTTGAGGAATGATGACTGCAGCAAACATGGTCTGAACCTACAACCTTTTTGTTTACAAATTTGAATCCACAATACCACAGTGCTCCTGCATGCTTTCTATACTTCACCTCTCAAGAGATATGGGGGGAGCAAGGATAGTATGACCAACGAGATAGAAATAGCAAGCCAAATCATTTTGCAAGCATGCACTTACCGGCTCAAAATAACTCATGACGTAGAAGCCGATCAAGTTGTCCAGGAAGTAGAGCAGGCCAGGCACACTCCAGTGAAAAAACTTGAGACACTCCGGCCAGCTGAAGTGAAAGAGCTGATGGAACATTGACCTTCCTGCAACGCCAAGGGAGAGAAACCAGGCATCAAATTAGTTGATATTTAGACCTCTGCTTAAAGGCATAATTTACCATTTGCAGATAAAACAAAAACCCAGCATTAGTGCTTCAAAATAGTTCTGAAATGTGAGTTACAGATAGAAACAACCAATGTAAAAATTTTAAAAAAATATAATTGATGTTAAGTATTGTTAAATATACAAAATGTGATCAATACTTACAATAAAAACGTTTCAGACTAAACCGTCTACAGTTATGGTTTAATGAGAAAAATAGTGATATCTCCTTATATTTTAGGCTTTATTGCAAAACAATTTATATGGTAGGATGTTTTGTGATACAACTGACCTACACATATAAAATGCATCAAAAGTGATATCTTGAACATATTTTAACCCATTCCCTACGGGAACCTGGCAACCTTTGTACTACGTCTATGGGGATGCCGGAATTCAGTATGGAACGGGTTAAAACACTGCTCCCAAAGGTAAACAGGACCTTTAACCCTATAAGGGCAAATGCACTAGGCCAAACTTTGTTGCGGCTATTGAGCTGCAACCTCTGACAATGTTAGAAGTGGAATGATTTCCATTCTTTTTGTCGACGAGACAAGTCATATATGTTGAAGTTACAGAACTTGCAAGACAACCATTACGTTATATTGCAAACAAATACTGTTCCTTTACACACATACATGTTATTATAAACTGAATAAACTACTGTATATATTGTCATAATATTGTAAGTATGTCATACATACAGTCAAACCTGCCATAGCAATCACCTGTCTACAGTGGCCACCTGCTGTATATGACCACTAAACTCAATTTCACGTTAAAGACCCTGTCTATAGCAGCCATTTATCTATAATGGCCACTTTTTTTGTTTTTGTCTGCCTTGAGTGGCCACCATAGACAGGTTTGACGGTATATGGGGATATTTGGCCAAACATGCTCAAGGCAATTAACCCATTCCATGCGGGAACCTGGTGGCCGGTGTATTAAGTCTATGGGGATTTCAGAATGGAATGGGTTAATGATGTTATTGTGGCCCCATATCTGGGTTTTCAGCAGTTACCATTCAGCTCCATCTTCAGCATGAGCAGGAGACACACAACCAACTTGACCGCCTCAGCACACACGTTGACCGTCACCGGCAGGTAGTCATACTTGTGGTCTGAAGTGTGGGTCAGTGTAGAAGAGAATGCTCTTATTAAATCTTGAAGGGAAAGAATGGCATGGTGTTCCTCAAGGGAAAATTTGTAACTAACAGCAAGTTTTAACTATATGAGAGCTGTGATATACATTGTACACAGTGTTCTCCCCTTATAACGAACATGGTTCTATCAAAGTGTCATCACAATAAAGTAAAAATTGGTCACAGACTTGGTCTGTATTATTGTGTATTTACTTCATTTGTTCGGCTCTGCTACAAAATTTTGATAAAACAAAAAGAAAACTGCTCATCTGGAGGACTTATATATAATGGGAGTCACCTTTACATTAAAGAGCAGTCAAACTTTTAGAGGAAATCGAAATTTACATCAAGAATCTTACTACAATCTGAGAAGTGCAACATCTATTTTTTTTTATAAATTGTATCATTCTCCCTCAAAAACTGGCACGGCTTCAATCACCCACCTCTGTTGGCGGACAGTTTCATCAGCATGACACGGCCAGCACCCAGGAAGACGTAAATTGTTGCCAAGGCAACAGTAGTGCAGGATGGATACTCCATGACAAGAGGGTCCCTTGATTCTTGACGGATAATCTTGAAATGATCTTTAGGTTTCTAAGAGTATCAATCCAGGCTCTCACCACAGATCTAAGTGTGACAAGGTACAGAAAATAAAATGGATCCTATTACAGTATAGTGTAACCAAATTTTAAACATCATCAATAATGATACAAATATTGTAGAATGCTCATTAGATATGAAGTTTGAGTTTCCATTTCACCTCATTCTTCCAAACGGGGGGGGGGGGGGGGGGGGGGGGGACAAGCAAGTGAAAAACGACCGCAAGAACGTCTATGGCAAGCCAAATGCTCATTCACAATATTACGAAGTTAAATTTAGCACTCGAACAACTTACTAGTACTTTAGTCAATAAACGTAAGTGTACCGATATAGTGATTGTATGTAGCATTTTGCTTGCCATAGACGTTCGTGCGGTCAGTTTTCAAACGATGGTGGCGATGAATTGGGGAGCGCTGCAAAGAAGTGGAGGAAACAACCAGAAAACAGGAGGAAACGGTGGAAGAGGTGAGTCAAAATGTTTACTGATTAATCCTGTACATAGTTTTTCCAGATTGGTTTGAAAACCAAACTTGGAAAAAACATTTTTATGCGGGGGGAACTGGGTCGAAGTTGCGTTAACCAAAACGGTTAAAACCGTCGCAATAGCATGTGTCTGTCTAAGAAGCAAAAAACTGACCCAGCAAACGTCATTATTATAAGTGAGAATTTTTTCGCGGAATTAGACAAACTTGTAGGTCAACACCTACATTGTCACATTGACGCTACATGTACCAGCAGTCACTGAAGTACTCTACCCCCTGAACATTTGTGGACGAATGGAAAAACAGACCTTCTCTTTTCTTGACTGCCGTGATCGAAATCCTCTGAAAAAAAGGGGGGAAAGAAGCCTGAAGCTCTAACAAAGGATTATATAATTATTGAGGTCTCTATTATCAGTCACAGACAGTCATTCAGACTTTTCCCTAGACTCTTTCTACTTTCTACTTACTTTCCGTATCAGTCTGGTCTGTGTCCATGTCCGTCTGCCACCAACAATCCCTTCCTGTCGCTATTTCCTTTAGCCGGTCTCTGTACTGTAGCAGTGCTGAGAGCGCGAGCAGCTCATGTAGCAGGTAGCAAGCTAACTGCGGCCAGCCCGCCCCGGGGTCGGGTCAGTAGCAAGTGAACCGGTACCGTCGATTAATACGTCGCGTCCGTCGTCGGGCTTTTTTCCTGCCTAGCCTGTGTGGCGTCGCAAGTCTTGATACTAGGAGTACATCATGTAGACAGTGTAGGAATGGGCGATCTGACCGCTTCAGGCGCTAAATTTGCTTTTCCGCAATGGTGACGTGATATATCGAGTCACAAATTTACCAGCAGTTCAGCTACAACACCGTACCGTATACGAATTCGGCTATATACAGCTAGCTAGCTAGCTACGTGGCCAGGGCGCGCGGCCAGGGCGATGATGTTACGTGCGTGGGATCGACACGAACGTGTACTGGGTCAAGTTAGGAGCTCGGATCGCGGAGTAGATTGAGCGGACTCACCGAACTAAAACCAACATAGTTCGGTGAGCGGACTACGATTCTGAGTTGACTGCCCTCTATCGCTCTGCTATCGTAGCATCCTTTGGTCGACAAGTCCAAAAAGCATAAGTAGAGGTAACATCATTCTGATCATGGCAGCTGAAGGTAAGAACTTTATGTAAATATACTTTCAAAAGATTGTTATGAATGTATTTTGGACACCGCAGAGTATCTCGTTATTGTGAAGGGAAATGACCTAAAGAGTAATGTGCTATGACTTTATAATCAGGCCCCAGTTCTTGCGGTGATATTGTGGTCCCAAATACTGATATCTATGTCAGTTACCACTAGTAAATAGTAATACAGCCTACGCTTCGCGCTACAGTCCAGATACAGGGGAATCCCGTTATAACGAGATCGGATACAACGAGATAAATCGTCCGGTCCCCAATAAATTTGCGTGTTAGCCTATGGGGATTCGGAGTTCCGGTTATAGCGAGATAATTTTCGGGCCTAAAAACAAAGAAAAACAAAGACGAATTTGTGTGGATATAAATTAATATATTAAACGACTAGGCCTAGAGTCTACTTTTTTTTTTTAAACCGAACGAAATAACGGGAAAAATCACGCCCTATTTTAAAACCAGAAAAGGTAAATTCTCCGTGAATTGTCTGAATCATCATTGCGTGCAAGCAGAGACTAAGATCTTCCAGTGCCAAAGATAACGCAATCAAGGTTACGCGCCGCAAGTTCATAAAGTTCTCTTTCCGAGGGCCGTGATGGAACGGCATCGGAATATTTAGAAGCTGTAGATTTCGCTAAAGAATATGCCTAAATGTTATCGCCAAACGTTGCAATTCGAATTTTAATAGCATTCTTAAATGGTGCACATCTCGAATTTTTGTATCCGAAATGTTAAGTTAACCTTTCCGAAGATGTGTAAAGGGCGTATCTAATTGTGAGCGGGAAATGTTTACGAACGTAGCGAATTGTAGTAAAGTTTCGGGAGAAATTTTGAACATGTTCAAAATTTCTTTGTGATAAAGGAAACTGGTTGCAAAAATGAAAACTGTTTTTGAGTTTGATTGCAACTGTTACAGAACCCTGACAAAATTTAAAATCTGCTATTATTTACATTTGCAAACATTAGCCGCTCAGTTTAATACTGTAAAAGTGGAAATTTTCGCGGTGTTGAAATTTTCACGCATTTCGCGCAACCGCAAGCTAGCGCGAAAATAAAAGTACACGAATATTTTTGCGTACCATATGTCACAGTTGTTGATGTCTTGATTCCGCGGAATTAAAAACATGCGAAACTCTTCTTACGTGGCCAAGCACAAAAAATTAGTCGCGCGAAAGTATCCACTTTTACAGTACCCTATTTACGTAACGTTGATTATGAGAGAAATTGAATTAGATGTCAAAATCAAAGTATGATGAGGTCGTAAGCTAAAATTTGAATTATCTCAACTCTAGCTAATCGAAATACTATTTCAGTTCACCAGTTACCGGGTACTGGTTTTTGTTTTCGTAGATGGCATGCACCCGTCAATCTCGTCGGGTAAAACATTCATGCAAAGCACGCATTCAACCTCATGCTTTGCAACAAGCTGGCAGCACATGGCGCACTGGCAGTAAAAGTCATCACGCGTTTCGCGCATCGTTAATGGGCTGTTAACGATTGCCCCGACACTGTACAGGCATGCTAACCTGGAAACATTGAACTGCACATTACTTGAATATGAGACCATTCTGAAGCAAACAATTTTCACACAACAATACATATACTTGTATAATGTACTCTTAAATGAATCCACAAGGATTGGAACAGTCATCCCCCAGCATTCCCACTGATCAGGTACTAGCCATCCCCTTTAAGGTCGTATGACCGGTCTGATTGTGTGGGTGGTGTACGGCTGGCTATACTAAATGAACTGATGACATCTTATGCCTGGTACAATTTCTTAGCTAAACTCTTCCTTTCCATCATTTCCTATACTTGGGGTCTCTTTGTCGTGATCAAAATAACAACCTTTAGTGGGTTTTTTTTTTTCTTTCAAATCTTGAAATGCTCATGTTGTTATAATTTTAACAATTCTTCCTTTCATCCTACAGGTAATAAACAGGAGGAGAAGAATGCTGATGAGACATTTGAGATACTGGAGCTAGCAGAGGTTGGCAAACACTGGCTAGAGAGGGCGCTAGACGGAGAACTTTCCAAGAAGTCAGTTCCCGTTCAACTAGCCATGGGAGGAACAAGTGGCTGGTAAGCACTGCAAATCCTTGAAACATGTGTGATTCTTGACAGTACTGGTCTTCACCAGTTTATTGTCCCCGCCGAACGAGTTCGAGCAGGGGACTATGAAACGGGCTCCGTACATGTGTGTGTCTGTGTGTCCGTCCGTCTGTCCGTCCGTCCGTCTGTCCGTCCGTTCGTCTGTGCGTCCGTGTGTGATCAAAATGTTCAATTTGCTACTTCTCTGTCATTTATGAGCCAATTTTGATTCTGTTTGCTTTATATGATAGCACTACATGGGAGCTTTGAAACTTCTACACAGAATTTCAGTTGTGACCTTTGACCTTGACCTTTGACTTATATTGTACATTTTGCTTCAAATGCTACTCCTTCGCCATTTCTAACCCGATTTTGATTCTGTTTGCTTTATATGATAGCACTACATGGGAGCTATGAAACTTCTACACAGAATTTCAGTTGTTACCTTTGACCTTGACCTTTGACCTATATATTGTACATTTTGCTTCAAAATGCTACTCCTTCGCCATTTCTAACCTGATTTTGATTCTGTTTGCTTTATGTGATGGCACTAGGTGAGGGCTTCAAAACTTCTACACAGAATGTTGACCTTTGACTTCTTTGACCTTTGACCTTGATTTTTTACCTATATTGTACATTGGCTACAAAATGCTACTCCTTCGCCATTTCTAACCCGATTTCGATTCCGTTTGCTTTATGTGATGGCACTAGGTGAGGCTTCAAAACTTCTACACAGAATTTTGACCTGTGACTTCTTTGACCTTTGACCTTGATTTTTGACCTATATTGTACATTTTGCTACAAAATGCTACTTCCGGCGGGGACTATATTACGCACCGCGTAATTTCTACTTTTTATCAGGTAGTACATGTCTGGCTTGATTAAATTTACAGGCCCACGCAAAAAGGAGTTCACCCACTCTAAAATTCTATTACAATTTTAATCATACATGTAATGATACATTTTGGAAATGTATTCATCTCCTTTGAAGTCTGTTTAACCGGTGTCCTTAATTCCTAGAGTTTACTTTCTAATCATTTTTTTTTTTTCATGTGTGTAATTACAACAGTTAACTGTGCTTAAGTTAGTGCATTCTGCTGAATAGAATGCACTTTAATAGCAAATTTTAAGACCACTGTCATTATATTAGAATATCTAATTATTAATCACCTCATGCATCTTGTCATTGCAGGGTAGCAGGATACCTGTTTCAGAAAGTTAGCAAGGCAGCAGCAACGGCAGTGGGTGGCGGTTTTATGCTCATCTTGGTGAGTTTACGTCATCTTTAACTCTTCTTCTGCTATCTACGCTGGCTTACCTGAAGGGGGAATTACTCTGTTTAGAGCAGGAAATGCTATTTGAAAATGATAGAATGAAAGATAATGACAAGAAATTTAAGCAGCAGACATACACGCATGCCAAGAACATTTTGATTAACCTGCTGAAGACAAGTCCCTAGTATAGTTGGGCAGGTGTCTGTGGGAAGTGTGTGTTATAGCAAAATCAGCCTGTCCTCAATTGGATAATAGAACTTACACTATAATCCGGGAATTCCAATATATCCCTCAAACCAGACATCTTCTTCAAGTTCGTATCATTCAACAACGCCACAGGCCGCAGTATAAAAGACTGTTCACACACCTCACCATAGCAGAAAGGGGGAAACTAATAGCTTTTAGTCTTTTCTCTTAGCCCCTGTGTTGACTTTGCCCCCCAAAACCTGATTGATTGTCCAAATTTTGCCATTGACATTCTTGTCTGTAATCAGATTGGACATCAAACAGGCTACCTGAAAGTCAACTGGAAGCAGTTTGAGAAGGACGTCAACAAGACAAAAGAAACAGCAGTGAAGGAAGTGGAGAGGAGATATCCAGCAATCCAAGATGCATTCAGCAGAGTGAGTGAAAAGCAACTTTAACCCATTGAAGTGGAGTCCCGAGTCTACTCGGGCAGGTGTCTATGGGAAATGCGTGTTGTAGCAAGATCAGTCCGTCCTCAACGGATTAATATTTTCTTTTTGCATTATGAGCTTCTAATCGTGGCCTGATTATTGTAACTTTTGCAAACACTACCCTCGCCTCCAGCATAAAGCATCAAAAACCTTCGGTGTCAAGAGCTTTAGATAAAGCTTTCTCCTATTCTCTTAATGACTAGAGTGAAGTGTATTTCTGAATCAGTAGCAACAGAAGCTAACAAAATGTTATTACACTTCTCATATTTCTAAATCAGAGGGCATACCGGTAGTTTGATTACTTACTTCTTCGAACACGCTTGTGTATTCTGCACATATGACTGCACGTGCCACAGACCATAATAAGTGCTATTAACTTTGTTATCATCAAAATTGTTATTTCTCCCCTGTCCTCTCACCTGTGTGTAAATGTCACCTTGAAATTAACAGAAATATGAGAGTGTTTGACTTTGCAAGATTTTTTTCATTGTTAGATAAAACATGACCGACACAAAACAGAATGTTCAGGTGTGAGTTTCTTCAATTTGTCTCCCTCTACAATTAAATTTGTTAAGATCACAGCTGCTGATCTGTAAATTAACAAACATGTCCTTTTTTCCGAGATGTTTGTTAATTTACAGATCAGCAGTTGCAATCTTAACAAATTTAATTTGTAGTGGGAGGCAAATAGAAGAAACTCGGCCCTGAACCTTCACCCCTCTGAATGATATCTTTCTTTCAAAACAAAATGTTGCTGTAAGTTTGCAGGGAGCTTTTAATCTCATACATATTGCTTCATTGCCCAAGTTTACTCATCTGCAGGAAACACATGCCCTCTGGTACATAGTTTGTCTTCTAAGTAAATTAAAATATGTTTCTTTCTTTTTTTCTTTTCTTTTTTCAGGGGCAGGACCTGGTGAAGAAGAATGTCATGATATCCAGCGGCTTTGCAGCGGGATTCCTCCTGGGAATGGCCATGTAGTGCATGAAATTCCACCCACTTATGGACTTGAACAGAGACTGAGGAATCCACTTATCCGTTATGTTCCCTTTGGGGCAATAGTCGAGGACTGTGTACCGGTATCGGAGGATGCCAAGGAGGCTTGAGATCAGAGAGGAGATACTATAAATGGAAAGTTTACCCTTCAAGGAGGTGTATCTACAATTATCTCTGGATAATGTACACCTGTGTGTGATCTTCTACCACGATAGAGAATGACTTTCATGGTAGTATCACACCAGTATACAAATAATACACATCAGTGAAGGCATTTATAGTAGGAATTACCCACACAATTTACCTTTAGCGGAACAGTCTAACACACCAGAGCATGTTTTGACTGTTTTGAAAGTATCGATTGTCGGTAATTAAATTACACTAAAGCCTGAGCAAATTAATGTGTATTATTTGCTGTATGAAATGATCAAGCAGATCCTTGTCATTTGATAAATCACCTTTATTGCAAGTATATAAACGATGAAATCTTGCCCAGTCACCATCGCCATGTGAATGTGCTAATGACTTGTTGTTGTGTTTAACAAAAAAAAAAGAAAGAAATGTGACCCTATTAAAAAATCATTCATCCCAAACAATACTGACATCACATCTGACCATAATAAATCTTAAACCAATCAAACATTATCATTTACATTGTTATGAAATATAACGTCTCCATGACGGTGCTCATAAAAGAGTCTCCAAGGGGAGTTCATAAGGGAGGTCTCCACAATTGAGCTCGTAATGAATATCTCCACAAAGGAACTTATAAACATATTAATTATTACGATAATACTCAGTAACTGCAATGATATAAATGTCTTGAAGAAGGAGCTCATAATGAATCAATACTCCTTTGACATTATCCACGCTGATGAATTACCTTACTATCATTACCTAAACACAAATGGTTACCACCATCTTATGACTAGTCACAAACAAAATTATTTGTTAGGCAAAATAAATGCCTGGTCACGTATACACTCTAACTAAACCAATCATCTGGATCTGCTCCATCATTTTATCATATGTTTTACCCCACTCCTAGTGCATGTGTGAAGATTTATACAAGTTATGCATCTAAATCCAGTGTCTGCAGTAAAGAGTGTTTCCATTATGACAAGTGTAATGCTAGTGAGTGTAAATCAGTATTGGATTGGATATCTTGGATTTGCAATATGAGCATTGTAGACTAACATGACTCACATGAGTTACAATGACAGTGTACTTGTAGATCACGTTTCTTTGAATCAGGCCCGAGTCATAGTTCGTACACCCATGCAAAATCAATTAGAGCATTTTTAGTGAGACTTGATGACCAAATGGTTGATCTATTATATCCATCGCATGTACCCTGCTGTGATTAATGTATCGTGCACTTCCTAATAAGTCATACACATGCACAATGCTAGTATCACAGTGATGCAATATTGAATGTATAATTGTATATATACACATATAATTTATGTACACTGCACTATTATTTCACCAAGTTGAGGGGTTTCACTTCCGCTGGCTACATGAGGAAGGGGTGGGGTAAGGGTGTGTTACATGCTCTGATTTGGTGCTCTGCACAATCAGTACAATGAGAGTAGGACAAAAGGAAGCCACTGTACAGATGTGAAGCAGAATCCAAGAAAGGATAATAGGTCAAAGTCAGGTTTTTTTGTTCACTTTTCTTTGTCACAGTTTTTCAAAAATGATATGATGGATTTGGATGTGAGAATTCAATGAGATTTCAGGCAAATTGTAATGTCTGTACATAACAGGGGCCATGGAACGGGGAGACGGGGGGGGGGGGGGGGGGGGGGGAGGGTGCAGCCCAGTTTTTTGGCTTGCAAAAGAAAGGGGGAACACAACTCCAATTACTTTCCAATGGTTCCATCCTTAGATTCCTGTTTAAGGGGGGGGGGGGGGGGGAACCATTGATCTTGAACCCCATCCCATAGTCTCCCCCCCCCCCAAAAAAAAAAAAATGAACGTTCCGCGGCCCCTGCATTGCCTCTCAATGTGCGGACAGAATATTAGACTTCAATTAACTGCTCAAATTTGAGCTTAAGATGATTTAAAGAGTTGACAAAAAAAAAAAAATTAGTATGCAGAGCTCATTGGTTAGTATCATAGTGCCACAGCGCTCTTGTACAAACTCTAGTCATATGATTGCAGCATGCAATTGTACTTTCTATTTTACACATTAACACAATCGTGAGTACTCTGTGCACAACATTACAATGTACACAGATACAGAAAAGTGATGTGAGCAGATGTATTTGTGTTTATGAGATTATTTCTGTATGCAGGCAAACAATTTGTTCTTGCATAACCTGTTGCAAATACAAAATTTAAACTCATTTAAAGCCAAGATTCTTGTTATACAGTGTGTTTGAGTTTATTTTGTTGCCATATCTTTTTTTTTCATGTGAACCATACAATCATCTGTTCTGTTGCTTCATAATTTAATTTCAGAAAACATCATTGTTTGTGGGGTTTTTTTTTTCAATGTTGTCCTTGTTGAGTGAATTGTTATGCACATACTGAGCAATATTCTTCATGTGACCACATATGTGTTGTTTAGAATTACATCATGGAAGGTGTGGATTTTTTATGCCTCCGCCACGAAGTGTCGCCGGAAGCATTATGTTTTCGGGTTGTCCGTCCTTCCGTCCGTCCGTCCGTCCGTAATGAATTTTGTGGACAGCGTAACTTAAAAACCATTTAAGGTATCCTAATGAACGAAGTTGTGCCTATCAACTTTTGGGCACACATGCTACTTGTTACTTGTTGCAATAATCCCTTTCGCAGCTCCAAGGAAGCTATACCGGGATACCGGGATGCTCAAGGTTAAAGTTCAAAAGGTCAAGGTCAAATGCTCAAAATTTCACTATTTCCTCCATATCTATGCAATGCCTGGAGGTTTTTCCTTGAAACTCGGTGTATACATGTAATACCAAATAAAGATTTTCCAGAGAGAGTTTCGAATCATGAGGTCAAAGGTCAAGTGAAAATGTTAAGATTTCACTTTTTCTCCATATCTTGGAAATGGTTCAAGCTATCTTCATGGAACTTTCCATAGTACATATGCATGTACTGACTAGCAGTGATTATCTAGGGAATGTGGGGTCATGGGTCAAAGGTCAAGGTCAACTCATAATTTCACTTTTTATCTCATGTTTAAATGCAATACTTGCCAGATTTTTCTTGAAACTTGATATATACCTGTATAACCCAATAGAGATTCTCTGGGAAGTTTCTTGCCCAAAGGTCGAGTGAAAGTGCTAAATTTCATTTCTTTGTCCATATCTCGAAAGTGACTCAAGGTATCATGAAACTTAGTACATATCTATACAGATGCATGTTCTACCTGACAGTGATTCTCTTGGGAATTTTAGGGTCAAAGGTCCAGGGTCAAAGGCCAAGTTAAAATGCAAAAATTTTACTATTTGATAGTAAATTACACTTTTTCTTCATACCTTGAAAGTTGATCAATGCATAGACTTATAAAAAGAAAGAATCAAAAGTGAGGTAAAAATCCTCAAATCCCCAAATATCTCCGCTCTTAGGCAGTATAGCCATCCATCCAATTAAACCTAGTTCAAGGAAAGTGAACATTCAACACATTTGTGACAAACCTGTCACTTAAATATTTTGCCAATTATGTGAAACTCATCACACATTGTCAAGACATTGTAGTATAGACTTATTAGGAGAACCATGCATTAAGGTGGAGGCATACCAGTCCCAATAGGGACATTTCTAGTTTTTTCATAAGTTTGTCAGTATGTTTTTGTTTTCTCCATGCATGCATTCTAAGTTGAAATCAATTAGTCCTTCAAATGTTTGTGATAGATTGGTTAAAGTAAGCATACTTATCTTATATTAAGTCCTATGTGCTGTGTTGTTCTATTTTTTGTTAACTTGTTATAAGGATAAAACATCACTATTGGTGCAATTTTATGTGTATTCCTTTTGCTGTAAATATTTATTTTTCCTATTTGTTTTCAAAGCAGAATGAGAATGCTTGAGATTATTTGAAAAAAAAACACATAAGAATGGTGGAACAATTGAACGTGTCAACTGAATAACAGCGAGCTTTAGATCTACAACGCAAGCATAAACAAAGGGGGGGAACCTACTTATCAAAATCGATCTTTTGCTGTCTGACTTTTCTTGATAGTTCTGGGTCATTTTAGTGTCCACTCAAATTCTACTTGATGCCATTAACATTATTATGAACGAAATATACAGGCAACTGTCGATGCAACTGTCATTTTAATGTTTGTGCCGCAGGTCTAAAGCTTGCTAATGACAAACATGCTATAATTTGAGACAATGCTTTACTTCTTGCATGTACATCAAGTGGATCCTATCAGAATGAAGAATTAATCTTAGATGTAATTCTGTCTACAAAAGCAGCATTTAATTAAATGCATTTTATCATAGTACATTGTGATTACACAGTATATCATCGCATTGTGTTATTGTTTTTGATCTGTGGATAAGGGATGTGAATAGTCATGAGAAGGTTTGAGGTTGGATTGATCCTGTAGATCAAAACAAACAAACTTTTCTATATCGCGCGCAAGAAAGAAATGTTTATCGTATACAGGGGAACCAGGATATTCTGAAAAGGTTGGCCCCTTTACAAAATTAAAGGGAGGTGCACGTCCCCCTCTATTTTTTTTTTTATTACTTTCATTTTTAAAAAGTAATAAATTGGGGGGTGTGATGCAAAACTCAGTGGGGAATGGCTCATTCGTTGTTAGGGCATATTCTGTCATTTTACTGTATTTATGAATTTGTTTGTTTGCAAAGATCTCCATTCGTTTCATCTATGGCTTTCCAAACTTAAAATCTTATCACAGTTCTTGGTATGGAATGATCAATTCTCTGTGCTTTCTTCATACTCCTGTGAATAGAAATCTTTGTTTTGTTTTGTTTTCTTTTTAGTCATTTTATCATATATTTTTGCTTGTTTTTTCTATACCTACAATGGCAAGAAGTTATGCCTGTGTGTGTGTGTGTTTTGTATGTGAGTGAATTTGTGTGTGTGCGTGTGTGTTTGTGTGTGTATGTGTGTGAATTTGTGTGTGTGTGTGTTTGTATGTTTGTGTTGTCAAATTAGCCCTTGACCTATACTAGATATGCCTAGTGCCTATATTGAAAACATTACAGCTCTTGTAGTGTATAAAGTTCACAGATTTTCAGCATCATGACATGACACCACAAAGTTTTTTGTCACCATTTGTGGTAAAGACCACAGATCGATCCATGTATTTCAAATATGATCAGTACTTCTATTGGAGTGTGTCCCTTTTCTTTATATCACAGCTTCCGCAGTTGTTTTCTTTTGTTTTGTTTTTGTGGAGGCAGATTAATTATGTGGTGGGGAAAACCAAATGCCATTGAGAAAAGAGATATGATTATTCAATTGAGAAAACCAAGTGTCGCTGCGATATCTGTTTATGTTATTTTCGTTTAAAAAAAGGGGGGCGAAAAAACGGAGATGAGATTGTACATCTTGATAGTTGTTAGCTTGTGAGTGACATAATCTATGTTGTCAGATGGTGTAGTGTGCAAAGCCTAAACCAAGGACATGTCCAAGGTGCTATTGGCTACACCTGTTCAGTTTACAATGCATGTTGCTTCATAAATGACAATTGATATCTTTAAATCAGAGATCAAATATATCACCTTTAAGTAGTCACCAGGGCAGAAAGAAGATTTTAACTTGGGACAAAACTTTTTGGAAACATTTACATACTTTTATGTGCACTTTTTATCCTTGAGTCTCATGTCTGTTATGCGTGATAGCCTACCATAAATGTGCGAGTATACTCTATCCAGAGGTTCTGCACAATACAGGAAGAAGAAGAAGAAGTGACTTGCTGTCGCAGTGAGAAAATCCCATCGCGCGAATGTCGCGCTCGTTCACAGGAAACTCACAACGGTTTGAGTGCAGGCTAGCACACATGTGGCGCACGTGCCAGATTGGCCAGAAGATATGATATTTTAAGCAGGCAAATAGACGTACCGACAGCTGACCAAGGATACTCATTACAATATTCTTTTTGGAAAAAAAAAATGATGAAAGGAAAAGAAATTTATAGATAAGTGTTTGGCGTAAATATTCTAAAGAGAATGGAAAACGCCACTAAACACAAAACAACAACAACAACAACAACGTGCGGGAAAAAAAAAAAATCGTCGCTGGGTCTGTCAACACTGGGTACAATTTTGTACAGTGGTCCCAACAGTAGCAAGTTGTGATGTGACCAGTGCATTGATGTGTGTGCTGCATCGGTGGAGCCAGCCGTTGTTACAGGTTTCGTGTGGTCCACAACGCTACTACGGCGCAAGAAGGCATCACTTGGATGTGAACACCACCGAAACCCCACTGCCAGTCTGCTGTAAAATTCGTACAAATTAAGAAATTAGACACCCAGATATCACTACATCTGTCAGCCTCGCCTCGGAAGGTCTGCATCAGACTCTAACGTTAGCAGGCAAGTTACACTGAATCTAAATTTATTGCATTCTAGGTCTAATTGATATGCATGCAGTCAGTATTAATACTCTGGCACTGGCAGTAACGATATCGTAAAGTCTTGCGGGGGTGCGATTTACTTTTTTTCAGTGTCTATGACTATGAACATGTAGGTATTTTGGTACGGGCCTATAATGAAATACCTAACTAAATTATTACTCACCGAGTGGCTAACGGGACTTGGAGCTGAAGGCACCACCAGCAGGAATGGTAGACAACCTTATCAGTAGTGGAATGCACTAGGGCACCAGAAGAGGTGAACAGTGTCCTTGTGGGTTGTATTGCACTTCCCGAACGAATATAAAATGATATGGACTAACTCCGAATGCACTTTGGGTGTCCGAAGACGACAGTGTCCCATATAAATATGTACAAAAGATCCAGCGACAGCGTGGAGTAGCCTCCGAGTGCCGCGGCTAGCACAAGCGAGGGTAGAGTCGATCCACCGCTGGAGCGCTGGATAGAAGAACTGCGCGGTCCCTGGTTGTGGCAGAGTCTGTACACCACGGACAGCTCGCTAGCAGGACCGAAGCAGCGATGTGATGGGACGCAGATCGCGTTGTGAAATGCAGCGATGTGACGAGGCGCCGATCGCGTTGAATGCAGCGATGTAACGATCCCCAGGTTGGAGTGTAGCCTGAAGAAAGGGCGAGCCGCGATGTGAAAAGCAGCGAATGCCGCGAAGTGTAAAATCCAAGGAAGTGTGATATTCCGTATGGAGTATGATCCGTATGAAATGACCGTCCACGGCGCGAGGTATCGTCAGCGCGAGAAGACGTGGGAAGTACAGTATGCGGACGTGAGTGACTTCAACGATTAGAACGTGCTCTCGGGATGAAAGCTAATCGTGAAGTGAGGAAGCGTGGAAGATGAAACAGCGTGGTCGGAGAAAACGTGTCACGGACATGAGCTTTGAGAGTGGTAATTGGCTGGTGAAGGTGTACAGCTCGCCACTAATTGGTAGGTTGTTTCCGTGACAGCAAAACAAGGGGTGTGTTTATGAGAATCCGACTACTGTTGGAATGTGAAATACGCGTACCTCGGCTCGGTAACAAAGGCGAAGAATGTAGTGCGCACCTGTCGTGTGCCGGCGCACAAAGAAGGTGTCGCGTGGATGTTGACAGAATGCTGGGTTGTCAGACAGCATAATTGACGGCAGCCAGACAGTAAAAATACAGAGATATTGGAAACCGCTACATTTAGCCCCCTTCCAGATCGCTAGTGGAGGAGTCAATGGAGTGAAGACTAAAGATGAGCGATCGATTGTGAGAAATGTGAAGGAAGTAGGGGTTGAAAATTTCACGTGTCGAAGTATCTGTATTGAACGTAATGGGCTGGCCAGTGTACGTGCTTACCGCCAGTGCGTGCCGTTCGTGTTGGCAGCTCGTGCTGCGGTTGTGCACGTGTTGGCTGCTGGGGTGGTGTTGACTGCCGCAGTGTCGTCTGCTGCGGTTGTGTAGGCTGCTGCCGCGGTGTGGTGAGAAGGACGCTCGGTATATCCGCCGGAGTCCTGGCAGGGGCAAGCATAGGCTGCTGCCGCGGTGTGTTGAGCGGAACGCTCGGTGTGCTCGCCGGGCTCCTGGCAGGGACAGGCGTAGGCTGCTGCCGCGGTGTGGTGGGCGGAACGCTCGTGGCTGTCTCCCTCCTGGCGTTGACCTCCAGAGTGAGATGCTTGGGATCACGCGTGGAGTTGTGTGGACGAGCGGGAGCGTGGGATGTGGTGTTCCGTTTGCGTTTGCGTCGAAGATTGCGGCGCGGGCCAAAGTCGGGTGTGAACGAGCGCTCTCCGAGAATGGTGACGGGGGGCTTCATCTCCGCCTGTAAATGAAGTGTAGGCGGGGACTTCGTCTTGTTGGGGGGTGAAGGAGGGCGGGCGCTGACTTCGGCTGGGGTGACGGTCGAGGAGTGTGTGTCGTGTTCGACAGCCCGGTGATGTCGATCCGAAGTGGGAGATCGGCGACCGGTTGTGTCGCTGCCAGAGGGGCTCGTCGCCGCTGATCTCTGGCTGGGCCGTTTCTCTGGTGCGTTGGACGTGGTTGGGGGTTTTCGCCTCGAGCAGGGTGAGCAGCACTGCCGGGCGTCGTCGCCAAACTTCCAATGGAAGTAGCACTCACTGCCAGCGTGTCGGATTTGGGAAGGGGTTCGCTTCCGCGGCGCGCTGCGCGGCCCGTCTCCATGGCCGCGGTTGCCGCCTCTGGACCGCTGACGAGGACGAGGACGGTATTTCCGTTGCGAACGGCGTGACGTTCGCTGAGACCGTCGTTCGTCCATGCGTGCTACCAGTAAGAACAGCTGCTCTGTTAGCAGCAGAACCTGCGCCGTGAGGTTCGCTATTACGTCCGCCGGGGGGCTGGTGGTAGCCATTGTATTCGTCGAAGTGAAGGGTGAGGATGTAGAATGGGACGTGAGGTTGGCCCTATACGATCACGTCGGGGTCACCAATGTAGGTATTTTGGTACGGGCCTATAATGAAATACCTAACTAAATTATTACTCACCGAGTGGCTAACGGGACTTGGAGCTGAAGGCACCACCAGCAGGAATGGTAGACAACCTTATCAGTAGTGGAATGCACTAGGGCACCAGAAGAGGTGAACAGTGTCCTTGTGGGTTGTATTGCACTTCCCGAACGAATATAAAATGATATGGACTAACTCCGAATGCACTTTGGGTGTCCGAAGACGACAGTGTCCCATATAAATATGTACAAAAGATCCAGCGACAGCGTGGAGTAGCCTCCGAGTGCCGCGGCTAGCACAAGCGAGGGTAGAGTCGATCCACCGCTGGAGCGCTGGATAGAAGAACTGCGCGGTCCCTGGTTGTGGCAGAGTCTGTACACCACGGACAGCTCGCTAGCAGGACCGAAGCAGCGATGTGATGGGACGCAGATCGCGTTGTGAAATGCAGCGATGTGACGAGGCGCCGATCGCGTTGAATGCAGCGATGTAACGATCCCCAGGTTGGAGTGTAGCCTGAAGAAAGGGCGAGCCGCGATGTGAAAAGCAGCGAATGCCGCGAAGTGTAAAATCCAAGGAAGTGTGATATTCCGTATGGAGTATGATCCGTATGAAATGACCGTCCACGGCGCGAGGTATCGTCAGCGCGAGAAGACGTGGGAAGTACAGTATGCGGACGTGAGTGACTTCAACGATTA